>NC_141548.1:93769166-94083333 GCF_021556685.1 Rattus norvegicus
TATTTACATTTCAAATGTTATTCCCTTTCCCAGTTTCCTGTCCATAAGCCCCCTAACCCTACTTCCTCCCCTCTCCATCCAAACCCCTTCCACCCCCTCAACATTCCCTTTCATTGGGGGTTTCAACCTTGCAGGACTAAGGGTTTACCCTTCCACTGGTTCCCAACCAGACCAAACTCTAATACATATACAGTTGGCGCCATGGGTTGGTCAGTCCATGTATAGTCTTTGTGTAGTGTTTTAGTCCCTGGAAGCTCTTGTTGCTTGGCATTTTTGTTCTTATGGGATTGCAAGCTCCTACAGCTCTTTTAATCCTTACTTTAATTCCTCCAATCAGGGTACCATTCTCAGTTTAGTGGCTTGCTGCTAACATTCACCTCTGTATTTGACATGTTCTGGGTGTGTCTCTCAGAAGAGATAAATATCCAGTTCCTGTCAGCATGCACTTCTTAGCTGCAACAATCTTATCTAGTTTTGCTGACTGATAGATATGGGCCACATGTGAGACAGGTTCTGAATGGCTGCTCCTTTAGTCTCTGCTCTAAACGTTGCCTTCATATCCCCTCCTGTGGATATTTTTGTTCCTTCTTTTAAGAAGGAGTAAAGCACTCACCTTTTGGTCATCCTTCTTCTTGAGCTTCATATGGTCTGTGGATTGCATATTGGGGAATTCGAGCTTTTGGGCTAATATTCACTTATCAGTGAGTATATACCATGTGTGTTTTTCTGTGATTTGGTTACCTCACTCAGGATGATATTTTCTACTTCAATCAATTTGCCTATGAATTTCATGAAGTTATTGTTTTTGATAGCTGAGTAGTCGTCCCTTGTGTAGATGTACCACATTTTCTGTATCCATTAGTCTGTTGAAGGGCATATGGGTTCTGTCTAGTTTCTGGCTATTATAAATAAGGCTGTTTTTTTTGTTGTTTTGTTTTGTTTTGTTTTGGGGGGTTTTTGTTTTATATCTTTTTTGTTGTTCTTGTTGTTGTGGTTTCAAATGAATTTGCAAATTGCTCTTTCTAACTCTATGAAGAATTGAATTGGAATTTTTATGGGGATTGCATTGAAACTGTAGATTTTTTTTGGCAAAAGGTCTTTTTTTTTTTTTTTACTCTATTAATCCTGCCAATCCACGAGCATGAGATGGGAGTACTTTCCACATTCTGAGGAATGTCGAATGGCTGAGAAACACCTAAAAAAATGTTCAACATTTTTAGTCATAAGGGAAATGCAAATCAAAACAACCCTGAGATTTCACCTCACACCAGTGAGAATGGCTAAGATCAAAAACTCAAGTGACAGCAGATGTTGGCGAGGATGAGGAGAAAGAGAAACATTCCTCCATTGTTGGTGGGTTTGTAAACTGGTACAACCATTCTGGAAACCAGTCTGGATGTTCCTCATTAAATTTGACATTCCATTACCTGAGGACCCAGTTGTACCACTCCTCAGCAAATACCCAAAAGATGCTCCAACATACAACAAAGACATATCCTTCACTATGTTCATAGCAGCCTTATTTATCATAGTCAGAAGCTGGAAAGAACCCAGATGACCTTCAGCAGATTAATGAGTACAGAAAATGTGATACATCTACACAATGGAGGACTATACAGCTATCACAAAAAATAACTTCATGAAATTCATAGGCAAATGAATAAAACTAGAAAATATCAACGTGAGTGAGATAAACCAATCACAAAAACACACACACATGGTATGCACTCACTGATAAGTGAATATTAGCCCCAAAATTTGAATTACCCAAGATACAATCCATAGATCACATGAAGCTCAAGCGAAAGGGCAACCAAAGTGCAGATGCTTCAGTCCTCCTTAAAAGAGGAAACAAAAATATTCATAGGATGATATATGGAGACAAAGTTTGGAGCAGAGACTGAAGGAATGGCCATTCAGAGTCTGCTCCACATGGGAATCCAGTCCATATATATATGTGTGTGTGTGTATACACACACACACACACACACACACACACACACACACACACACACACACACACAGTCCACAAAACTAAACAATATTGGTAAAGCCAAAATTTCAGTCTGACAGGAGCCTGATAAAGCTGTCTACTGAGAGGTTTAGCAAGAGCGTGATAAGTACAGGGCCAAATGCTAGCAGCAAACTGTTGAACTAAGAATGTGGTCCCCACTGGTGGAGTTAGAGAAAGGACTGAAGGAGGTGACAGGCCTTAAATCCCCATAAGAACAACAACACCAACCAACAAGAGGTCTGAGGGACTAAACCTCTACCCAAACTCTACACATGGACCAACCCATGGCTCCAGCTGCATATGTAGCAGAGAATGGCCTTGTTGGAACCATTGGGAGGAGAAGCCCTTGTTCCTGGGAAGGCTTGACTTCCCAGTGTAGGGGAATGTCAGGGCGGGGATGCAGGAAGGGGTGTGTTTGAGGAGGGGGAACACCTTTATAGAAGAAGGGGAAGGGGATGGGATAGAATGCTTATGGACCGGAAACTGGGAAAGGGAATAACATTTGAAATATAAATAAAATGTATCCCACTTAAAAAAGAGATTTTTTTGTTTCAGATATTGTATTTATATTGTTCTTTCAATGTTACATTAAATTTGTTCATCAGTATTTAAGTGACTCTCCTCTTCTTTTCTCATATGGTCTTGTAGTTGTTGCCATAATGGTCAGGGTTTCTGAACATTCTTACTCATTATTCTCTTATCAGTTCTATTTTGTCCTAGAAGTATTGATCAGGAATGGAGTACACATTTACTAAACACAAATCCATGGGTTCAATTCATAACACCAATAAAGAAATACAAGAATAATTTGATTATATTAGATATAATTGACAATATTATACTGGGCTTGTATCTAGCATTGTGTAAAGGCTCGTATCTAGGATTGATAGAGTTTATTTGACATATTTTTTTGTTGTTCACTATTATTCATTATCTTTGGTAATTATTCTAAGAGCATTTGTCCCCTAGTAGTGAAATATTTTTAATTAATTAATTAATATAATTAATTTAACAGTCGAGCTCTAGAAGTTAGCATACTGGTTATGTGCCCATTTCCTTGATTACAGTGGCTTTTTATTTAAAGTAATTCCATGGTGATCTTACTGAGACAGCACCCACTCACATCTTTTTTTTAAATTTGTTATTACTCAAAATAAATGGCGAAAATAACATAATTTCACATCGCAAGATTTTACTTTGCAATAACACATTTACTGGTAGTTTGCTCGTTAAATCAGTGAATAGTGAATGGTATTTTTTATATGTCAGTATAATCCTAAACATATTAACATATTTTTATTTTTTATTTCATTATTTTTGTTAAATACTCATTTATTTATCTCATATATATGCTTCTTTCTGTTTCCTGTGTTTAAATAAAGAAGTGTTTGATTATTGCCTCCGCTGAATGCTCTGGAACTGTATCAACAGTTACAAGTGACTATACTGGTGTTGACAAATAAACCTTGGTCCTCTGCAAGAAAAGCATGTTCTTTTAACTGTAGACCAATTCCCTATGGCAATATTTATATATTTAATACTTAAACCAGTTAAGACTGAGCACACATGACCTAGCATTGAAAATCCATTGTCACTGCTGAATTTTTATCAATATGTTTTAAAAGAAATCATTCTGAAATTGACTGACATTTTATTTCCTCTATCTTATTGTGGTTATTGTGGTATCTTGTGATTTAATTAAATTAATTTGACAATTGACATGGGAAAACCTTATTTTGTAACTTATGGTGTATAGTTTTCCTCCTAAAATAAATATAATTTTATGAGTTGATGGACTATTTTTAATGTTAAATGGTTAATTTATTGAGGAAAAATAATTTGTTTTTTAATTTGTAAATGATATTAGAGTATTCTCTTTGCTAACTTCCCCAAATATACAAATTATTATTAAGTAGCTTCTATGTGTAATCTTTATTATCAATAAAACTTTGCCTATTGGTTAACACAAATATTTCTCTAAATAATTAGTCATAGCTTGATTCTAAATCGTGTTACAAAACAGGACAAAATATAGAGTAATAGATTGCATGCATACAGGCATTCATATGTGTATCTTTGTGTGACACTTTGCAATTGCATTTGCTAAAAGGTCACTTTCTTTTTGTTCTTTCTTGTTTACTTGATACATAGACTTTTGTAACCTAGTCTGGCCTCAAAATCTCTATGTAGCTGAAGCTGTGTTTGAACTCTTGAGCCTTCCTGTATATTTCCAAGTACAGGCATATATATTGATGCCATCATGTATAACTTCTGCTGCTTTCTCTTTAAAAGTCTAATAAAATGAGTGTGGTACATTTACAACCATTTCATATGCCAACTGTACAGTTAACAGAAGGTGAATATAATCTAGAAGATGTGGTCCCTCATTCAGTGATAAACAGATACTGCTCTATAAAACCTATTGTAATAAAATGCAAGCATTTAGGTACACTATGAAATTCAGTTTTACTGGAGTCATTGGTATCATAATTCTATGAATTTCAAAGATTCAAATTCCACTATGATTCATTATGTCTTTTTAAAGAATTCCCACATATGTTTATGACCAAAACTTTTCTACTGAATTGCTTAAACCATTTGAAAAGTTTCTGATTGTTAATTGCATGTATGAAACTATATAATATCCACTAAGACGGTTTGCCCTTCAGACTCTGCTTCCCCACTCTTTGCAGTGAGATCACCTGTGATCACAACCACAGATCCAGAGGGCATGAGTGGGGCCAGATGGCTCATAGATCAGACACCTTAGGTAGCAGTGTGAGTCCTAAGAACAGACCCTCAGGAGTTAGCTTCAGAAAGACAGCTCATTCATGGCTTTTAAATCACTTGTGGATGAGTAGGAGCTTTAAGTGTGTGTGTACATCATTGGCTGGGGATGCCTCATTTGCATAAAGAGGAATTCCAGGTGCTGCTGGACACAAAAGGAAAGGAAATTAAACCTGACTACCCTTCACACACTGTGATCTAGTTGGGGAGAGGTTGGATCATGGGGCTACACGAAGCTATCCTACTCCTGCTGATCTCAGGATAGATTTCCTGGGTTTGAAAAAGGTAAACTCCACCATTGTTCCAGACCTGGTCCAGTCATACTCCACTCCCCTCACATACGCCCTCTATCTCCCTATCAAACACCACCCTTCAGCCCCTCCTCACATTGCCCACATTACTCCAAAAATTGTGCTGTTGCTTATACAATGGAAATTCTTTCCTAATCAAGTATTTGTTATTCTTACTTTTTGTTTTGTCTCCAAAATACGATTAATAATATTGCAATGTTAGTGTTAGAAACTTTAATCACCATGCTTAGCAAACGTATAGGATGCATTATTCATAATGAATGATTAACCTTATGACTAACAGGATAAGAACTTTATATGAGCATACATTTACCCTCTAGTTAAGTATGCACAAGTATTTCCTATTGATATTAAGAAATAATACCTTTATGTGTCAGTCTCATTTTAAATATAATATTCAATTAATTCATTGAGGATTTTATCTGATCAGAGTGTTTTAACTGCTTTGTTAAATCAATTTATGTTTTATATGCCAGATATATTATTGTAATGAAACAATTCAACGTAGCATACCAAAGTATTTTTCTGAAATTCACACAACAACAGAGTTAAGTAATGACATAGGTTGAGCAAAATTTGGTGTTATTATTGAAAAATACATCATGTTTCTAATATGTGCGTGCTAGTCCTAGTAATTTTATATTCACATATTTCAAAGGACTCTTTCTTACCAGTACACATAATTTTGTCGTTTAAAAAATTTTTTTTGAAAAATAATGTTGCCTGGTAGGTAGTATTTAGTGCGAGTTCACGAAGACCACATATAAGAATTTCCTAATCAACATTGGAATAAATTCCCAAGTCACTGAAACTGTATAAGAAAATAAGGAATGAAACAAGAAAATATTGAGTAAAATTTGTTCACCACATAGTAAAATTTGTCAGCAGTCAGACAAAAATCAACAAGATCTAGGAAAGCTCAAGGCCAGTCTGGTCTCTACAGGAAGACTGTTTCTCCGGCAAAAGAAGGAGAAAAGACAGACTGAGACAGTGACAGAAAGAAATACTGAAGAAGGAAAAACAGGCATGTGGGTACGGTGTTTCAAGGAGGGTTTCATGCTATAAAAACAGATATCTAATATTCTATAGTCCTTTTCAGTTTTCAGACACTAATATTGATCACCACCTGTATGAAGCAGATTTGTAATGTTGCTGCAGAGATGAGATTCTGGATAAAGCATGTTTAAACCTTTACTCCATTTAATACCAACAATATTTTCCCTTCAGGAAATTTTAACTCTTTTTTTGTATATTTCAAAAATCTCCATTCTACCAAAGTTTTCAGATCAGGTTAAATAAGGAATGTACTGGGAACGACGTATATCTTTTATATGTTGAGTTGCAGTAATATTTTGGAATTGCCACAAAAGTCCCTTAAGGTATGCTCCAGGGTCAATATATAAGATATTGGTGCCATTGTCTTGCAGAAGATTTGGAAGGGATACTATGTCAGTTTTAATGCCTCCTGCTATGAGGTAGGGCTAGTCATTGTATGTGGCATTCTCCTCAAAGTCATGTCCATGATAGGCCTACATCTGTTCTTTATCCTCAGCAGTCCTGGATTTTTGTCTTATAGAAAGATTTCTATGACCTGAAAAAGGCACCCTGACTGTCTTTTTGAAGAACATCATATAGAGTGAAACCCCTGAAGGTATTTAATAATTTCAGTATAACTGGAAATATTGAAATTGTCCTGTAAAAGGGTGTTTTTCTCACGTTTTTTGAAGAGTATGCATCCCTTATTCTATTGTTCCTCTGCAGCCAGTCCTCTCTCAAATTATTTTACAGTTTGTACACTTGCAAACACTTTTCCACTTTTCGTGATCCTCTATCCAGTTTCATGACTTATAGTCACACTCAAAATCACATAGAGGTACAAATATTTAAAATCAAAGCCAAGAGGTCACATGTAAGAGTGCGTCTTTCTATATTTGGCTTACCTCACTATACACAATAATTTTCAGAACCGTTATTTTCCTGAAAAAAGGCATAATTTTCATTTTCTTTGTTTAAAAATGCAAATTAATTTTGCTTATATACTATATTTCAATTGTTTTTTTTTTCACCTAAGGATGGGCAATTCGCATATTGATGTTATTTTGTAAGTCTTCGGTAGAATTCAGACAATTTCAGAAGGTCCAGGAATGATATAATTCGTTCCTATATTTGCTCCACTAGTTTACACTATTAACCTTTAAAAGGGGTTGCCCATACAATGTGGCTGTCAGTATTCCCTTTTTTCTTTCTTTCTTTTTTTTTTATGATGGCTATCTGACTGGAAATAGAATCTTTGTGTGTGTGTGTGTGAGTGTGTGTGTGTGTGTGTGACTTTTTTTTAAATCTTCATTTTAACAGCCTGGGTATAAACTTATGTGGGCTAAAAGACCTACATCATTAGCAAGGCAGAAAAACAATCAACTTAAATATTCATTGTAAGAGTATATAATTATGTTTTACAAATGGAAAGGATAAATAACTATAGCATGCAATGATCAACCCTACATATTTTTGGGGGCGGGGGATTAATTTTTTCCCTGTTTTATTTTTTCCTATTTTATTTTTTATTTACATTTCAAATGTTATTCCCGTTCCCAGTTTCTCAGACATAATCCCCCTATCCCATGGAAATAGAATCTTTAAAGAGGGTTAGCTTCTATTTTTTTGATGACTAAGTACTTGAAACGTTTTAAAAATGATTAGCATTTTGTATTTATACTTTTTTCCAAATGTTTAGAATTTTTTACACGTATGCAATGCAATATGATTATGAGCATCCAATTGTTTTGACTCCTCCAAATTCATGTCGGATCTGCTTATTGATTGGTAGGTTGTTGATTTTATTTTTGGCAATTATATTTTTTAGTTTTTACATATTCGAGATATATAATTGCTATTCACAATGTAGCTGGCCTCGTGTTTTCTCACATTCTTTAGAGTGTTTTAAAACACTAACATTAAAGACTGAAAGAATGTCAATGCTAAATCATTTTCTGCTATTGCTTATTTTAATTAAAAATCAATAAAAAAATAGACTCACTAATATATACACTAAAAGTGACTCAATTTCAGCATTCAGAACACAAATGCACAAAAATTAAAGATGCTTATGTTTAAAGCATAATATTTCTAGGAAAAAAGAAATTAGGAACTATTTATATATGCACCTAATATTAGATGTACTAAATAAATTGTCCATACATCTGGTGTTTTGATAAACTGTGATAAACACTATGGAAGCACATTAACTTTTAATAATCAACAATACGCTGACAGAGAAATCACTAAGAAGTACTAGATCAAACTCTAGATTACACAAGTAATAGTTCATGAAGCATTGGGTCTCATTCCAACATAGTACAACCGTTTCCTGGCAGGTAAAGTTTTCTGTCTTGTAGAAAAATTCTAAAGGGAGGCGAAATAACTTATCATGCTGTGATGATCTTTACATTAATGAAATCAACACCCCAAAGAACTCCCTAATGCTTCCAATGCTTGAATGACATAAGAGAAATAGGTGTAATCATGTATTTGGGATGACAACAACCGACATGTCAATGTGAAGAAACAAATGCCCATGAGCCCTCAGCCCTAGACAAAGAACGATAGGCAATTAAGGAATGATGACAGCAGGCAAAATAATATTCTGTAAAGAAGAGCACGGTAACTGATTATTCAATACCAAATGCTCATCGCTAAAATCCTACACATACATAAAAGGAAAAGTAGCATTATAATGGCTGAGCTGGTTGCATTTTGGTATTGTGTGAGTGTGATTATTTTTACATATTTTGAATATATATAATATATAATATTATAGAAAGTATTTACAAATATATGTAAGATAATTTTAGAAGTGGGATCCTGTAATTGGGAGAAAGAACAAGAGAGAAACAGAGACAGAGAGAGAATGAGAGAGAGATTAGAGAGAGAGAGAGAGAGAGAGAGAGAGAGAGAGAGAGAGAGTGTAAGTATGCATGGGAGGGCTGGGAGGGAGGAAAAGGAAAGAAAAATGATGCAATTTAAAAAATTACTAATTATGAAAACCAATGTATTACACAGAAAATGTTTAATGATACATTTTATATTTCAAACTTATACATTAAATTTCTATTTTCTTCACCACAAAAAATAGTACATCAAGAATTAGATTTGTTAATCAGATTGATTTAATAACTCCATATTATAAATATATATCAAAATATCACAATAGTCTTTATAAATACTTCAAATAAATTTATAATTGATTGGAGTAAAATATTAAGAATTTTAGAATGTTATTGTATCCTGAGTAAAGAGTGAAAAACGGAGGGGCCTAAGAGACTCTTAGGATACTAATCTATTTTATGATAGCCTAATATCAGAATTGATTGATGACTGACATTTACATTGTCTTTCCATATTCATAGAACTATAAAGCAAAAATAATGAACTTCGGTATAAATTTAGTTACAAGTAATGTATTAAAATTAGTTAGGTAATTGCGAGTGTTACATACTAATTTAAAGTGTCAATAAAACTATGGGCGGGATTCTGAGAGTCTGTGACATCTCTATTCTTGTGGTTTGTCTACTCAGTGTCTTTAATCTCAACACAACATTAACAAAGTGGTAAGTATGGATGTGCGGACAGCATGCAAAGTGAAAGGGGAAAAAAGAAGAGGAAGACGAGTAGACATGTAAGACTGGAGATGGAGAGAGAGACTGGTTAATTGCATGGTTTAATTGCTATATTTAGTCATACGTGTATCAGCCATGTGAAAGCCAAATATTTCCAATACGACCCTTGGGCTCAATTCTGCCACTATAGTACTTAAGCTCCAGATGATAGTTAACTGCAAATACTCCAGATACTCTAAGAGAAAACTGTGCAGCCTGGAAGAGACAACCACTAAAGCCACTATGTTCTGTGAACATTTGTTATATGGTATTATAAATGAAAAATGATCTAGGAGGGAGTGTCTGAGGATTTGGTCTAATGAGACTTATGTTAATTAGGTCTGCAAAATTACACCAGAATCCACACGTCTGCATGTAAGACTCTGAGGGACCCTGCACACAGTTGGTTTGGATTGGTAAATAAAGTTGTTGGCAACTAATGGTTGGGCAGAGAGACAGAGACTGGACTTTAGGATGCTTGAGCAAGGGACTGAGGGAGAAAGGAAGAGGGAGAACTTGAAAACTGCCATGCATGGAAAGGCATAAGGCCGAGTCCTGAGAGGTGCAGAACAGAGAGCATACTAATCATGAAAGAGTAGGGAAGGGAGGCCACAGGTAGCAAAGTTGGAACATAGATTAGTTAATCATATACTATAAGTTATATAGTTAATATAGTTATATAGTTAATCATATACTATATGAAATATAGAATATAGATACACACATATGTATATATACATATGTGTGTATATATATGTATGTGTGTGTATTTATATCATATATCAGTTGTACAGCTATTGAGTTGTTTAAGGCATATTAAGATACTAGGCTGCATATGTGTATCCCTCCATTCAGGGACCTACAATATTGGGGCTGGTACCTAGGAATGCCCGAGCACTGCTGGTTTGGTTTGAGCAGGATTATTTGGCAACTGCAACAATAGACGGCTCTAATTAATAGAGAATTCTGTCAGAAATTTCTGCCATGGTTTCTATCTGCTGCTAGTTGCAGATAAACAAAAGAAAGTAAGATACACACTGCATTTTGGTTATAAAGGAAAATTGTTGGGAAATCATTCGAAAGTGACACTTTAATATTGCTAGTGTAGTTGAGTTTTATCCTGAAAACAACTCATTTTATTATCAGTCATATTATGAAATTGAAAAGTACAAAATCAGAAAATTCACATATTCACTGTGCGTGAATTTTAAATACAGGCAATTTGAATATCATGGAATACACTTATATTTTTATAGTATGTATTACCACTGTTCAATGCCTACGCATATGAAGTTGAAATGCACTTAATTGATTACTTTTCATGGCTGCAAAGCACATGTGGCTCACATACAGAGTACAATGAATATGGGAGTCACACAATCACACAGGGATAATTATGGATTATTTGTTTAAGCATCATCAAATATCAGCCGTTTATAACATACTTATGGGATTTTAATAATTACTTATAAATCACTATTTATAACTTAAATTGTCTAATTTAAATTTTTTGTATTGTGAGACCACGATTATATATGTAATTTATCTTCAATATAAGCAAGTACAGAAAAATGTAGAATTTTAAAATTATTGTGTGTGGTACTATATTGTTTTATGTTAGAATATTTTTCAGGACTATAAGTATTTAAAATATATACAGGAATTAAGCAAGTAAATATGATCCCTATACATTTCAGTAATTGATTAAATTAGAAGTATGACTAATTTAGTACCTGAATCTATTTATTAAATGAGCATGTTACTAAAAATATGTCAAAATTTTATTTTCATATTTTCAGTAAAAGCTTCTGACAATGAATAGGCAAATCCGTAAATAGGATTTTAAGAAATACACAGAAAGTTTATTTCAACGTATTTTAACTACTGATTTGAAAATCTCCTTGATACTTGATTTTTTGTGACTATTTGATCTATATTTATATAGTATGTTACTAAAAGGGGAAGAAAAATATCTGTAAGAGGAGGTAGGGAGGCAAAGTTTAGAGCAGAGCCTCCCCCACATGTGGCCCATACGTATACAGCCACCAAAACTAGATAAGATGGACTAAGCTAAGAAGTGCAGGCTGACAGGAACCGGATATAGATCTCTCCTGAGAGATGCATCCAGAACATGTCAAATACAGAGGCGAATGCCAGTAGCAAACCACTGAACTGAGAAGGGACCTCCGTTGGAGGAATAAGAGAAAGGACTGAAAGAGCTGAAGGGGCTTGAGACCCCATATGAACAACAATGCCAACCAACCAGAGCTTCCAGGGACTAAACCATAACACAAAGACTATACATGGACTGACCCTGGGCTCCAACCTCATAGGTAGCAATGAATATCCTAGTAAGAGCACCAGTGGAAGGGGAAGCCCTTGGTCCTGCCAAGGTTGGAACCCCAGTCTAGGGGATTGTTGGGGGGGGCAGTAATGGGGGAGTGGATGGGGAGGGAAACGCCCATATAGACGGGGAGAGGGAGGGGCTAGGGGACTGATGGACAAGAAAACAGGAAAGGGAATAACATTCGAAATATAAATAAGAAATACCCAATTTAATAAAAATGGAAGAAAAATAATAATTATAAAAATACCCTTGCTACCCAATTATCATAAGAAAGTACTATTTTTCTTTTTTTTTTTCTCCCCTCGGTGTCCTCCTGTTCACGGCAGGGTGCAAACAGAGGAAACTGCTCCACTCTAGCTCACCCTGAGAGCATCTCCTACTGAACATTTACAGGGGGAAAAATCCATATTTTATCTGGAAAAAAGTATAGTACAGCTCTAACAATTAGATTACAGAAAGAAGAAACTTATGAAATATAAAATTGCATGTTTGCTGTAGAAATACAAAGCTACATTCAAATACCAGAATACATACATATATATATATATATATATATATATATATATATATGTATATATATATATATATATATATTATTAACTTGAGTATTTCTTATTTACATTTCGAGTGTTATTCACTTTCCTGGTTTCCTGGCCAACATCCCCCTAACCCCTCCCACTCCCCTTCTTTATGGGTGTTCCCCTTCCCATCCTCCCCCCATTGCCGCCCTCCCCACAACAATCACACTCACTGGGGGTTCAGTCTTAGCAGGACCCAGGGCTTCCCCTTCCACTGGTGCTCTTACTAGGATATTCATTGCTACCTATGAGGTCAGAGTCCAGGGTCAGTCCATGTATAGTCTTTAGGTAGTGGCTTAGTCCCTGGAAGCTCTGGTTGCTTGGTATTGTTGTTCATATGGGGTCTCAAGCCCCTTCAAGCTCTTCCAGTTCTTTGTCTGATTCCTTCAACGGGGGTCCTGCTCTCAGTTCAGTGGTTTGCTGCTGGCATTCGCCTCTGTATTTGCTGTATTCTGGCTGTGTCTCTCAGGAGAGATCCACATCCGGCTCCCATCTGCCTGTACTTCTCTGCTTCATCCATCTTGTCTAATTGGATGGCTGTATATGTATGGGCCACATGTGGGGCAGGCTCTGAATGGGTGTTCCTTCACTCTCTGTTTTAATCTTTGCCTCTCCATTCCCTGCCAAGGGTATTCTTGTTCCCCTTTTAAAGAAGGAGTGAAGCATTCACATTTTGATCATCCGTCTTGAGTTTCATGTGTTCAAGGCATCCAGGGTAATTCAAGCATTTGGGCTAATAGCCACTTATCAATGAGTGCATACCATGTGTGTTTTTCTGTGATTGGGTTACCTTACTCAGGATGATATTTTCCAGTTCCATCCATTTGCCTATGAATTTCATAAAGGCATTGTTTTTTGATAGGTGAGTAATATTCCATTGCATAGATGTACCACATTTTCTGTATCCATTCCTCTGTTGAAGGGCATCTGGGTTCTTTCCAGCTTCTGGTTTTTATAAATAAGGCTGCGATGAACATAGTGGAACACGTGTCTTTTTTATATGTTGGGGCATCTTTTGGGTATATGCCCAAGAGAGGTATAGCTGGATCCTCAGGTAATTCAATGTGCAATTTTCTGAGGAACCTCCAGACTGATTTCCAGAATGGTTTTACCAGTCTGCAATCCCACCAACAATGGAGGAGTGTTCCTCTTTCTCCACATCCTCACCAGCATTTGCTGTCACCTGAGTTTTTGATCTTAGCCATTCTTACTGGTGTGAGGTGAAATCTCAGGGTTGTTTTGATTTGCATTTCCCTTATGACTAAAGATGTTGAACATTTCTTTAGGTGTTTCTCAGCCATTTGGCATTCCTCAGCTGTGAATTCTTTGTTTAGCTCTGAACCCCATTTTTTAATAGGGTTATTTGTCTCCCTGCGGTCTAATTTTTTTGAGTTCTTTGTATGTTTTGGATATAAGGCCTCTATCTCTTGTAGGACTGGTAAAGATCTTTTCCCAATCTGTTGGCTGCCGTTTTGTCGTAACCACAGTGTCCTTTGCCTTACAGAAGCTTTGTAGTTTTATGAGATCCCATTTGTTGATTCTTGATCTTAGAGCATAAGCCATTGGTGTTTTGTTCAGGAAATATTTTCCAGTGCCCATGTGTTCGAGATGCTGCCCTAGTTTTTCTTTTATTAGTTTGAGTGTATAAGATGTAATTTTAAATCAAAGTTTTTTTTTTTATCTTGAGTATTTCTTATATACATTTCGAGTGTTATTCCCTTTCCCGGTTTCCGGGCAAACATCCCCCTCCCCCCTCCCTTTTCTTATCGGTGTTCCCCTCCCCATCCTCCCCCCCCCCTTGCCGCCCACCCCCAACAATCTAGTTCACTGGGGATTCAGTCTTAGCAGGACCCAGGGCTTCCCCTTCCACTGGTGCTCTTACTAGGATATTCATTGCTACCTATGAGGTCAGAGTCCAGGGTCAGTCCATGTATAGTCTTTAGGTAGTGGCTTAGTCCCTGGAAGCTCTGGTTGCTTGGCATTGTTGTTCATAAGGGGTCTGGAGCCCCTTCAAGCTCTTCCAGTTCTTTCTCTGATTCCTTCAACGGGGATCCTATTCTCAGTTCAGTGGTTTGCTACTGGCATTAAATCAAAGTTTTATTTTTCATTGTGTTGGGGAATCCAGGGCTTGCTGTGGTCATGAAACTGGTTTCTGATGATGCCAAGTTGCCTTGGTTTCTGTTGCTTAGATTCTTGCCCTTGCCTCTTGCCATCTGCTTATTTCTTTTTTAGCTGGTCTAATCCTGTGTGTCAGCAGTCTTGGAGACTGACTTTCTCCCAGCAGGATCTGGGTACAATGAGCTGTGGTACAGGGTCACCTCTGGGTGCAGGTGGATTCTGGAAGGATCCTGTCTCATACTGCTCTTTGGTTCCTGTGTCCAGAGGGCTCCAAGGGGGTTCCTCTTGGGCCAGGAATATAAACAGAAGTAGTGGTCTCACCTGTGTTCTCAGAATTCTCAGCACTTTCTGAGAGTCCTGCTTTCTCACGAAGTGATCTGGGTACAGAGAACTGTGGAACTGGTTCAGCTCTGAGCGCAGGCAGAAACTGGATGGACACTGTCCCACACTACTCCCCTGTTCCTGTGTCCTCAGGGCTCAGGGAGGGTTCCTCAAAGCTGACAGTGTGGTCTTACCTGTTCTCTCAGGTGTATCAGCACTCCTTGAGACCTATTTCTCCTATTGGGATCTGGGAACCCAGCAATTGTGCAGATCTTTTGATGTCAAATATGTACTGCTTTATAGGAATGAAATGACAAAAACTATCTCGATATTTTTATATGTTTAGTTAATTATAACATTCAACTCTTCATAGGACAAAGAGCAATTTTGTAACTTTATCATAGTCAAGTATGAATTACTCATTTACAGTAAAGTTGTGATTTATTTTCTGATAGAAACAAAGCAATATGATAGTAAATGTTCAGTCAAGAGACATTCTATTTTTCAAATCCAAACAACCCTGAGATTCCACTTCACAGCAGTCAGAATGGCTAAGGTCAAAAACTCAGGTGACAACAGATGCTGGCGAGGATGTGGAGAAATAGGAACATTCCTCCATTACTGGTAGGATTGCAAGCTGGTACAACCACTCTGGAAATTAGTCCAGAGATTCCTCAGAAAATTGGACATTTTACTACTGAGGGATCCAGCTATACCACTTCTGGGCATATACCCAAAGGTTGTTCCAAAATACAAAAAAAAAAAAAAAAAAAAAAAAAAAAAGACACATGCTCCATTGTTTTCATAGCAGCCTTATTTATAGTATCCAAAAGCTGAAATGAACCCAAATGCCCTACAACAGAGGAATGGATACAGAAAATGTGGTACATACAGCTACACAATGGAGTGCTACTCATCTAACAAAAACAATGACTTCATGGAATTCATAGGCAAATGGATGGAACTAGAAAATATCATTCTTAGTGAGGTTACCCAAACACAAAAAAACATGGTATGGACTCACCGATAAATAGATATTAGCCCAAAAGCTTGAATTACCCAAGATACAATCAATAGGCCATATGAAGCTCAAGAAAAAGGAAGACCAAAATCCGGATACTTCAGTCCTTAAAAGGTGGAACAAAAATATTCATTGGAGGATATATGGAGACAAAGTTTGGAGCAGAGACTAAAGGAATGGCCATTCAGAGCCTGCCCCACTTGAGCATTCCAGTCCATTTATATATAGCATCAAAACTAGACTATATGGACAAAGCCAAGAAGTGCATGCTGACAAGAGCCTGATATAGCTGTCTCCTGAGAGGCTCAGCCAGAGCTTGACAATCACAGAGGTGAATGCTAGCAGCAAACCATTGAACAGAGAACTGGGTCCTTGTTAGAGGAGTTAGAGAAAGAATTGAGGGAGCTGTAGGGGCTTCCAACTCCATAAGACCAACAATACCAATCAAACTACTACCCAAAGACTACTCATGGACAGACCCATGGCTCTAGCTGCATATGTAGTAGAGGATGGCCTTATTGGTCACCAATGAAAAAAGAAGCCCTTTGTTCTGCCAAAGCTGGATCCCTGGTATAGGGGATTGTGAGGGCCGGGAGGTGGGAAGGGGGGGTTGGTTGGGGAGGGGAATACCCTTATAGAAGAAGGGGAGGGGCATTGGATAGGGGTCTTATGGATGGGACACTGAGAAAGAGAATAAAATTTGAAATGTAAATAAAAAAATCCATTTGTATATATGATAGATATATCTGATATATATATATATATGTATATCAGAGACATTGTATTTTCATTAAAATATGTGTGAATACATGATTTAATAAACTTTAAATATTTTTATTGATGATGTTTGTAATATTTTTGTTTTAGGAAAAAGAATAATGCCAAATGCATGTAATTTTGATGTTCCATATTTCTTTTTCTTTTTTATTGAAAATAGATTTGTTTCTCATATAATAAATATTGATTTTTTTTCTCATTCCTTACCTATTTCAAGTTCTTCCTTCCCTCTCTTGAAAATTCACTTCTTTTCTGTCTCTTATGAGAAAAAAAAACACCAGCTTGTGAGGTAACATCTAAATAAAATTTTATTAAATATAAATTTAATATAATCTTATTAAATATAAATAATATAATCTTATTAAAGTTGGATATGATAATCCAAGAAGAGGAAAGGTAACCCACAAATGTCAGGGACCCATTCATTCTATATTTAAGAATACCCCAAACAAATAATAATAGCTATAACATACATACTGAGGACCTGAGTAGGCCCTATGGTTGATGGTTCAATCTTTGTAAATGCATATGCTCCCTGCCTAGTTGATTCTAAATGCCTTGTTTTAGTGATCGCCATCTACTGACTTTACAATCATTCTACATCTCTTCCACAGGATAATCTCAGTTCTGAGAGGAGGGATTTGATAAAGTCTTATTTAGACTCTCTCTCAGTAGTGTCTGAATCTGTCCCCATCTGCTCTGGAGGAAGTCACTGTGAAGGTGACTGGATAAGGCACTGTTCTATGAGTATAGCAGAATATCATTAGGAGTCATTTCATTGTTCTTTTAATTTTTTAGACAAGTGGTGATTGGTTTTACTGAGGTCTATAGGTTATCTATGCTCCGGTTCTTGGTTACCCAAGCAATGTCAGATATGAATCTCATGGAGTGGGCTTTAAATCAAGTCAGACATTTGTTGCCTACCTCATGAACTCTGTGCCAACATTGTGTTAACACATATTTTTATGTAAGACAGATTGTAGGTCAAAGTTTTTCTGGCTGTGATGGTTCCCAAATTTCTTTTTCAGTAACCTACACATTATCTTCTTGAATGAAAGAGAGTAGAACTTAAGGGTGAAGACTATATGTGGATACCAGCTCTATTTCTCCATGTTCAATCAATTGTGTAGATAACTCTTCAGCAATGGAACACCACTGTCAATTAATAGAGAACAACTTACCTTAGTTGTAGTCTGCATGGTTTGAGGTTTACATGGAAACCCCTGTGCCACCAACTCAATTTAATGAACATAGTCGTGTCTCTAGAAAGCCTCATCTTGGTTCAAAGATATCAACTGAATCTCTGTATACTCTATTACTAGGATTCCTCACTAGAATCACATACAAACATTACAAAAGTTTCTGCTGCTCTAGGTTTTCACCCCGCCCATTAAATAGCCCCAATTCTAACTATCTCTCTCAATACTATTCCTTTCTAACATACCCCAAGCATGACCTGCCCTCCTTCCCCCATTCCCATCTACCCCAACTATTGGCTATAACTTCTACTTTCCCCTCCAAGGGATATCTATCCATAACCCCTAGATTTATCATTTTTAATCTAAATTGTCTGGTCCACATATTATAATTTGTTTACTATTTACTTAATGCTATATATCCATCCCCTCAGAGTGGGTGTTCTGTGATATATGAGATATTTGTCTTTCTGGGTTTTGGTTACCTCACTTGCAGTGTTTTTATTTGTTTGCTTTGTTTAGTTTTCTAGTTACATCTATTTCCCTAGAAGTTTCTTTGTTGGGGGGTGAAGGGAGGGATATTTGACTAAAAGGATTTAAATTTATAGTTTTTAATTATAATTTTTCTTTATTATTGGTTATTTTATTTATTTATATTTCTAATGTTATCCTTTTCAGTTTCCCCACCACAAGCCCCCTAACCCCTCTTCCCTCTCCCTTCTTCCCTGATTTCATAAGGGTGCTCCCCTACCTGCCACCCACTTCTGCCTCAGTGACCTAGCATTCCACTATCCTGGGTCATCAAGCCTCCATAGGACCAAGAGGCTACCCTCCCAGTGATACCAGATAAGGAATCTTCTGCTACATATCCAGCCAGAGCCATGGGTATCCCCTATGTATACTTTGATTGGTGGTTTAAACCCTGGAAGCTTTGGGGAGGGCAGCTTGTTGGCTGATGTGGTTGTTCTTATGAGGTTGCAAACCTGTCCAACTTCTACAGTCTTTTCCTTAACTCTGTCATTGGTGTCCTAGTCCTCAAGCTCAGTCCAATAGTTAACTGTGAGCATTCACATCTGTAGTGGTTTGGCCCTTGCAAAGGATCTCAGGGAACAGCTCAAAGTAAAGGGCTAGAAAATAAATTCCAAGGTAAATGGCCCCAAGAAACAAACTGGAGTAGCAATTCTAGTATTCATAATAGACTTTCAACCAAACATTATCAAAACAGATGGGGAAGGACACCAAGGAAGGACACCAAAGGAAAAATCCACCAAGAGAACCTCTCAATTCTGAACATCTATGCCCCAAATGCAAGGGCACCCTGGTATGTAAAAGAAACATTACTGAAGCTCAAAGAACACATTGTACGTCACACAATAATAGTAGGAGACTTTAACATCCCACTCTCACCTATAGACCAATCATGGAAACAGAAACGAAACAGAGACACAGTGAAACTAACCGAAGTTAAGACACAAATGGACTTAACAGATATCTACAGAACCTTTCTTCTGAAAACAAAAGACTATACTTTCGACTCAGCACCTCACAGTAGCTTTTCCCAAACAAGCCTCAACAGATGGAAGATTGAGGTAGTCCCGTACGTCGTATACGATTACCACAGACTAAGGCTGGTCGTCAACAACAATGAAAACATAAAGGAAGTCCACATGCACATGGAATGATAACTAATGATAACTTAGGGAAGAAATAAAGAAAGAAATGAAAGACTTTTTAGAATTTAATGAAAATGAAGGCACACTATACCCAAACATATGCTAATGAAAATAGTGCTAAGAGAAAAACTCATAGCTCTGAGTGCCTGTAAAAGGAAGCTGGAGAGAGCGTACACTAGCAGCTTGACAACACTCTTGAAATTTCTACAACAACAACAACAACAACAAAAACAACAACAAAAACAACAACAACAAAGCAGATAGACTCAGGGCGATTATACAGCAGGAAATAATCAAACTCAGGACTGAAATCAACCAAGTAGAAACAAAGAGAAATATATAAAGAATCAACAAAACCAGGAACTGGTTCTTTGAGAAAATCAACAAGACAGATAAAAATATTTATTTAATAATATTCTAGCCATTGTCCTCCTCCAGTCTCCCGTCCCACAGTTAATCATCCCATTCTTTCCCCTATCCTCCAGAAAGGGTGTCCCACCATGAGGAATCCCTCGTCTCTGGGGCCTCATGTCTCACAAAACTTAGGTGGATTTTCTTCCACTGAGGCTAGATGAGGCAGTCCTCTGCTATATATGTGTCAGGGCCTCTGACCAGCCCATGTATGCTACCTGGTTGGTGGCTCAGTCTCCCAGTGCTCCCATGGATCCAGGTTAGTTGAGATTGTTGGTCTTCCTATGGGGTTACCATCCTCTTCAGCTTCTCCAATCTTCCCCTAATTCAACCATTGCATTTACTGACTTCAGTCCAAAGCTTGGGTTTGAGTATCGCTGTGTGTTTTAGTCAGCTTCTTTTATGACCTCACAGAGGAAAGTCATGCTAGGCTCTAGTCTGTCAGCACACCATAGCATCAGTAATAGTGTCAAGCCTTGATGTACCTGCACCCACCTGACTACAGCCCCCATGAGATTGAATCAAATTTGTGCTGGTCACTCAACCTCCTTTTCTTCTGTCTCTACTCTATTTTTGTCCCTGCAGTTCTTTTAAACAGGAACAATTCTGAGTCAGAATTTTTGACTGTGACATTTTAAAGACATCTGAGCAATACTCCTTTAGGTAAATGTACCACATTTATGTATTATTCTTCTGCTGAAAGTCATCTAGTTTGTTCCCAGTTTGAATAAAGACACACACACACACACACACACACACACACACACATACACACACACTTTAGGCATATGTCTAAGAGTGGGATATCTGTATGTTGAGGTAGACTGACTTCCAACTTTCTGAGGAGCTGCCGTATTGATTTCCATAGTAACATTGCAAGTATGCACTCCCATCAGCAATGGAAGAGTATTTTCATTATTCTGCATTCTCATCATCCTTGGCGGGTTTTTGAATGAAAATGTCCCCCATAGATTTACAAGTTTTAATACATGGTCCTCAGTTAACGTAAACATTAGTAAAGGATCGGGGTTTAGATGAGATATATACTAAATTATGGGTGTTATAGGAGGTTATCATATATTAGTTTGATATTATGTCAATTTAGCAGAACAATAGCAGTACAACCATTCATAGGGTTTATCATATGTCTTCCCACAGGTTAGATTTCATTTACTTACACTGACTTTACAGATGTTACATATGAAGAACAAAAATATGTGACATCGATCACAATTTGAATCAAAGTAAAAGAAAAAGCATTTAAATTCTTTTTGCACCTTGCTTGTGTGTTCACTAAAATTAGAAGTTTTTCAGAAATAAATGTACAATAATATATCTTGAAATTTTTTGTTGTAATGTTTTATATTCTGTGTAAGTTTAATGAACTACACTCCTGATTGTTTTAATGGAACATGTATAGGTGGGTAACATCAATCATTTTAGTTACAAGACCAAAATACCATGATTATATATTTTATCACAAAAAGTAAATCAGGGAAGGATTATGACTCCTTGCCCTTGGATCAGTAACATATAACACATGATTTCCTGGGTTAAATATGAATGAACTCTATGCCATGTATATGTTTAACTTTCATAAACTTATGACTTATACTCCAGATATTAATCTTACATTGTAAAAATTTAGTATATGTAAGAATATTTCACCTGAGTTATCAATTCATAAATTAATTGATCAAATTTTATACTTTTAATTTATGAAAACCAATATATACACTATTCTGATGAGATATTTATGAGAATAGTAAAATGAAAAATGGTGTCACTGCTCCCAAACCCCGTGGGAGAGAGAACTCAACGCCGGGATGGGTGGGCACTCCTGAGACTGCAGAGCGGAAGAGACCACCAACACTGCCCACCCCTGCCCACATCCCTGGCCCAAGAAGAAACTGTATATGGCCTCTGGGTTCCTGGAGATAAGCGCACAGGAGCAGCAGGTCCCCTGCATCTGAGACACCTCCGGAACCTGAAGGGACCTACCAGATAAACAGTTCTCTGCACCTAAATCCCATGGGAGGGAGAGGTGAAACTTCAGACACGCAGACATGCATGGGAAACCAGAAGAGACTACACTCTGCCCACATTACTGATTCCAAAGGAAAACACCAAATGCCATTCTGGAACCCTGGTGCACGGAAGCTCCCGGAAAGGGCAGTGCAGATCTTCCTGGTTGCTGCCGCCGCAGAGAGATCGTGGGCAGCACCCCACAAGCAAACTTGAGCCTCGGGGCCACAGGTAAGAAAAACCTTCCTGCTCCAAGCGACCTGCCTGGTGAACTCAAGACACAGGCCCACAGGAACAGCTGAAGACCTGTAGATAGGAAAAACTACACGGCTGAAAGCAGAACACTCTGTTCCCATAAATGGCTGAAAGAAAACAGGAAAACAGGTCTACAGCTCTCCTGACACAAAGGCTTATAGGACAGCCTAGCCACTGTCAGAAATAGCAGAACAAAGTAACACTAGAGATAATCTGATGGCGAGAGGCAAGCACAGGAAGTCAAGTAACAGAAACCAAGACTACATGGCACCATCGGAGCCCAATTCTCCCACCAAAATAAACGTGGAATATCCAAACACACCAGAAAAGCAACATCTAGTTTCAAAATCATATTTGATCATGATGCTGGAGGACTTCAAGAAAGATATGAAGAACTTTCTTAGAGAAACACAGGAAAACATAAATAAACAAGTAGAAGCCTACAGAGAGGAATCACAAAAATCCCTGAAAGAATTCCAGGAAAACACAATCAAACAGTTGACGGAATTAAAAATGGAGATAGAAGCAATCAAGAAAGAACAAATGGAAACAACCCTGGATATAGAAAACCAAAAGAAGAGACAAGGAGCCGTAGATACAAGCTTCACCAACAGAATACAAGAGATGGAAGGGAGAATCTCAGGAGCAGAAGATTCCATAGAAATCATCGACTCAACTGTCAAAGATAATGTAAAGCGGAAAAAGCTACTGGTCCAAAACATACAGGAAATCCAGGACTCAATGAGAAGATCAAACCTAAGGATAATAGGTATAGAAGAGAGTGAAGACTCCCAGCTCAAAGGACCAGTAAATATCTTCAACAAAATCATAGAAGAAAATTTCCCTAACCTAAAGAAAGAGATACCCATAAGCATACAAGAAGCCTACAGAACTCCAAATAGATTGGACCAGAAAAGAAACTCCTCCTGTCACATAATAGTCAAAACACAAAATGCACAAAATAAAGAAAGAATATTAAAAGCAGTAAGGGAAAAAGGTCAAGTAACATATAAAGGCAGACCTATCAGAATCACACCAGACTTTTCGCAAGAGACTATGAAAGCCAGAAGATCCTGGACAGATGTCATACAGACCCTAAGAGAACACAAATGCCAGCCCAGGTTACTGTATCCTGCAAAACTCTCAATTAACATAGATGGAGAAACCAAGATATTCCATGACAAAACCAAATTTACACAATATCTTTCTACAAATCCAGCACTACAAAGGATAATAAATGGTAAAGCCCAACATAAGGAGCCAAGCTATACCCTAGAAGAAGCAAGAAACTAATCGCCTTGGCAACAAAACAAAGAGAAGAAAAGCACACAAACATAACCTCATATCCAAATATGAATATAACAGGAAGCAATAATCACTATTCCTTAATATCTCTCAACATCAATGGCCTCAACTCCCCAATAAAAAGACATAGATTAACAAACTGGATACGCAACGAGGACCCTGCATTCTGCTGCCTACAGGAAACACACCTCAGAGACAAAGACAGACACTACCTCAGAGTGAAAGGCTGGAAAAAACTTTCCAAGCAAATGGTCGGAAGAAGCAAGCTGGAGTAGCCATTCTAATATCAAATAAAATCAATTTTCAACTAAAAGTCATCAAAAAAGGTAAGGAAGGACACTTCATATTCATCAAAGGAAAAATCCACCAAGATGAACTCACAATCCTAAATATCTATGCCCCAAATACAAGGGCACCTACATATGTAAAAGAAACCTTACTAAAGCTCAAAACACACATTGCACCTCACACAATAATAGTAGGAGATTTCAACACCCCACTCTCATCAATGGACAGATCATGGAAACAGAAATTAAACAGAGACATAGACAGACTAAGAGAAGTCATGAATCAAATGGACTTAACAGATATTTATAGAACATTCTATCCTAAAGCAAAAGGATATACCTTCTTCTCAGCTCCTCATGGTACTTTCTCCAAAATTGACCATATAATTGGTCAAAAAACGGGCCTCAACAGGTACACATATACATATATAGATACACATGCAACCAGCTGAAATATCAATTGAAAATTTGTGATGGGGAAATTGTGTAAATAAATCATACTCCCCCAGGTGCACTGAAAAATAAAACTTAATACATAAAGAAAAAATAACCATAAGTACAAGAAATAAGAGTGTAGATAAAGTGTAGAAATAATGAAAGCACAGTAGGAAAGGAAATAGGAAAAAAGGTTGGCTATTGCTAATGTTTTTAAGCATTTTGTTTATCATTGTAATTATAAAAATAAATTAAAAGAATTTGCTTAAAAGAATTAAGGGACAGGTAAGAATACTAGAAATAGAAACACACCAAAGTTATTGGATTCCAAGAAATCCAAGGAAAATTGTATGTAAAATTTTGAAGGTAATGATGTCCTGGCTGGGATTATCAGTGATATGCAGGACAGTAAGTGAAATATTAAATGCAGAAACAGCCAGAAAGAAAATTTTAAGAACAGTAAAAATTAAAACTGGTAGAAACCTTACTTTTTAAAAGTATAGGTAAGTTGATAAACATGGAAGACAAAATTGTTCATAGTGTAAATTTGAAGACAATGATATAGTGTTGAAATGTTAACATATCAGTATAAAATAAGAAATAGTATATATTTAGGTCAAAAACACAGTAAATACTTAACATGGCCTTGCGTGTAATGATTTTTTGTGAAGGCACGGAATGCAGTGAAGAAGAGAATCATGCCTATTGAAGTGTCGCATGCAGTACATGGAAAACTTAGGAGGGATAAATGACAGAAAACCCACATATACATAGAAGCTGAACTAAGCTCTACTCAATGAAATCTTTGTCAAGGAAAAAAAAGAAAGGAATTAAAGACTTTAACATTTAATGAAAATGAAGGAACAACCTACCCAGACATATAGGACACAATGAAAGCAGTGCTAAGAGGAAAACTCATACTGCTGAGTGCTTCCAAAAGAAACTGGAGAGAGCATACACTAGCAGCTTGACAGCACACCTAAAACCACTAGAACAAAAAGGAGCCAACATACCAAGTAGGGGTAGACCTCAGGAAATAATCAAACTCAGGGATGAAACCAACTAAGTAGAAACAAAAAAAGGAAAAAAAACTATACAAAGAATCAAAAAAAAAAAACAAAAAAAAAAAAAACAAAACAGGGGCTGTTTCTTTGAGAAGAGCGACAAGATAGGTAAACCCTTAGCTAGACTAACAGGAGGGCATAGAGCATCCAGATTAAGAAAATCAGAAATGATAAGAAGACATGAAACATGAAACTGAGGAAATTCAAGAAAATCATCAGATCCTACTACAAAAGCCTATACTCAACAAAACTGAAAGAGATGGATGAAATGGACACTTTTCTAGACTGATACCAGGTACCAAGGTTAAATCAGGATCAGACAAACCATCTAAATAGTCCCAAAACTCCTACAGAAAAAGAATCACTCATTAAAAGTCTCCAAACCAAAATATCCCAGGACTAGATGGGTTTACTTCATAATTTTATCGACCTTAGCAGAAGACCTAGTAGCAATACCGTCGGAACTATTACAAAAAATAAAAACAGTAAGTTCATTACCCAATTCCTTTTATTAAACTACAATTCCACTATACCCAAACCACACATAGACCCAAAAAAGAAACACAACTTTAGAAAAATTTTCAAGAAAAACTATGCAAAAATCCTCAATAAAAATATTGCACTTTGAATTCAAGAACATATTAAAAAGATTGTTTACCATGATCAAGTAGGCTTCATCCCAGGCATATAGGGATATTTCAACATACAGAAATCCATCAACCTAATCCTCTATATAAATAAAATCAAAGAAAAAAGCCCACATGAACCTCTCACTAGATGTTGAGAAAGCATGTAACAAAATTATATACACCTTCATGTTAAAATTCTTTGAAATCTTAGGAATTCAAAACCCATACCTATACCACACGTGTAGATTTTATGATATCTTCTAGTTCCATCTATTTACTTGTGAGTGAAGTCATCCATTTCATGAAGTCATTGATTTTAATAGTTACGTAGTACTCCATTGGGTAAATTACCATATTTTCTGTATCCATTCCTCTGTTGAAGGGCATCTGGGTTCTTTCCAGCTTCTGGCTATTATAAATAAGTCCACTATGAACATAATGGAGCACCTGTCTTTTTTATATGTTGGGGCATCTTTTGGGTATATGCTCAGGAGAGGTATAACTGCGTCCTCAGGTAGTACTATGTCCAATTTGCTGAGGAACTGCCACAGTGGTCGGTTGTTCCAGCTTGTAATTCTAACAATAATGGAAGAGTGTTCCTCTTTGTCCATATCCTTGCCTGCATCGGCTATCAGCTGAGTGTTTGAACTTAGTAATTCTGACTGTGTAAGGTGGAATCTCAGGGTTTTTTTGATTTGTGTTCCCCTGATAACTAAGGATATCGAGCATTTCTTTAGGTGCTGCACAGCCAGTAGATATTCCTCAGCTGAAAATTCTTTGTTTAACTCTGTACCCCATTACTAATAGGCTTATTTGGTTTCGTGGAGTCTTAACTTCTTGAGTTCTTTGTGTTTATTGGACATTAGCCCTGTGTAAGACGGAGAATTGGTAAAGATCTTTTCTTAATCTGTGGTTGTCATTTTGTTTTATTGACAGTGTCCTTTGCCTTACAGAAGATTTGCAATTTTCTGAGTTCCCATTTGTTGATTCTTGATCCTAGCACAAAAGTAATTGGTGTTCTGTTCAGGAAATTTTCCCCTGTGCCCATGTGTTTGAGGCTCTTTCTTAATTTCTTTTCTATTAGTCTCAGTGTAACTGGTTTTATGTGGAGGTCCATGATCCACTTCGACTTGCACTTTTTACCAAAGGTAAGAATGGATCAATTTTTATTCTTCTATATGCTGATGTCCAGTTGAATTATTGAAAATGCTGTCTTTTCCCAATTGAGTTGTTTTAGCTCCTTTGTCAAAGATCAAGTGACTATTGATGAATGGGTTCACTTCTGAGTCTTCAATTCTATTCCATTTATGTACCTGCCTATGTCTGTATCAATACCATACAGTTTTTATCAATATTACTCTCTAAATAAGGCTTGAGGTCGGGGATGGTCTTTTATTGTTGAGGATAGTTTTTTCTCTCCTGGGTTTTTTTTTATATTCTAAATGAATTTGCAAATTGTTCTTTCTAACTCTATGACGAACTGAATTGAGAGTTTGAAATGAGGATTGCATTGAATCTGTAGATTGCTTTCAGCAAGATGGCCATTTTTACTATATTAATCCTGCTAACCCATGAACATGGAAGGTCTTTCCATCTTCTGAGATCTTCTTCAATTCCTTCCTTCAGAGACGTGAAGTTCTTGTCATACAGTTATTTCATTCGCTTGATTAGAATCACACCAAGGTATTTGGTATTATTTGTGGCTACTGGGAAGGATGTCATTTCCCTAATTTCTTTCTCAGCTTCTTTATCCTTTGAGTAGAGGAAAGGTACTGATTTGTGAGTTAATTTTATACCCAGGCACTTAGCTGCAGTTGTTTACCAGGTTTAGGAGTTCTCTGGGGGAATTATTGGGGTCACTTAAGTATACCATCATATCATCTGCAAATAGTGATACTTTGACTTCTTCTTTTCTGACTTGTACCCCTTTGACTTCTTTTTGTTTAATTTCTCTGGCTAGGTTTTGAGTACAATATTAAATAGTGTTTTCTAATTAAAACACAGATTCTTTATTAGTGCCTACAACTGAAGAAAATGGCATCGTCTTTTCTAAAATCCATTAGCCGACAATAGATTTGTGTAGCCCTGTCTTGTGTATATTTTTTTATTTTTTGGTTACGATTTTCACTACTCCAGATCTTTCACTATTTTTGTCCCATTCTCAGTTCTGTTTCCCATGTCTAGGACAGTCTTAATGAAAGCATTCCAGGTATGGTTAAGCTTTATATCATATAACTTTATATCATATAATTTTATATCATATAACTTTATATCATATAACTTTTGCCACTTTGGTCAGTTATGACTCTTTTAGCTGTACATGCATCAGTAAAAACATTTTCTAATGAAACATGAGATCAACAATAATCTTTTTGTATAAACACTCCTTAAAAGTTTGCTTTACAGCATGTCTATGAGCAATAATATTACTAGGTCTCCTTCTAGCAACTATTAACTTCCAGCCATGGGTTCCTTGAAGCTTTGCAATACCAGCATATTTTTTTCATGTGGAGAAGAATTCTAATCCAGTAGAAAAGTGGCTGATAACTTCTTTTTTTTTTACATTTTATTTTTTTTATTAACTTGAGTATTTCTTATATACATTTCGAGTGTTATTCCCTTTCCCGGCTGCTAACTTCTTAACATTGTGCTTCTGTTGTACCAGTTAGCACATTTACTCAGAAAGGTGGTATTGTATCTAGACAGATGTATAGCTCCATGGGCCACTAATGGCTTTTCTCTTGCACCAGCCTTCTGGTGGGGAACCAACCAGCTCAATTCCATCTCTATTTCATTCTTGCTGTCTTCAATGTGTATGGGAGCATTCTTGAACAATGGATTCTTATAATGACATTCTCATAGACAACCAAGACATAAGTATTTTAGAGACCTCTGGGGCTTCCTGGAGGGAAAAACTATTAGAGAGAAGACATATTACATGTAGTAGAATTTTAATTTAATAATATATGTATTCTGTGATGTTTATTATTCATTGGTGCATGGACTTTCCACTCAAACTATTTTTTATTTTGTAAAGTTAAAGTTGTTAGGTCCTCATTTTTGTTCAAGTCATACAGAGTGTTGGTCACATATCTCTTATATTCACTTTCTGTTTGACTCATGCCTGATTAAAAACATTATTTCCAACACAGTTCCCCTATATCCTCTTTTAAGTCCATGTTTTAAACCCAAAGGACTTTAATTTCTCTTCTATCTCATTTTTCATGGTCTCCACAGGTACTCCAAATTGTGCAATCCTCCTCAATGCCTTCATAAGGAGACACAGTTCTTTCTTTTTTAGTTCTAAAGTTTCACTATTCCAGATCTTACTCCAACGTCTCAATTTTATTTTGAGATGGTATTTTTATATGGCGAGAAGCAAGGAAATAGTTTTACTCCTTACACATGGATATCTGGTTCACAGCATCAGTTGATAAAACTATATTTACTTATTATGCATATTTCTTCTATTATGAAAAATTTCAGGTAGACACTGTTATGACTAATCCCTGTAATTAAAACAAGGACTCTATATCTGCTTCACCTTAGTCTTCATTAAGCATGTATAGTTTCTTTGAACTGTACAGCAATTTAATGTAGACTATTTTAAGAAATATTTTCCTTAATTATCCCAATGTATTGTACTCCAAGTATTAGATAAAAGAAGCAAAAATTAATTCCCGTGAATTCATATATGGATAAGAAAAAAAGGTTAGTGTCATTTATTTGTAAGTAAATCAGAGATCTCAAATGTGAAGAAATAAAACTTCTGTTAAGAAGGAGCAGAGTATAGACTTGTTGGAGGACCAGTGGAAGGAGAAGCCCTTGGTCTTGCCAAGGTTGGACCCCCAGTGCAGGGGAATGTGCGGGCCAGTAAGAGGGATGGATGGGGGGAACACCCATGTCGGGGAGGAGGAGGGGTTGGAGAGCTTATGGACAAGAAACCAGGAAAGTGAATAACATTTGAGATTTAAGTAAAAAAAAATATATCTAATAAAAAAGATAATGTATCACCTTTGGATGTGGTGTAATAACAAGAAATCAAAATTGTCTTTGTTGGTGATAGGCTTAGAGTTTAATGATTTCAAAATACCATCCGTCCTCTTGAGTGTCAAATAAGAACTCAGTTTTTCACCATAGCAGATTATGCTGGGCCTGGCCTCACTGACCAAGGAATTGGATGACTACATGAGATCTCCTCAGGAAAGAAAAAGTTACATATTTTTGTCACACTTCTCTCATTCACGGAAGAGAAATTTATAAACATGAATATTTCACAAATTATGTATTTTTACGTTAGCATGTAATAATGATTACAGGTTACATACAGTACTTTTGAATCAGAATAAAATAATTTTGTAAATTATGTTAATTTAATATTTTCTTCCAACACAATGCCTGGGTAATTAGTAGACAATATTATGTCAAATGTGGCTATATAAAATAGCTAGTTAGAAATTAGGTGGTTTAGTGGTAATTGAGGAATTATCTCAAACTCTTCTTCTAGGACCTGACATCTTTTGACCCTACTAACATTAATCACAATTACAAAACAATAAGAAGTGAATTCACAATTTACTGACTATGCATTGTCAAGAGGATTATCTCTTGTACAGAACTATGCACATTTGTCAGTTATTTTCAGCACACCGAACAGCACAATTTTCTTCATTCTTCTCCGTGCAATAGAAAATGCTCATTTACTAAAGCTTATGGGAGCATTTTCAACAGAAATAATCATAAGTATTTTAAAAGACTCTTGTGATCTATTTCCATTAAGCTAGAACAGTTTTTTTAAACTGGGGCTTATCATCTCTACCTTGCTGTAATTTTTAACAAACATAGAACACCATTACTTTTTTTCTTTCTGTGAAGCAGATCTCATTTCTTCACCTTTTGCCATAGTGCCACTGTTGTGCAGGTTGGAAGAAGTTCCTGGCACCTTTATCCCCATGGATCATAGGAATCAAAGATAGGCAAGGTGTGTCTCCAAGAGATCCATTAGTTACCCTCTAGAGACCAATGAACACAGCGATTAAATTACTCCTAACAACATCTTTTATCGCACAGTGCCTTGCACAGGCATCATCAGTAAGTGGAAAAAATACAGAGATCCTCAGCCAGACAATATCCAAAGTTGGAGACATTGGCACAGTCAGTGTTTAAGAGAATCTCTCTGTCACCTGCTTGTCATATTTCAGAGATCTTTGTGGAAGAAGAAGTAAAGGGGCCATAAAAGCCAGGGGACAGGAGTGACAGCATGTAAACAAGACTTTCTAGAGGCAACAAGACGACACACAAATGTGGCACAGGGACAACATTCACAAAGCCTGCACGGGTCTGAGCATGATGCAGTACCAACAACACAGACTGTCACCAGCTGATAACTTTGGCAAAGGAAATATTGGTTTTCTTCAATGGAATCTCACTGGGTACATAAATCACAAGTAAGGGCCCCCACTTCCAACAGTAAATAAACAAAACAAAATAAACTCAATGATGTTTTTGGAGTTTTTATTATTTCTTATAATGCCCTAAACATTTTTTCTTGCAAGTTCTTTGCTTGTAATGTTCCAATTTCGTGTTTAATGGGATTTCTGTTTGTGTCAAGGTGAATATCTCTATGTCTGTGTGTTTCTTCTGGTTTCTCATTGACTCCTACTTGTTTGTTTATGATTTTAAACATTTTTGTTTTCTAATGAAAGACAGAAAGAAAGGGTATGGACTTGGGTGGGTAGAAAAGTCATTTCGGTCCCCAGCCCCGAAAAAAAAGAACCAAAAAAAAAAAAAAAAGAAAAGTCATGTGGATCCAGGAGGGGTAGGGGAAGGTGAGATTGTGACCCACATGTATCGTACGATAGCCAACAACACTCAGAATAAAATAAAGAGAACAGGGCAGAAAGGCATAGCAGGTGATTTGTGCAGGAGATGATTTTCTCCCATTAAATAACTGTTAATTTGATAGGTTTTACTTTCACTTTCTTGCATAAAATGTATTGTGGTCTATAAAATGAGTTACCATCAAAAGTTTGGGATCTGATATTCGTCTTCAGCCAGAGTAGATAGATGGTTTTCTGCACTGCCAGAAAGTCTGAGTACAGCATCTGACAGGAGGCTTTTGTGAAAAGAGTGGTGATAACTTACTCTTGACCCATCTTTCTACAGTTAATCCAAATCATGGGCCTGAAAATCAACCAGGCCTAAAAGACACCTGAGCAGATCGGTTTTGCTAGAGATTCTAGAAAATACTACGTTTTGTGATAAGACAGGGATGTCAATAAAATGGCACCTTTGGACATTTTCTACATCCAAACATAAGAGCAGTGATCGTCAACCTATGGGTCATGACCTCATAGAGCTCAAAATGACTCTTTCACAGTGTCTGCATATTACATACTCTATATATTTAATATCTACATTATGAATTACTACAGTAGAAATTACACTTATTAAGTAATAGCAAAAAATAATTTAATACCTGGGGGAGGGTCACCCATAACAAGAGGAAGTGTATTAGAGGGTCAGGGCATTAGGAAGGTTGAGAAACACTGCCTTGTAGTCCTAACTTATAACAATCCTGGGCCACTGTGTTTGCCTCTGCACTGCACCCTAGAGTCATTTATCCCTCCTAAGTTTTCCATGTACTGCATGGACACTTCAATAGGCACGGTTCTCTTCTTCACTGCATTCTGTGCCTTCATAAAAAATCATTACACGCAAGGCCATGTTAAGTGTTTACTGTGTTTTTGACCTAAATATATACCATTTCTTATTTTGTACTGATATGTTAACATTTCAGCACTATATCATTGTCTTCAAACTTACACTATGAACAATTTTCTCTTCCATGTTTATCAACTTACCTATAGTTTTAAAAAGTAAGGTTTCTACCAGTTTTAATTTTTATTGTTTTTAAAATTTTCTTTCTGGCTGTTTCTGCATTTAATATTTCACTTGCTGTCCTGCATATCACTGATAATCCCAGCCAGGAAATCATTACCTTCAAAATTTTACATACAATTTTCCTTGGATTTCTTGGAATCCAATAACTTTGGTGTGTTTCTATTTCTAGTATTCTTACCTGTCCATACCCTTAATTCTTTTAAGCAAAGGCCATTAATTTATTTTTATAATTACAAAGATAAACAAAATGCTTAAAAACATTAACAATAGCCAACCTTTTTTCCTATTTCCTTTCCTACTCTGCTTTCATTTTTTCTACACTTTATCTACACTCTTATTTCTTGTACTTATGGTTATTATTCTTTATGTATTAAGTTTTATTTTTCAGTGCACCTGGGGGAGTATGATTTATTTACACAATTTCCCCATCACAAATTTTCAATTGACATTTCAGCTGGTTGCGTGTGTATCTATATATGTATATGTGTGCGTGTGAGCATATACACATATATACACATATTTATACATCCACATACTGATATTTACATTAAAATCATTAGAAATTATTCATGTACTAATTTTTAGGGTTATTTTAATTTCTAAAGTATGTAACAGCCTCGATAACCTTTCTATGTGAACTGGTTTTGTGAGGTATCTCCTTGTATATAATTCCCTCTCTTCTGATTTCTTATAGTATTTATTTTTAGAAATGTAAATTGACAGTTTTCTGTCTATTTCTTTGCAACATATTTCTGTTCCCAGTCTTCGACTAACTTCGTAAGAAAGAAATGTTTCTCAAGTGAGAACTTTCTCCCTAGAGGATTAACCTGGGAACAAAGCAAACCTATTTGGCAGTGTCTATGACAATTGGGGTTAAACTAATTAATTTCAATTCTCAAAAAAAGAAGGTTTAGCACACCGGGCAGAATAGTCCCTGGTGGACTTTGGTAATTTTCTGAGTTCAGCTAAAATATCCACTGGTGTTTCAGGCAAGTCCAACGAGACTACTTACTGCAACCTTCTAGATACTAATTGCAACCGTCAGTCCTAAAGGGAATATTTCTTAACTGATTATCTTGCCAAGTACTATTTCCAATTTTTCTTTGATACTAATATGATGTCTCAGAAGAATTATTTTAAAAATAACACGGATCTGATGGGTTGAGATGCAACTCAATAATACAGGCTTGCCTAGTTCTTGAAAAATGTTTTCAAGTGTTACCATCATAGAAAGAGGGAAGCAAGATAATTAGGGAGGAGAAAAGAAGAAGAGAAAAATGAAGAAAGTAAAAAGAAATAATGGGGATACAGTAGGGAAGGATTAAACACATCTGTATATATTAGCATCTTAAAAATATAATTTTAAATTAAAATTTTATGTATAGGTCAACACACTCATATTAAAAACATAATAAATTGCTTAAATCTAAAATGTATGCATGCATGTTTACAAGATAAAATAAAGGCTGAAGGACCACAATGTTTTAATTCATAGTGTTATAATCTCTAATATTCATTCTTCAGTAACAAAAAACAATAGTAAAATGGCCACGGAAGCCAATTGGATATACTATAAAAAGTTTAAAGAATATCTCACAATTGTGTTAATGTATATACATATAAGGGTATCACAAACCTCTATGATTTCTGATTCCCTTTTTAATTATACCTCTAAATGTCAATGTCAGACGTCCGTATTCGACTATCTATTATACACTTCATTGTTAATTTTCTGTTCACATTAAAGAATATCTGTTTTAAATTTAACTCAGTTGAAACTAATGGCAAAGTTGCAGCTTCCAAAAGTGTGAGGCTACTTGGGCCATCTAAGGATATATAGAGAGGAAGAGCATGGATCGGTGCATTAGAAAGCAGCTGTGCCTTCTGTTTGCTAAGCACAGGAATCCTGGGATTTTGACATAGTAGCCATCGGGAACTGTCATGAGTCAGAAAACCAGTAAGTCCCATAATCAGTTTCATAGGGCTCAGTGGTTTAGAACGTCCTGGCATGTCACTCTTTTTTTCATAGGTTTAGCATTTACAACAGAGCACAAGCTAATTGTTTACTCACTCAGGTGAAATGGATCCTTAAGGCGAAATACAGAAATAATGACCTGTATAATTAAGAAAAGAATGATGTTCTGAATAATTGGACCTGAGAATTTAATCTGTCTCCAAAGCAAGTGAGCAGCATGAGAGCAAGAGCACAGAATTGAGAGCAGTCTGCTTTTCCAGCAAACACTCAAATCGAGAACATTGGTGGTTAGAAAACCACCAAACGAATGAAAACCAAGTAGAGAACTTTAATATACCTCATGTTACACACTTTATAAACGTCACATTTATTCCCTGTAAAATATTGCAAGTTTCTTTAAAAACAGTAATATTTTTAGTCTTTTTACAAGGCAGAGGAAAACAATGGTCATACAAGTTCATATAAATGCATTCTATGTGAACATAGGAAGTTCGTGTGCTGACCCGTTCTTATGGTTTTTCTTATTTCTGATTCTTTGTCTTCCTTCCTTCTCTTTTTCCCGTCTTTCCTTCCTCCTCTTCTCTTCGATTTCTTCTCTTCTTTTTTCTAGCTTCTCCTTCTTCCCTCTTCTCTCCTCTGCTTTTGCTCCCTTGAAAGTTGCTCTTACATTTAGTGAATATTATGAACACAAATTCTATTCCTGGATCTACAGTATCTATGCACATAAAATTCACATTAACACACTGAAAGCAAAAAATTTCAGATTGGGTTTACCTCTTACATTCATTTAAATATAAATGACTTGTGTATTTGGCTTGATTTATAAACATTAAATTTCATAATTTTTGTCTCAGATTGACACCCATTTTAGAAATATCATTAACTGTTAATATTGGCAGTTTTGCCTATAATAATTATAGGAAAATAGTCATAATTCCTATTGCATTGTCTTGCTTGAAAAATTATGAGTTTATGTGAAACTGTTGAATTGTGAAAATGTGTGAATTGTATAAATACAAAGAGAATGTCTTACTGTATAAAGACCTTTGGTTTTCTATTGCGTATGGCTGTATATTTTGTTAAAAAAGAACAAATGGGTTTAATATGGTGTTTCCTTATATAAATGCTGCTTCTCCAGTGTCTTATGCTAATAAATTCAATGTCATGTTATTAATTAATTCTTAAAGTAAACATTTCAATATAGTAGTTCTTGTTTTTTTTATTAATCCATAGAGAATAATTTAACTTATTTTGTCATTTTATTTCTATCCACCTTATCTTTATCCTTTTTAACTATTTTTTTTTTGTTTTGGAATACATTTATGATTTTATACACTTATACTGAGATAAACAAACACAACATTTTCTGATAAGTTAAAGAAAATAAGAGAATGCATTTCTCTCTCCAGCCTGTCAAGAAAAGAATAATCAAAAATTATTTTCACTTAATGAACATGTATAATAAAAATATTCAACGATTTACTTTTATATTACTGGTAAAAATCAACTTTAATACAACTCATTCATTTCTATTAATCTCATTTTCATTTAGATATATCAATTATACTTTTTCCATTAATTTATTCAATTTACATCCAATCACAGATCACAGCCCCCTTCCTCTCAGTCCCTCTCTTACACAGCTCTCCCCCCGGTACCTCCTTCTACTTTTCCTCTAGTTACCAACCTACTCTGGCACATAAAATCATTGAAGGACTGTGCCTATCCTCACACTGGGTTAGACAAGACAGCCCTGTTAGGAGGACAGGATCCATAGGCAGGCAACAGAATTCTGGGCATTCTCTGCTCCAGTTTTGAGGGATCCACATGGTCATCAAGCTGCACATCTGCTACAATTTGGCAGAGAGTGGTGGGGACTAGGTCCAGTCCATGTATATTATTGTTGGTTCAGACACTGGGAGAACCCAAACTCCAGGTTAGTTGACTCTGTTAGTCTTCCTTTGAAATTCCTAACCACCTGTGTCTCTTAGTCCTTCTTGGAAGTATTCCACATAACTCCCTTAGCTGCTCATGTTTGGTTTTGGTTCTCTGCATCAGTTTCAGTCATCTGCTGAAGACATCCTCTCAGAAGACAGTTATGCCAGGATAAGGTCTGCAAGCATAATAGATTATTATTAATAGTGTCAGCAAATAGTTCTTGACCATGTATACGGCCATACTATACTGAACACACACAATCACATCTGATACATTTTCTTTTCTTTTATTATATATTTGTTATTTACATTTCAAATGTTATTCTCTTTCCTGGTTTCCTGCCCTCCAGAAACCTCCTATCCCATCCCACTCCCCCTGTTTCTACCAGGGTGCTCCTCCCACATCCAACCACTCCCTCCTGCTTCCCCACCCTGACATTCTCCTACATTAGGGCATTGAGCCTTCACAGGACCAAGGGCCTCTCCTCCCACTGATGCCAGAGAAGCCATCCATCTTCTGTTATATATGTGGCTAGAGCCATGGGTGGCTCCATGTGTACTCTTTGGTTGGTAGTTTGATCCCTGGGAGCTTTAGTGGGTCTGGTTGTTTGATATTGTTGTTCTTCCTACGGGGTTGCAAACCCCTTCAATTCCTTCAGTCCTTTCTCTAACTTCTCCATTGGGGACCATGTTCTTAGTCCAATGGTTGGCCTCAAGTACTTGCCTCTGTATTTGTCAGGCTCTGACAGAACCTCTCAGGAAACATCCATAACAGGCTCCTGTCAGCAAGCACTTGTTGGCATCGGCAATAGTGTCTGGAATTGTTGACTGTATATGTGATGGATCCCCAGGTGGGGCAGACTCTGGATAGCCTTTTCTTCCATTTCTACTCCACACTTTGTCTCCTATTTCCTTCTGTGAGTATTCTGTTCCCACTTCCAAGAAGAGCTGAAGCATCCACTCTTTGGTCTTCATTCTTTTTGAGCTTCATGTGGTCCGTGAATTGTATCTTGGGAATTCCGATCTGAAATTCCACCTCATATCAGTCAGAATGGCTTAAGATCAAAACCGCAGGTGACAGCAGATGCTGGTGAGGATGTGGAGAAAGAGGAACACTCTTCCATTGTTGGTGGGATTGCAGACTGGTAAAACCATTCTGGAAATCAGTCTGGAGGTTCCTCAGAAAATTGGACATTGAACTGCCTGAGGATCCAGCTATACCTCTCTTGGGCATATACCCAAAAGATGCCTCAACATATAAAAGAGACACGTGCTCCACTATGTTCATCGCAGCCTTATTTATAATAGCCAGAAGCTGGAAAGAACCCAGATGCCCTTCAACAGAGGAATGGATACAGAAAATGTGGTACATTTACACAATTGAGTACTACTCAGCTATCAAAAACAATGACTTCATGAAATTCATAGGCAAATGGATTGAACTAGAAAATATCACCCAGAGTGAGGTTACTCAATCATAGAAAAATACACATAGTATGCACCCATTGATAAGTGAATACAATCTGATATCTTTAAATGATGTATATATCTAATTTTCTTTTAAAATTATATCTTAATATTTTATTTACTCATATACAACTCATTTATATGTATGATTTATAATTGTTAATCATAACTTAATTCTATCTTGTTATTTAAATTTTTCAATTTCATGATACTTCAATAATTACATGATTAACTAGAAAAAATTAACAACAAGCTAGCTATATGGGATATGACTGAAAGAAATAATATAAAAATAAAATCTTGAAATTGTGTATGTTTTGAAAATAACAAGTCAAAGAACTTTAATTTTTTGTACCATGTAATTAAAAGATACATGAAACTGTAATTGAGAGAGTATATCAGGAATTTTGAAACTTTAATTCTTTTGCTTTCTTCCTACTATTCAAATACATGTGTTTTCCTACATAGTATATACTGATTATGGTTACCGCTTCCTCTATTCCTCCCTTTGTAATTAGCACAAAAGAAACAAACAAAAGGAAAGGGAGGCTAAGGATTCTAAGGGAGGCTACAGGAAATATATTGATGCAAAAAGACATTTGTTCACAGACCCAGGAATTTCATAAAATATGGTATGCCACAGTAGATACACAAAGGACCAATAAAGTGCAATTATAATTCTTTATAATATATACATATATATAATATAGAACATAGAACATAAAATATATGATGTACAACATGTGATATATGACATACCATATACAATGTGAAGTATATGGCATATGATAAATATAAATTATAATATAAATAAAAAACTAAAATATATAACATGTGCAAATATATAAGTAAAATATATTATTTATAAATCAACAATGTGTGTGTATATATATGTGTGTGTGTGTGTGTGTGTGTGTGTGTGTGTGTGTATTCTAAAAGTTTTGATATGATATTATGCCATTGAGTTAATTTTCTGTTGGCCATGTAATACTGGACATGCAGCCTACCTGTAGTAATAGTTTATTTCAACATTGATACTTTCCTGGGGAAAATCAAATTTTTTTTGCAAGTGTTTATCAATTAGGGATAGGTTTTAGATTAGGGTCTACTTCTATCTTTAGCTCTAGGATCCCATTTGGTGCAGGTCAATGAAGGCTCTCGCATTCTGCCTCAGTCAAGTTCATACATGCATTGATCCATTTGTTGATATAAAGGACCTGGTTTTCTTTGTGTCCTCCACTATCTGTGTTTATCTGGGGCTCTTACAGTCCTTCTGCATCTTCTCCTGCAGCATTTTCTGAGCACTTAGAGGAGGGATTTGATTGAAATATCCCTTTTAGAACTGTGATGCCAGGTATATTATTCTTTGCAAACTGTCGAACTGGTTTACTCTGTCAGTATTTGTTTTCATCTGTTGGAAGACAAAGTTTCCCGGATGATGGTTGAACAAGCATCTGGAATATGAGAATAACATTATAATTGATAATCATTTTATTGCTCCTTCAAAAGAAATTAGGATGTTAGTATTTGATTTTATACTAGGACCCTGTATCAACTCTCAGTTTCTTATTCACCCAAGTTCGTTATTGGTTCCATTCTGTGTAGTTGGCCTTAAAGCAAATCAGATATTCATTGATTATTCACTTAAGCTTTGTGCCACCATTATCTTAGCATATGTTCCAGGTCCTAAACCATCGTAAATCATATGGACTGTTGCTGGGTTGGTGCTTATGTTTCTCCTTTGGCCTTATGCAGAGTACCTTCTTGTACAAATAAGGCTAGCATATAAGAGACAAGGTTCTATGTAGACACCAGATATATATATATATATATATATATATATATATATATATATATATATATTCAATATATATATATTCAATGAGTTTTCTATGTGTGGGGCTTTTTTGGTGGCAGTTGGTGGCATTTTGTTCCTTCCACCAATGGGATTGAGACTTTGCTCTCATTTTGGGGATAATGACCATACAGCTTTGACCATAGTGTGGGTTGTTTGTGTACCTATGTACCTAATAAATGTACCATGTTTGAGATTCTGCACAAACTACATGGACAACCCTCTTCAATACCCAAACAGAGAAAGAAGACGGTGTAATATTTAACAGTTTACTGATACCCTGGTGCGAAGATAGATCAAATGTGTCCTAATCCACCTTTTTTATGAAACCTTTACTATGTTGCACAAGGGATATCATTATTGCTATAGAAATATTAAATTGGTTGTTGAATTTATTATGAAATTAAATGAGCAGCTCTATAAGAAGTAATGTAAGAGTGAAGTAGACATTGGACAGGAATAGGCCCATTATAGCTTAGGAAATATTTGAAAACATTTATAAGATTGAGTGATCAATTATGTGAAATTGTTGTATAAATGGATAATGTAGACACAACTTCTCATTTTTCCCCATTATTACTGTAATTAGTTCATTGGATTTAAATATAAATGAGGAAATGTAGGTTGAAAATAGGAGTAAATTTCATGTAACACCAGAAAACATTCATTGATATCATCTGAGTACTGAAGAAATAAAAGGATAAAGTAACTGATGAAGAACATGTTATATTCTGAGATATTTGATTAAATACCAGTTTACACAAATAATGAATTATAGATTATATCATGTTTAAATATGAATGGTTAAGGTGATATGAGGACAGATTTTTGATATTTCTGCAATGGATGAAATAACATTATAAATCAATTAATACCTACCATAGAAATTAAGTAATAGTTAACCTTTTCAGAAGGATGAGTGTCTACTATTCAGAATGGCATATAGTTACTGTTAAGTGGTACAAAAAAATTGAAATCAAAAGATACAAATGTTAATTTTCAGCCTTCTAATATGTAAATTTAAATATATTAAAGTAACCTGGTAGTGAATTCATGGTGATATTTGGCAAAAAAAAGCAACAATTACAGTTCTCCAAGATAATTAAAAATCTATAAAAGAGTACAAACTTAATATATTCTTCTACATGTGTATTGTTCACTTATTGAAGATTTAATTATGTATTAGGTGATTAAAATTTCTAAGTGAGGAGAGTGTATATTGACATACAAAAAGAAAAATATACTTATTATTTTTTACCACAATTAATTGTTGATAAATATATGTAAAGTTAACTTAAATTCCACAATCCTACCCCCATATTTCCCTTCCGTTTGCCACTGAGGGAGTAGGGACCAAGGTACTATATGACCTTAAAGTACCTCAACACATTATGTTGACACTAAACAGTGGAGAGTTCAGTCATGTGCATGAATGAACTATTAAATATCTCCCCTTTATTCATTCATGGGAATAGAAAGTTCAAGACACCTAGTGGATATTTCTGTTATCCCAGTTAACAAAGTTCCAAATGGCCACACTACAGACCAACCTAGTTTAAACAATTTTACACTGACTATCATTTCCAAGGTTATTTCATATTGTGCCAAGTAAAATATGAAAACTATGAATCCTAACAAGGTAGATTATTTTTGGTTTTAACTTTTGAAATTTGTATTTCACTTACAATTGGCACCACTTGATTTTCAAGGCAGTTTTCTCACTAAAGTTGGCACCAAGGTAATATAAATCATTCAGGAGGAAATGTTTTTACATTTTGCAGTCAAGACAAGTTCCAAAATGTTTTTAAACTTATTGCAGCAATGGTTTTTATATTGTTGAAAATACAGATATTAAAAAGAAACATTTCTATATTTTTTCAAATTTAAAGTTATTGAAACATCTTATTTTATGTTATATTTTCCCTCCCTATATAGCGTGAACAACAAAATACCTAATTTGCAAACTTTATATCTTGCCAAAATACAATCTGTGAAAATTCAGTTTTAATTTGGTTTAGCATAATGAAAATTTAGAATATCTAGTTTAGCAGCACATTTTAGAGGTTGTATGAAGCGAGATATAAGAAACACCTGGCAGCCTTGGCTTGTGTTTTGTACACACACCATAACACACCAGATAAATGCAGATATCATAAAGAATATAACCATATGGTACAAAAAAAACCCAAGCATTGTGTTAATCAGCTTATTCCTAATGAGACATTCACTATAATTTTTTTATTAAATTATTTTAGTAATTTGCTTTGGAAAAGTTCTCTCCTTACTGCTTTCCCCTCCCAAATTTCTTAATCTCATCACCTTTTCCCAAATTCTGAGAGGGTGCTCCCTCACCGACCCACTCACAGCCATATCATTCCCAGCAGGATACACCTTCCCTGGGACATCAAGACAGGATTATGCACATTCTATTTCCCTGAGGCCAGGCAAGGTAGTACTCTGCTACATATGTGCTGGGGGCCTCGGACCAACTCATGTGTGCTCCTTGGTTTGTGACTTAGTTTCTGAGTGTTCCCAAGGGTCTGGGGTAGTTGACATTGTCTTGGGTTGACATTCCCTTCAGCATCTTCAGATCTTCCCCTAACTCTTCCATAGTGGTCCCCAACTTTAGTCTAATGATTGACTGTTAGTATATGCATCTGCCTTAGTCAGCTGCTGGTAGAAGCACTCAGAGAACAGGGATGCTGGGCTCCTGTCTGCACCCACAACATAGCATCAGTAATAGAGTCAGGATTTGACTGTCACTGCATGTGGGACAGTTTCCAAGTTGGGTGGGTCACAGGACAGCCTTTCCTTAAGTCTTTGCTCCATTTTTGTTCCTGCATTTTTTCTGTTTGCTTTTTTGATAATTTTTTTATTAATTTGAGTATTTCTTATATACATTTCGAGTGTTATTCCCTTTCCCGGTTTCAGGGCAAACATCCCCCTCCCCCCTCCCCTTTCTTCTCCGTGTTCCCCTCCTCATCCTCCCCGCATTGCCGCCCTCCCCCAACAATCTAGTTCACTGGGGGTTCAGTCTTAGCAGAACCCAGGGCTTCCCCTTCCACTGGTGCTCTTACTAGGATATTCATTGCTACCTATGAGGTCAGAGTCCAGGGTCAGTCCATGTATACTCTTTAGGTAATGGCTTAGTCCCTGGAAGCTCTGGTTGCTTGGCATTGTTGTTCATAAGGGGTCTGGAGCCCCTTCAAGCTCTTCCAGTTCTTTCTCTGATTCCTTCAACGGGGGTCCTATTTTCAGTTCAGTGGTTTGCTGCTGGCATTCGCCTGTGTGTTTGCTGTGTTCTGGCTGTGTCTCTCAGGAGCGATCTACATCCGGTTCCTGTCAGCCTGCACTTCTTTGCTCCATCCATCTTGTCTAATTGGATGGCTGTATATGCATGGGCCACATGTGGGGCAGGCTCTGAATGGGTGTTCCTTCTGTGTCTGTTTTAATCTTTTCCTCTCTATTCCCTGCCAAGGGTATTCTTGTTTCCCTTTTAAAGAAGGAGTGAAGCATTCACATTTTGATCATCCGCCTTGAGTTTCATTTGTTCTAGGCATCTAGGGTAATTCGAGCATTTGGGCTAATAGCCACTTATCAATGAGTGCATATCATGTATGTCTTTCTGTGATTGGGTTACATCACTCAGGATGATATTTTCCAGTTCCAACCATTTGTCTATGAATTTCATAAAGTCATTGTTTTTGATAGCTGAGTAATATTCCATTGTGTAGATGTACCACGTTTTCTGTATCCATTCCTCTGTTGAAGGGCATCTGGGTTCTTTCCAGTTTCTGGCTATTATAAATAAGGCTGCGATGAATATAGTGGAGCATGTGTCTCTTTTATATGTTGAGGAATCTTTTGGGTATATGCCCAAGAGAGGTATAGCTGGATCCTCAGGCAGTTCAATGTCCAATTTTCTGAGGAACCTCCAGACTGATTTCCAGAATGGTTGTACCAGTCTGCAATCCCACCAACAATGGAGGAGTGTTCCTCTTTCTCCGCATCCTCGCCAGCATTTGCTGTCACCTGAGTTTTTGATCTTTGCCATTCTCACTGGTGTGAGGTGAAATCTCAGGGTTGTTTTGATTTGCATTTCCCTTATGACTAAAGATGTTGAACATTTCTTTAGGTGTTTCTCAGCCATTCAGCAATCCTCAGCTGTGATTTCTTTGTTTAGCTCTGAACCCCATTTTTTAATAGGGTTATTTGTTTCCCTGTGGTCTAACTTCTTGAGTTCTTTGTATATTTTGGATATAAGGCCTCTATCTGTTGTAGGATTGGTAAAGATCTTTTCCCAATCTGTTGGTTGCCGTTTTGTCCTAACCACAGTGTCCTTTGCCTTACAGAAGCTTCCTGCATTTCTTTTAAACAGGAACAGTTTTGGGTCTTGTGAGTATTGGGAGAATCATATATCTGACTCATACTGTCAAATCTCTCTTTTTTTCCATCTTTATTAAATTGGGTATGTCTTACTTACATTTCAAATGTTATTCCCTTTCCCAGTTTCCAGGACAACATCACCCTAACCCCTCCGCCTCCCTTCTATATGTGTATTCCTCTCCTCATCCTCCCCCTATTACCTCCCTCCCCCCAAGAATCCCATTCAATGGAGTTCCAGATTTGGCAGGACAAAGGGCTTTCCTTTCCACTGGTGCCCTTACTAGCCTGTTCATTGTCACATATGACATATGCAGTTGGAGACCAGGGTCAGCCCATGTAGAGTCTTTGGGTAGTGGCTTAGTCCCTGAAAGCTCAGGTTGGTTGGCAATGTTGTTTATATGGGGGCTCAAGCCCCTTCAGCTCTTCCAGTCCTTTCTCTTATTTGTTCAATGGGGGCCCCGTTCTCAGTTCAGTGGTTTGCTGCTGGCATTCACCTAGGTATTTGCCTTATTCTGGCTGTGTCTCTCAGAAGAGATTTACATCTGGTTCCTGCAGCCTGCACTTCTTTGCTTCATCCATCTTATCTAGCTTGGTGGCTGTATATGTATGAGCCACATGTGGGGCAGGCTCTGAATGGGTGTTCTTTCAGCCACTTTTCTAAACATTGCTTACCTATCCCCTCCTAAGGGTATTCTTGTTACCCTATTAAAGAAGGAGTGAAGCATCCACATTTTGGTCATTCTTGAGTTTCATGTGTTCTGTACATCTAGGGTAATTAGATCATTTGGCCTAATATCCACATATCAATGAATGCATTCCATTTGTGTTTTTCTATGATTGGGTTACCTCACTCAGGATGATATTTTCCAGTTCCATCCATTTGCCTATGAATTTCATAAAGTCATTGTTTTTGATAGCTGAGTTGTATTCCATTGTGCAGATGTGCCAGATTTTCTGTATCCATTCCTCTACTGAAGGGCATCTGGGTTCTTTTCAGCTTCTGGCTATTATAAAGAAGGCTGCTATGAACTTAGTGGATCATGTGTCTTTGTTATATGTTGCGGCATCTTTTGGGTACATGCCCAAGAGAGGTATAGCTGGGTCCTCAGGTTGTGCAATGTCCAATTTTCTGAGGAACCTCCAGACTGATGTCAAGAATGGTTGTATCAGTCTGGAATCCTACCAACAATGGAGGAGTGTTCCTATTTCTCCACATACTCGCCAGCATCTGCTGTCGCCGGAGTTTTTGATCTTAGCCACTCTGATTGCTGTGAGGTAGAATCTCAGGTTGTTGTGATTTGCATTTCCTGTATGACTAAAGGTGTTGAACATTTCTTTAGGTGTTTCCCAGCCATTTTGGCATTCCTTAGCTGTGAATTATTTGTTTAGCTCTGAACCCCATTTTTAATAGGGTTATTTGTCTCCCTGCGGTATAACATCTTGAGTTCTTTGTATATTTTGGACACAAGCCCTCTATGTTTGGTAGGATTGGTAAAGATCTTTTCCCAATCTGTTGCTTGCCGTTTTGGCCTAACAACAGTGTCCTTTGCCTTACAAAAGCTTTGCAGTTTTATGAGATCTTTGTTGATTCTTAATGTTAGAGCATTCGGCATTGGTGTTTTGTTCAGGAAATTTTCTCTAATGCCCATATTTTCGAGTCTCTTCCTCACTTTTTCTTCTATTAGTTTGAGTGTATCTGGTTTGATGTGGAGGTCTTGATCCACTTGTACTTAAGCTTTGTACAGGGTGATAAGCATGGATCGATCTTATTCTTCTACATGTTGACCTCCAGTTGAACCAGCACCATTTGCTGAAAATGCTTTTTTTTTCCCATTGGATGGTTTTGGCTCCTTTTTCAAAAATCAAGTGGCCATAGGTGTGTGGGTTCAAATCTGGGTCTTCAATTCTATTCCACTGTTCTATCTGTCTGTCCCTGAACCAATACCATACAGTTTTTATCACTATTGCTCGGTAATATTGTTTTTGAGTTCAGGGATAGTGATTTCCCTGGAATTTCTTTTATTGTTGAGGATAGTTTTAGCTATCCTGGGTTTTTTGTTATTCCAGGTGAATTGGCAAATTGTTCTGTCTAACTCTATGAAGATTTGGATTAGAATTTTGAGGGGGATTGCATTAAATCTCTAAATTGCTTTTGGTAAAATGGCAATTTTTACTAAATAAATTCTGTCAATCCATGTGCATGGGAGATCTTTCCATCTTCTGAGAGCTTCTTCAATTTCTTTCTTCAGAGGCTTGAAGTTCTTATACAGATCTTTCACTTGCTTGGTTAAAGTCACACCAAGGTATTTTATATTATTTAGGACTATTATGAATGGTGTCGCTTTACTAATTTCTTTCTCGGCTTATTTATCTTTTGTGTAGAGGAAGGCTACTGATTTATTTGAGTTAATTTTATACCCAGCCACTTTGCTGAAGGTTTTTATCAGGCTTAGTAGTTCTCTCAGGGAACTTTTTGGATCACTTTAACATACTATCATATCACCTGCAAATAGTGATATTTTGACTTCTTTTTTGCAATACGTATCCTTTTGTTGTTTTTTTTTGTTGTTGTTGTCTGATTGCTCTGTCTAGGACTTTGAAAACTATCTTGCATAAGTAGGGAGAGAGTTGGCAGCATTGTCTAGTTCCTGATTTTAGTGGGATTTTTTCAAGTATTTTTTTTCATTTGGTTTAATGTTAGTTATGGGTTTGCTGAATATGGCTTTTATTATGTTTAGGTATGGGCCTTGAATTCCTGTTCTTTCAAGGATTTTTATTATGAGGGGTATTGAATTTTGTCAAATCCTTTCTCAGCATCTAATGAAATGATTATGTGGTTTTTATCTTTCAGTTTGTTTATATAGAGGAATACATTGATGATTTTCCATATATTAAACCATCCCTGCATACCTGGGATAAAGCCTACTTGATCATGATGGATGATTGCTTTGATGTGTTCTTGGATTCGGTTTTCAAGAATTTTATTGATTATTTTTGCATCAATATTCATACGGGAAATTGGTCTGCAGTTCTCCTTCTTTGTTGGGTCTTTATGTGGTTTAGGTGCAAGAGTAATTGTGGCTTCATAGAAGGAATTTTTTAGCACACCGTCTGTTTCAATTTTTTGGAATAATTTGAACAGTATTGGCATGAGGTCTTCTATGAAGTTCTGATAGAATTCTGCAGTGAACCCATTTAGACCTGGGCTCTTTTTGCTTGGGACACGTTTAATGACTGCTTCTATTACGTTAGGAGTTATGGGGTTGTTTAAATACTTTATCTGTTCTTGATTTAACTTCAGTACCTGATATCTGCAAAGGAAATTGTCCATTTCCTCCAGATTTTCAAGATTTGTTGAATATAGGATTTTATACTAGGATCTGAATTTCTTCTGATTCTATTTGTATGTCTCCCTTTTCATTTCTGATTTTGTTAATTTGTACACACACTCTGTGTCCTGTGGTTAGTCTGCTAAGATTTTTATCTATCTTGTTGATTTTCTCAAAGAACCAGCTTTTGGTTCTGTTGATTCTTTGAATAGTCCTTTTTGTTTCTACTTGGTGGATTACAGCTCTGACTTTGATTATTTCCTGCCTTCTACTCCTCCTGGGTGTATTTGCTTCTTTTTGTTGTAGAGCTTTTAGGTGTGCAGTCAAACTGCTGATATATGCTCTCTCCTTTTTTTGTCTGCAGGCATTCAGAGCTATGAGTTTTCCTCTTAGCACAGCTCTTGTCATGTCCCATATGTTTGGGTATGTTGTGCCTTCATTGTCATTAAATTCTAAGAAGTCTTTAATTTCTTTCTTTATTTCTTCCTTGACCAGATTATCATTGAGTAGAACATTATTTAACTTCCATGTATATGTGGGCATTCTTTCCTTATTTTTATTGAAGACCAGCTTTAGCCCATGGTGTCTAATAGGACACATGGGATTATTTCTATCTTTCTGTACCTGTTGAGGCCTGTTTTGTGCCCAATTATACGGTCAATTTTGGAGAAAGTGCCACAAGGTTGTGAGAAGTAAGTATATCCTTTTGTTTTAGGATAGAAAGTTCTATAAATATCTGTTAAGTCCATTTGGTTCATGACTTCTCTTAGTCTGTCTATGTCTCTGTTTACTTTATGTTTTCATGATGTGTCCATTGATGAGAGTGGGGTGTAGAAATCTTCTACTATTATTGTGTGAGGTGTAATGTGTGCTTTGAGCTTTAGTAAGGTTTCTTTAATGCATGTAGGTGCCCTTGTATTTAGAGCATAGATATTTAGGATTGAGAGTTCATCTTGGTGGATTTTTTCCTTTGATGAATATAAAGTATCCTTCCTTACCTATTTTGGTGACTTTGGTTCAAAATTGATATTATTTGATATAGAATGGCTACTCCAGGTTGCTGCTTCAGACTATTTTCATGGAAAGTTCTTTTCCAGCCTTTTACTCCGATGTAATGTCTGACTTTGTCTCTGAGGTGTGTTTCTTTTAGACAGCAGAATGCAGGGTCCTCATTACGTATCCAGTTTGCTAATCTGTGTCTTTTTATTTGGGAATTTAATCCATAGATGTTGAGAGATATTAAGGAAGAGTCATTATTGCTTCCTGTTATCTTCGTATTTGGAGGTGAGATTATGTTTTTGTTATTGTCTTCTCTTTGTTTTGTTGCAAAAACAATTAGTTTCTTGCTTTTTCTAGGGTGTAGCTTGCCTCCTTGTGCTGGGCTTTACCATTTATTATCCTTTGTAGGGCTGGATTTGTAGAAAGATATTGTGTTTGGTTTTGTCATGGAATATCTTGGTTTCTCCATCTATGTTAATTGAGAGTTTTGCTGGATACAGTAACCTGGGTTAGCATTTGTGTTCTCATAGGGTCCATATGACATCTGTCCAGGATCTTCTGTCATAGTCTCTGGTGAGAAATGTGATGTAATTCTGATAGGTCTGCCTTTTTGACTTTTTTCACTTACTGCTTTTAATATTCTTTCTTTGTTTTGTGCATTTGGTATTTTGAATATTATATTATGGGAGGAATTTCTTTTCTGGTCCAATCTATTTGGAGTTCTGTAGGCTTCTTGTATGTTTATGGGCATCTCTTTCTTTAGGTTAGGGATGTTTTCTTCTATGATTTTGTTGAAGATATTTACTGGTCCTTTGAGTTGGGAGTCTTCACTCTCTTCTATACCTATCATCCTTAGGTTTTATCTTTTCGTTTTGTCCTGGATTTCCTGTATGTTTTTGGGCCAGTAGCTTTGTGTGTTTTACATTATCTTCAACAGCTGTGTGAAGATTTCTATGGAACCTTCTGCTCCTAAGATTCTCTCTTCTATCTCATGTATTCTGTTGTCCATTCATATCCGGAGGCAGTATGGATGTCAGGGTTCCTGCAGCTTGACTGCCCCTATCTTCCTGTTCCCAGAGGCACTATACATTCCTCTTGGGGGAGGGATGTGGGCAAAGGTGGGCAGTAGTGGCGGTCTCTTCTGCCCTGCAGTCTCAGCATTGCCCACATGTCTGGCCAAATCTCTCTTTTATTTGCCACTTAGTATGCCACTCGATTACATGTCACTTTCAAATATAGCTACTTCCTTCTACAAAATAGTTTTACCCTAAAGGTGTGAAGTAAGGTTATGTCTGTATTCCAGCCAGAGGGATTAAAAATATAGGATCTTATGCCAGAGCAGTCATTTTGCAGGATTAAAATTAATTTACAGATGGAAGACAGAAGGAGGAGTGACTAAGAGGGAGAGTGGAGGTAGGAAACATCTTGGAAAGGATGAGACTATGCTCAGGATGTATTATATGAGAAAAGAATATATTTTCAATTAAAAAACTGGGAAAAAAGAAATAATGCATGAATTTTTTGAAAAATAAAAGTCCTGAAATTAAAGTAAAATAAATAAACAATCAAATTTATAACAAAAAAAATTAAAGTGTGTATATTGAGAAAGTGCTGTGGATGCACTTTTACCAATTTATAAAGTTGTTACCTTGTATGAACAGATCTCAGAGGTCAGTATCCAACACCATGTAAGCTTGATGTGGTAGAACACTCATAGAGTCCTACCATGAAATATTTTTTTCAACAATTGAACTATATATTGCTTATATTTAAAGATAAAAACTTTAAAGTAGATAAAGAAGTAAGACATAATCAGTATTATAAATCTCCCATGTGCTAATAATATTTTATAATTAACTACATTGAAATAGTATATAAATAATAAATGTTAGGATTGCTGAGGTGTACTGTGACAGTCTATTAAAGGCAAATGATATTATTACAAATATGTATATAACAAAATTGAAAGCTAAACTGTTATACAAATTAAAAAGTACAGATATTAGGAAAAACATTTTATAAATTTTTTCAATGTCATATGTGAAATAATCTATCACTTTTAGTAATATAGTGTTACAAAAGGAGAAAAGCTAATTGAAAAAACTGATATTTAGTTCAAGTAATGGTTTCCTAGGCAACTTCAATTTGTACCAATTAATGTTTTTATTTTGTATTTACTTCAACAGATATTTTGAGTATTATTTACCAATTATATATTTATTTTGTTTCTTGTATTTGCTCTAAGAAAAATTCTTCATGATTAAATATTTTTAACATAGAAATGGATATAACATACATCTAAGAAGTTGGAAATTTTGGAAATTAAGTCAAAATGAGAATTCTGAAAAGTCAACTATGGTTTTAGAAGAAATTATTTGTTTTCTCACTAACTGTTATCTTTAACTGACTTGAAAACTTTAGGCTTTTTTCTAGATCAATAACCAAACAAAGCAAACATATCAATTTGAAAGTGAAATACTTTGTAAAACAATTTTTAAAGTAGAGTATTAGATGGTGTAAGTTGTAACAAGTCTCTAGAAGTTGATATACAGCCCTGGAAAAATGGAAAATGCAATTTTATAATCCAGCCTTTAAATATGAGTTCACTTCAACAGAACCAGAATTTCTTGCAAAGTGTTTTAAATAGGAGTATAGAAAAAAAGAATGTTATTAAAATTATAATTATTAGTGGTTTAAACGTATTAAGTATACACTGACTTGTACAGAAATGCATATAAAATGAAGGATAAATGTAATAGTGTGTATATTAGCATACATATATGCATATATAGATAAATATATAGAGATATACCTGTATAGGTATATATGTAGATATAGATATAAATCTTCCTATCTATATATAGGTCTACCTAACTATATCTTGATAGATAAATAGATAGACCTAGTTCTCAAGATTAAATATATCGATAGATAGATGATAGATAGATAGATAGATATAGATAGATAGATAGATGATAAATGAAACACAAATACACATTTACTTATTGATAAATGTATGTATAAAGACTGAGACACTTTAAGAGTTATCAGAATGTTTCTTCAGAATAGTTATATTTTGTGCCAACTTCCTATAGTTTCGTTCTTTACTGCTTAATCTGATAAGAGCCAGATTTTATATGTTCATAGAGAACTATTTACACTGCAGAGAAAAATCACAGAGCTGACTAGCAACAGCTTGCCTATCATCTTTTAAGTTTGAGAAGAAATTCCCTTTTCTCTGGTATGCAAACTTATTATCTACTGAGCACATTAAAGCTCTAGCTTTTGTATGCACTGGAGATGAAGCAAATGGCTCTATCATGACAAATCCTCATGCCTCTCAAGAGATATACACTGCCACTTATTTCCAGGATGGATGGGTCATTAATCACCCTTTGATAAAGAGAATGTGAGGTTTTTGTCCTGAAAACCTTGCCATTTCAGTAAAACAAACAAAAAAGAAAAGAAATAGTGTCAAGTGAGTCATCAGTCCATATTTACTATGAAATTTTCAAATATAACATGGAATTTTAACATGTATTTTATGGTTTAGATAGATTTTGATAGGAGTTGCAACTATATTCATTTTCCATAAGAAAGGCTTTGGATACACAACAATCACTGATATAAAATTATGACAAAATAGTAGTGTTGTGCTCAACAGGGTAAAACCTCAAATACTTGCTTTTGAGTTAAGGATGGTAGGAGGAATAATAGTCATACAATCATATTTTTAAAAACATAATTTAGAACCATCACCTATTTTGACTAATACAATTATAATTATATGTCTTAAATAAATTAATAATCTTCAACCCAACAATGTGTTTTTAATTTTGCTTCTGTCTTGGAGAATATGAATAATCATTCAATGTTCAAGCAATATTTGCCTGGTTTATTGACTTCTAACACAGTGGCTCTCATTAATTACCAAAGATTTCCAGTGGACAGATGTAGCAAGTTACTCCCTTACTGGGACAGCTTTGAAAGACAACAGGGAAGGAACTCCCATTAGATAGAACTTTGAATAGTACATCTGGCTGCACAATTTCTTTAGAAGAATAAGTAGCCAGATATGGTTTGAATGAATCATGAACTGTAGTTAAAAGTGTCGTTTGCTGGTTAGTTGTTTCTGGAATGAAGAGTTTTGAAAACTGAGGAAAAGATAAAGAAGATTAAGAAAATGCTTGAATGGATCATTTTTGAAGATAAAATGCTTATGAGCCATATTAATATTTCTTAGAACAGTGGCTCTCTATCTTCCTAATGGTGTGACCCTTTAATATAGCAACTTGTGTTGTGAAACCACAACCACGAAATTATTTTAAGTGCCACTTCAGAACTATAAATTTGATGCTGTTATGAATTAAAATATAAACCGTGACCTACAGGTTGAGAACTGCTGATTTAGAGGATTTGCAAATATGTTTTGAAATGGTTCAGTTGTTCTATGTATTCAAGTTAGTTTTTTTTCTTTTTTCTAGATAGCCTGCCATGCCCCACAGTTATACAGGAAGAGCCATAATTATAGGGATAGGACTATGCCTGGGTTCACAATATGTTCTTCAAATCATAAAGCTTGAAGGTTTCACAGTTCATAATGAGTTCCCAGTAAGCCTACAGCAGAATCCAAGGCTGAACATAGTTTCAAGGGACGAGTCCATTATTCTGTAGGCAGTGTGAATACAGTCGACCTCAGTAACTTCACTGTAGTGAAATAGAACAAGTGTTACAGTATATGATTCTAATCAAAGCTTTCACAGCAAAGAAAATAAATCAATGGCTATATGTATAGTAATGCATTAGCCTTACTACATCCATCTCTTATGGCTGCTAAAGTAGGACACTTGCCTTCTAAAACTTGGAAACAGCATTCAAGTTAAAATTATCTGTAAAGAACAGACAATTAAATTGAAAATATTATAGCATTTTTTCATTTTATTTTAATTTTTATTAATTTATTTATTCACTTTACATCCCAGTTGCCACCCCCTCCCAGTACCCCCTCACACAGTCCCTTCCCCTTTTCCTCTAAAAGGATTCAGGTCTCCCATGGTATCTACCCACTCTCGCACATCAAGTTTCTACAGCAATAGACACACTTCTCCAACTGTTGTAAGACAAAGTAGCCTGTTTGGGGGAACAGATTCCACAGACCAGCATCAGGTTTGGGAATAGGACCAGTTTCAATTGCTAGGAGACCCACGTGAATACTGAGCTGTACGTCTTATGCACATGTGCAGGGGTTCTAGGTCCAGCCCATCTATGCTCCTTGGCTGGTGGTTCAGCCTGTGAGAGCCCACAAGGGTCTGGGTTTATCGACTCTGTGGGTTTCCCTTCCCTTTCATGGCCCTCAATAGTTTTCTCAGCTCTTCCAAAAGAGCACCTGAGCTCATTCCTATATTTGGCTTTGGGTGTCTCTGCAAGCATAACAGAGTATGATTATTAGAGTCAGGGATTGGTGCTTGACCATAGGATGGAATTAAGTTAGGCTAGTTATTGATTAGCCATTCCCTCAGTGTCCGCTTCATCTTTATGTATGCATTTCTTGTAGACCTGACAATTTTGAATCAAAATTTTCGAAAACTATTCAGCTAGTTTTAGAAAAAAACAATATGGCGAATTTTGCTAGCAAATGGATGGCACTACAAAATGTCATTTTGATGAAGTTAACATAGTCACAAAGGCCATGCATGCTATGCACCCACTTATAAGTGGTTATTATCCATGAAAGTTAGGATACACACACTACACTTCACAGACCCAAAGACACTAAATAAGAAGGAGTGTCCAAGCAAGGATGCTTGAATCTCATTTTGAATGGATAATGAAATAATCATAGAAAATAGATGGAGGAAGAGAAGGGATGTAGAAGGGGGTGGAGTGTTCAGATTGGGTTTGGGGAGAGACAGGAGAGTAAACGGAGATGTGCACCCAACAGGGTTGGTGGAGTATCTCTAGGAAGTTTCAGAAACCTGGGGTTTGCGAGACTACCAGGAGTCTTTAAGTCTATGAGCTATAGACGGTGGCATTAGCTGAGACTCACAGTAGAGAGGATATCGAACTTGAAGAGGACACCTCCTGTAGCCAGGCAGGATCCACAGTGGAGAGATAAGGAAGCCAACTGACCCACAAAACTTTAGCCTCTATTTTAAATCATGATTTTGGTTGACTGATCGTGGTGATGTGGAACAAAAACAGTTATCATATTCAAGAGAGTCATTATATTAACCTAAAGTACACGTCACATCATGCCAACCGCCTGAGGTCATTCTGGTGACCATCCTTTCAAGAACTGTTCCACAAAGCCAGAGGAGTTGGGTTTTAGCACCTAACCAATTCAGATGCAGATGTTTTTTTAGCTAACCATCATATTAAGCATGGGAACTCCAATGGAAGAGTAAGGGGAAGGACTGAAGGAACTAAAGGATTTTGCAACCCCATTGAAAGAATGACATTATCAACCAAACAGATTAATGAGAGCACCAAGGGACTAAACCGCGAACCTTAGGGTACATATGGAGGGACCCATGGCTCCAGCTGTATTTGTAGCAGAGGATGGCCTTGTCAGGCATCAATGGGAGACAGGCCTTTAGTCCTGTGGAGGATTAATTCCCCAGCATAGGGGAATAGTAGAGTAGTGAGATGGGAGTGAGTGGGTGAGTGGAGGAGCACCCTTGTAGAGAGAGTGGAAGGGGTATGGGAGAGGGAATTTTCAGAGAGGAAACCAGGAGAAGGGGACAACATTTGAAATGTAAATAAATAAAATAACCAATTAAAAAGTATAAAAATAAATAAATAAAATAAATAATTCTGTAAATTCCTACTCTTGCATAAAATACATGCCTGTCCTTGTGGATCCAACCTGTTTGTTATCCCTGTGTAAATGCAGAATGACCAAAACAACATCCATAGAAACACTGATATTCAGAAGGCAAGAAAATGGTTATGACTGTTTTGTCCCCATCCATATTGTAATTTTTATGGCTAAAGATAGCCTTGAGTTCTACAAAACTTCAACAATGTTTCTATTTCATAATGCTATTAGAACAACGAATTATTGTTTATTGTAGTCTGTAAAAGCTGATGTTTCAAACTGTGTGAGTAAAGAAATTGAGAACATAATTATAGAAAAATTAGAAAAGAAGAAAGGGTTTTTATGACTTGTCTACCTCTTCAATTAATTCAATAAATATTTCTCAAAGCATAATACAGAAAGGATTCACATACCCACTCCTGCTTCAAGCAAAAGGTTGTCAGCATGCTTTAAACAGTGCTTTTAACTCTCTCTGGGTGTAAACCCCTTTGGGAATGGAGAGAGGTTTTGAAAATATACTTCTGTGCTAATTGAAACCGTACCTCTGAAAACAGATGTCCACACTCTCCTGTTCTCCACAGTTCAACTGAGCCTCAAATACATAATTAATGGCTTTTATAAATAATTCACATGATATTTAATGTTTTTCCCTCAACATAATATTTATTATCAGGTGTAATTAATGAAAAACTACAATCACAGTAATGTTTAGTCTGATTTCTCTATTTAAAATAAATTAATCTCTGAATATCTGGATATTCTGATAAGGTGACAAATCATAGCTTAATATGAAAATATCCTCTGAATAGTCACAGGCATATCAGTCTCATAACTTTTTTTCAAAGGTCTTAATTACATTAAGATTCTTAGCATCTATACTATTTGCTAAGTTATGCTTTGCCATTGTTCCTAATTTTTTTATACCTTTTGCTTATTTCTGGAATCTTCCTTCCCATATTCAGGTAAGCACTGAATCTTTATCCTGATATATATTACTTTAGTTTTATTGATATTCTGATACATCTTGGAATTAAGAATGATAGCCATATTTTCATTTTTGAATGCGTAAATTTATGAACTATAGAACAAGCAAAGAAAACAAAAAAGTAAAGAATATCAGATATGTAGACAGATAAAGCTAGAGATAGATGATGGATATAGACAGTAGATAAATGACAAACATCATACATAGAAAGTACAAAGAAGAGTTGAGGATTTAGCTCAGTGGTAGAGCACTTGCCTAGTAAATGCAAGGCCCTGGGTTCAGTCCTTAGCTCTGAAAAAAAGAAAAAAAAAAGAAAGTACAAAGAAGAAAAAATAGATGATACATTGATAGATATATGGTAGATAGAAAGTAAAAGATCAATAGATGTATAGATAAATACCAAGTAGCATTAAATGTGATGCTCAAATATGCATCAGGAAATTACTGAGAAACCTTATTAAGAGTCCTAGTAAGAGACATCTGTCCTTGACCAACCTTTTCATGGACAAGTTGATACTATGGTAATAAGCAAGCGTGGCATCTTCTAGACAGGGTTTATAGTTCCTAAGGGCACAATGATTTCAGTCACGATATTTTGCTGATTCCTTACTGTCTTACCGTGGAGGCTCAACTGATTTTGAGAAAATAAGTCTTAAACCACTTCCAGACTCAGCTCTTCTATGAGCTTACACAGCACTGACAATTTTCAACATAAACAACTTCACAGTTGGAGATTGAGTTATATATAGATGATTTCATATATCATCGTGGACACACTTGGACTGTCTGGATGAGAGTTGGTCATATATTTCCAAGATGTCCTTGGAAAATTATAAATGAATAGAATATTTGCTCTGGTCAATCAGGGTTGGAGTTTCCATGCCTTGCAAAATTGTTCCTTGAAACTGTCTACTTGATGTTTTTTCTGTCACATAACTTTACCAGCAAATTCATACCAGCAATTCTTTTCTTTTTTATTATCTATCTATCTATCTATCTATCTATCTATCTATCTATCTATCTATCTATCTATCTATCTTTCTATCTATCTATATCTATCTATCTATCTATTTCTATATATCTATATATCTATGAACTATATATATCATATCTATTAGGCCAGTCCAACATTATAAAGATGTATCAAAACACAGTATATTTTACTAAAGAATGATGGGGAACTACAGAATGCTGAAACCAGGTAATTTCATCTTTCACAAGAATGAACTCCTTATTGGTTATCTAGTATCAAATGGTCAGCTCTGAAAATATATACATACAGCCATCATTAAATGGACTCTGTGGACTGTGTTTATATATGTGTATAAGTAAATATATGTAGACATAAATATATGTAAACAAAAATACTGTTTTATGTATAACTAAAAATGTCATTCAATATGTATTAATTTACTTCTTTTCAGTAATACATATTTTTTATAATGTCTCTTTTAAGATGTACAACTATCAGGTCATACATTTTACATAAAAACACTATTAATAAAGTTTCTACATTAAACAGAGTCTCAAATCCAAATAATGTCACTGTAGTGAGCAGCAAAAGTATATTAAAACACAGAAATAAAAAATTAATATGCTTCAGACATTTATAATTTACCATGATCAGTTACTAATGCCATTAGTGGATTAATAATACTCCTTGAAAATTATAGTAAGTACTTAAGAACTAAATCTATATCCAAAAGAGAGCAACGACTAAAGGAACGGTCATTCAGAGCCTGCCCCACATGTGCCCATATATATATATATATCTCAAAACTAGATAAGATTGATGAAGCTAAAAAAATGCATGCTGAAAGGGGCTGGATATAAATCTCTCCTGGAAGACACATCTAGGGCATGTCCAAAACAGAGGTCAATGCTAGCAGCAAATTACTGAACTGAGAACAGGGGTTGGGGGGGAATTAGAGGAAAGATTGAAAGAGCTGAAGGAGCTTGCAACCCCATAAGAACAACAATGCCAACCAACCAGAGCTTCCAGGGACTAACCCCACTACCGAAAGACTATACATGGACTGACCCAGGGCTCCAACTGCATATATAGCAGAGAATTCACTTGTTGGGGCACCAGTGGAAGGGGGAAGCCCTTGGTTTTGCCAAGGACACCCATGTAGTGAATGTTGTGGTGGGGAAAGGGGGTGGGAGCGAACACCCTGTGGGGGAGGGGGAGGGGATGGGGGACTTATGGACAGGAAACTAGAAAAGGGAATAACATTTGAAATGTAAGTAAAGAAATATATCTAATAAAAAATAAAATAAAAGTATATTATAGCTAAAAGTAAATTTCATCTAATTTCTACTTATTGTTAGTATGATATTCTAAAGGGAAATGGTACATATATTTAAGCACAGAGTTAATAGAAAATATATATGATGAAACATTTTTATGATAAAGTTATTCCTAATATTTTTCATATTACCATCATGAAATTACCAATGGGTTTGAAGTGAAACTAATTTAAGTACCCAACTTTTTTCTACTTTTAAACTAGTATATTGACTTTTATAATTCTATATTTCTTCATTTTGAGTAAATTAAAATTTATAAAACCATTTATAGATTAAAAATAAAGTATAGATCAATTAATAGTACATAAATACAAATTTTGTTGATACAAAGTCTAGAAAATGTTATGCCTGCTCCAATATTTATTTGAATATTTTAGAAATTGTTCAGCTACTTCAAGAAAAGCATGGAAAAGCATTGAAATGCTATGGAAAGCATGATGATTGTGACTATCAAGTACACATAACTTTATATTGTTCTTCCATAAATCCGCCTTGCAGAACTACAGGCTAGTGGTCCTTTGGCAGAAGACAACCATTGTCTTTAACTGTGTGCTCACTGAGGAGCTCACCAGTATCCATTGTATTGGAAAAATATCATTTTGTTTCAATTCACTGGGTCTCAGACAACACGGCAATGTAGTGATGAGTCATAGCAGGGATCTGTAGTTCAGAGAGACCAAGGTAGAGGGATGTTAGATGGTTAAATACAATGATATGAAGACAGGTTGCAAATGCATAAAATTGTCGAAGAATAAACCCAATAGAAATTTGATTGAACCAAATTGATTTGTAAAGAGGTTGTTGAATAAGAAACCTATGGAAATTCTAGGTTAGATAAGTTTTAATAATACACAAATTTCTAAGATTGCTTTTAAAACACTTCAAAATTAATTAATACATCTGAATTTATTAAGGTTCAATTAGATCATATAATAAAATTTCAATCTTGAAAGTTATATATGTATATATGAATATTATACCTGTTAATATATAGATATACATATATGGTATATATAGATATACATATATACACACACATATATATAAGCATATATATGTTTGTGCTTATGAAAACAGTCACTGAAAGTATATTAGCCTCAATAATAGGGAACAAAAAATTAAACACTACAAATTTCTATTACAATTTAGTATTCACTTGTACTTCCAATTTGAACTATAGCTCTATTCATTAAAAATGATATCACTACATTGGCATTAATTTATTAAATATATTATACACTTATAAGTATATAAGTATATCAAATGATTAATCTTGTCAAGGACTATGTTAGTCATTTATTAGACTGGGTCATTTTTAACTGAGTTTAAAAATGTACTTGAAATGTATTTGGCACCACGCTATGGTCTGAACATCTGGAATAAATGCAAAAACATAGAAAGGGTGGATTAATACAGCATTTCTGCCCTTAGAGTAGAGATAAATGTGATGATCTATCTCATCATTCAGTCGCCACTGTCACAAAGCATTGGCTCCAACTGTAAATCAAAGTAAGTAAGTGTCTTCCTTAAAAACAAACTAACGTGCCTAGAGTCTTTTCTTTTTCATTCTTTGAAAGTCATTCATATGGCTGTGCAGTCACAATGTAGCGTCACATGAACTTGGAATCATCCTCATATTAGAGGAAAGAGGAGGAAATGATTGAACTAGAAGGCCCTTTATGATTAAGTCTACTCATTTTGTAATGCAGTAAGGTTTCTGCAAACTTTGTTCTTCCCATAATTCAAATATTAATTTTTCTTTAGCAAGAAAAGAAAAATGAAGGAAAGTGAAAGTTTGTGCCCAAGCAGTCTATGTTTTTTTCTATAGTAAAAGATTCTATTGTAGGTCAATACTGATACTGAACACGCTTGAATAGAAAATTAAGAATTGAAAGATACATGATATTTTGTTTAGTATTTATTGAAATATAGACATATTTCATACATGCTATATTTTGAAAAGAAAAAGATTCTATGAATTTAAAATACATAAATATATATTCTAACCATTTTATTGAACATTGTGTGTGTGTGTGTGTGTGTGTGTGTGTGTGTGTGTGTGTGTGTAATGTGTAAGGTATAAAGTTTGACATATCACAACTTATTTTGCCTCTAAGATTCTGAGGATTTTTTTTAAGACTTACTCTGATCTCAAATTTTGCTTTAAATGTCAGCCTATGATTTAGTCCTTTTATCATAATTGATTAACATCCTTTAAAGTTGACAATACTGCTAAAGTTATAATTTGATCACTATTACAATGTAAGTTGAAAAAAGTAAGTTTGTTTGGTGCACTGTCTTTTCTATTTGATCACCATTACTGATGTAACTATAGGAAACAAATGACAGATTGAGAAGTTGCATAAAACAATCTCCATTAGTTCTAGAGTGTTATTACCAACAGTAACACTGTTAACTATTTATCCTCTGATAGATATTCTATTCTCAAAAGTAATTTGCACCTAAAGCAGTAAACTAAGGTTTAGAAAATAAGCAATCAGGCAAATAACAAAGAAAACTGTATAAGAAGTATGTTTTCGTAAAATGTCTTTGAGAAAATGAGTGTTACAAAGTGATAGATAATTTCATATATTTCAGATATTTCAGTCTGAAGAGAAAGCCAGATCATTGTTCTGGCAATTTGAAAAGGAAGACAGTCATTACACTTTTGTATTTTATAAGATGTGTGCTGCATGGCACATTGTAATAGCACTGTGCATCATTGTACTGTGCTAGCAATCTGGGTAAGCCGCTTGGAAAATAACGTGGTATATGGCTTCTATTATCAGGGAAGGCCAATAAGAGAGATAAAAGCTCTATAAACAGAAGCAGAGAAAAATAATTAAAAGCAATTCTCACAGCCACATTTGTAAAACATTTTGTGCTAAAAATTATAAAACACATTTTATCCACATTATCACCATAGCCTTTTATATCCATATTATCACCATAGCCTTTATGAAGCACATTACTGTCAATAATAAAGAGCTAAATGTCTGCAAAATATTTTCTGAAACAAAATACCCAATTGTTTAAAAATGCCAAATTATTTCACATTTGATGTTGTATGTAATGAATTTATGCGAAGCCTAAAATACAGAATAATACTGTATACAAAAAAAATCACAACTACAACATTAGTAGAGATATAAAACAGCTTCTAAATGTATTTTAGATCTTTTATGCTAATTAAGACAGGGCTTAGATTATAAAATTTTGTTGTCATTTTGAAATGTTTTGATTGAAGGATGAACATTTACATTTCAATCCTACATACAAATGCAGATTGGACTGTTGTTCAGTGGGAAAGTGAGAGTACCATGCTTGCAATGACCCTGGTCTGAATTAGCCCCAACACTGAAAGACAAGGATCTGCTTGGAATGGATGTCCTGAGGAACTTGTCTAATCTGGACTTTATCTGAGTTCTTGACGCTACTGCGAATTGTTGCTCTTGGGATATACCTGTAGAATTCTCTTAAAAATTCTCTTTATTGTCTTTAAAGTAACCTTCCTAAACCCCTCACTAATGAGATGCATCTGGATTCTAGAGAATCTGTACTGTTTGAGACGCAAGCCACAAACCCTTTCGCTCTAGTAAGAGCACCAGTGGAAGGGGAAGCCCTGGGTCCTGCTAAGACTGAACCCCCAGTGAACTAGACTATGGGGGGAGGGCGGCAATGGGGGGAGGGTTGGGAGGGGGACACCCATAAGGAAGGGGAGGGGGGAGGGGGATGTTTGCCCGGAAACCGGGAAAGGGAATAACACTCGAAATGTATATAAGAAATACTCAAGTTAATAAAAAAAAATAAAAATAAAAAAAAAGGGGGCTCTGAACTGCTTTGAATGAACAAAGGGACTCTAAACACTGAATGATGGAAGGAAGGACCACAGCGTGAATAAGCGCAGGTAATGAAAAGACATAAACTTTTGGAGTCATGACGTTTAAAAACGTCATCGTAAACAAAAAATAAACTTACAGATGGAGACACGTGAAACACTCAGAAATTAACAATGAGAACTAGCGATTTTCCATTGGCCTTACGTTGCGTATCACCTAGTCCTTATAAATGCCAGTCTGGTGGTGACCTCTCAGAAATGCTGATTGGAGGGCTCATAGCCCTATCCCTTTCATGCTCATACGGTATCTGCACAAGGCCTATACAAAGTATTTTTAAACTGTGGTTGCTAAATACTTGACTGATGAAGCGCTCCATCCCACAGTACTTTTACTTGTGTGTATTCTGTGGACAGAAATGTGTTATTTAGAAATGGAGGTGTTACAGATGGTAAATGTCAGGAAGAGCATCCACTGTTCGGTACAATTTATCTCCTCTCTTCATATATCACAGTCTAGCTCTGTTCAACTCTGATTTTTCAGGGTTCAGACATATCTAGGGAAATATACTTATGTGTAACTTCTTAAATGTGGCATTTTCTCTCTTTCATGAGTAAGTATCTGTAAGATTTACTGGCAAATGTGTTATCAGTGCTTCAACGTAAAAAACAAGCAAAATGAAACAGGAGTTCATATTTTAGGATATCAATCCCACCATCCAGTTTTTATGGTTTCCTTTATGATTTTAATTTTTTATTTTAGTTTGGTAACCTTGGAAACACGTTGCAACTATGTCAGTAACGTCTGCAAACACCATTATTGCTTTTCCTTTCTTGACAAGAGTCCACGAATGACCCTAGACATTTAAAATTTAAATAAAATTCATTTATGAATATAGATTCTCACAGCATGTATTGTGAATTAAATTACAGTGTTCATATTCTTAACCTCCAAAATAAAAAGTAATAGAGTCATTGAGTTAACTACATAGAGAATGAATATTTTAAATATTTAATTTAAGGGAGGAATTCAGGTTTTTTGTTCCAAAGAAATGAAAAGGGGAGGTACCTTGGGATATGTGTTTTCTTGATGTTTTGAGTTAAAATAAAATCTTTCAGTAATTAAGTTCTTGGGACAGTCTCTAAAATCACACAAACATGCATTGCAACCTTGTGCAGAGGAAATGACTTTTATCACGTACATTATGCCAATACCAGGAACACATACTTAATGTAAACGTGAGTGTGAGAGTAGAAAATAGTGTACATGAAAGGAAATAAGAAACAGTGAACACACCAGCAATCTGGGCCCTTCAAGAGCATAGCCCAAAATACTTACTTAAGGAGAGCCAAGGACAAAATGTAAAACACTATCATTAACAAAAAACAAAATGTAAGCATAGTAAAATTGAAAAGAACAATCCATTAGTGAATACGAAGGCATATAAATATTCTATTCTGGTTTTTTAAAACATTTGTTATTATTTAATAAAATATTTAGACATTGCACTATAAATTATGAAGTTTGCAGACATGTCTACTTTTTCTTAGTAAAACCAAGTCGATCTATTTTCTATCTCTTTATTTATGTTCGACCCTTTGCTCTTCAGTTTTAGTCATTCAAAAACTAAATAAGAGTTTAATGTGGACATCAGTCACCTTCCATTTTGCTGAATACATCTTGTACCTAATTATCCTTTTGTCCTTCATTTAACTTTTTTTTTGCCATGTTCAACTTTTCTAGGAAAAATGAATCACTATTCCCCTGCTGTTTGTTCTGAGACAGTATATTCAGTGTCCATTTATGAAAGAGAAGATGCAATGTTTGTTTTAATTCATTAAACATGCCCAAGTCTTTTGCATTGATATGGCTGAAAAAGTATTCCATTGTATATGGCTACCAGATTTTTTTATGCATGCATCTGAAAATGAACTTGTAGATTATCCTGCGGCTTGGCTATTGTGATTATTGGCACAATTACAAGGAGAGTAAAAAGATATCTTTTTGAAGTACTGATTTAAACTCCTTTGAATATAGACGTATACCCAGAAATGGGATGACTGAGTTTCCTAGTCAATATTCTTTGTTGCAAGGAGACACCATGGTCATGGTAACTCTAACCAAAAATCAGTGTGATTGGGACTTGTTTATAGTATTAGAAGTTAGTCCACATATGCCTATGACTGTGAGGTACCATGCACAAGAAACTGGACAGGTTAACAGAGGACACACGGCTGAGGAAAACTGATTATTGTCCCAAGCAGCCATCCAAATTAATAGAACCATATATAGCTATAGAGACATGTGAGTTCCTCTGCTCTCCATGCTGGAGTGTTCATGGGCTTTTTCCTTATGCCATCCAAATTAGCATAGATTTGTCGACCTGGCACAGCCATTCAATATGTTATCAAATCATCTAGGTTTATATTTGCCAACAGCTCCCATGAGTTCTGTGCTAAAACTCCCTCTTTGGTTTAGTTCTGTAACAGTGAATACCAAAGCAGTTATATTTCTAAATGACCAAAACTTCAAGTTTCCAACTATTATTCATTTGTTTTACATTGATAATGATTTAAATGACAGTGATAACATTTTAAAATAATATGATATTCACCTTTTGAAACAGTATTGACCATGTTCAAATGATTTAAAGTGAATTGTCTTAACTGCATAAATAAAAATCCTGCACATTATTACTAAAAATGACTGCAGTTTTATCAATAAAGATTATTTAAAGTTTAAAAAGTCAAAATATTTCTTTGGTGTGATAATTTACAATTAAATTCATCAATAAAAATACCTCCTTAATATGACTAACTTGAGCAAAACAACATCTGTCACAATAAAGTAATGTGATTTTAGACTTCACTTTTATTGGAAAAGATAATATATTTTAATAACATAAAGATGTATGAGTTCAAGAAATTTACTCATACTTATACTTCTGTAATCAAACCTTATGCTATAATTGCAAATCTCTTGAAGAATTCATAATGCTATACAATAAAAATCCTATATCTTAATTAATATACACTCTTTACAAGTGCATTTGAAAGTTAATGGAATGGCCAGTATGAATTTTCTATGATGGTCTATTCATTCAAAGAAATCACTGACCTATATGGAACCTTTCCATATGAATGTTTCACATATATACACATTAGTTCACAAAAGTTATATAGCCCAGTGACTTAACTTACGTCATACTTTAAAATTCATGAAGAAATAAATTTAACAATCTGAGGCCCTTTTCCTCTCCTTTAGACATGTCTTAATTTGCCATTTTTCTAAACTCATCACCAAGAAACTGTATTTATTTTTACTTAGTGACTATCCCAAAGACAAGGTTCCACAGCACCAGCAAAAAATACAAGATTCTTATCTTGATAAACTGCCATGTTTCCAAATCTAAATTTAGTTTACGCTTTAATGACATAATTTTTAAACATATTTTTATTCTCTTTGTGTTTTATTGCTTTCTTCTGGATATTATCTGGATGTCATTCTTTTCATATTAATCCCTTTAATTTTATTGTTGTCGTGTATTGGAGGCATCTTTAACTGTATCACAGGTTATCTGTCCATTTGAGTTTGTGATCAGAAGTTAACTTAGAATTAACAGTCTGCTTTGTAATATTATCCATTTAGGAAATGGTGTGAGGTGTTAAAATAATGGTGAGATTTTTTTAATTGTATTTTGTTGGTGTGTGTGTCTGTGTGTGTGTGTGTGTGTGTGTGTGTGTGTGTGTGTGTGTGTGTGTGTAGGAAAAATGTGAGAAGGATTGTCAGATTTTCAGGACCACGAGTTACATTTAGAGTCAGGCTTGCCTGTTGTGAATTCTGAGAGGCAAACTCAGATCTGACACAAGAAAATCAAGCCCAGTCTCAGCCCCACTACAGAAATATAAATGTTTTATGTTTTATCTCTGATCTGTAGATTATCTTCAATGAATTTCATTTTGTTCAGAGAATAGTAAGTTTCAGTTAGGCTTTCTTCTTTTTTTTTGATAAACTAATTGACCAAAATGACTAGTAATAGAGATTTTTACAACATTTAGTTTTTTTTTTTTTTGCAAGACAAGACTGTACAAATTCTACTGACATGTTAAAACCACATTGATCCTGAAAGTCAAAGTAAAATATGTAAACTGAACCTGCAACTGTTCCTCTTCCGGTCTGACTTTGCCTTGCTCAGTTGCTCTTGTTATTCTATGTGGACTTGGAAAGATCAAGGTTTGCTGAAAATTGAATACCATCTAACTTTTCTACATATCCTCAAGAGAAATAACACATTTCTCCTGGTGGATTGAGAATTAAGATATAGTATTGTTAAAAGACTTTCTCTCCTCAAAAATATCTACAGATATCAATTTTAGTTTCATGGTTTCTTTTATTTCTTTTATTTCCTTCTCTGTAAATCTTGATACTACATGAGGCATCGAATTACAAACATGTGAATATGTTCTACTTGACACAATCTGTTACCTGAACCTTAAAATGCTATAATTTTCAATATTTCTTTCTATTTTCTGGATGGTCTGTTTGTTGTTCTTGAATAGAAATTCAGCAATAAACACTTCTACACAATATTTTTCTATCCTTCTTCAAGTATATTACCTCGTGACTAGCACTGCTCTGCAACACTTACTCTCTCTGTGTATGTAAGATTTGAAACAAAACTCTGTTTATATATGTGTTTTATTAAAATAAAAGATTTCATGTAAAGAATTGCAATTAATGAGAAAAATTTGGGGGGGAAGGGAGTTGAGAATCTGGGACTAGGGGAAGAGGGTGGAAGAGAAGCTGTGATTAGAATGTGACGTAAGGTAAGTTAATTAATGAAAAGAAAAGAAAATTTCCTGTATTTTACCTTTCACGTCCAGTTGTACACTAACAATTCAATTCTAGTAATTATATTTCACTCATAGAGTATTCCCTTTATCATACCTGGACAATCTTTTCTCCACGGTGAACATAATTTGTGAAGATTTTGAGGACTGTATTCCAGGTAATTGAAGAAAATGGCTAGAATAATTTTACCTCATAAGTTTATTGAGAATACATTCAAAGTGTCTTTTGAATTATTCATAAAGTATGAGCCTGTTTTCACAAGCTCTTTTGTTTCTCCATTATTCATACTCTTGTTCACATATATCATTTACAATCAATGTTAAATGTTAAAATTTTAAACTCAAAGCACAAATATCTGATACTAATGTGTAATATATCTTTCACAATACGGTGGTTATTATTGCATACTTTGAGATATACTTCAGTGCTTTTGTTATTTTGAGTTTGGTTTACTAATTTTTACGCAATATAATTCATCCATGGTTTCTGCTACCACAACTCCTCCCTGATTTGCCTTATCTCAGTATCCAACAGCATTGTTTTAGCTCATTCATAGCTTTACAAAAGAGAAAATAAGGAAGAAAGAAAGAAATAGAGGAGAAAGATAAAAAGTAATAAATACAAATGTAAGACAAAAATGAAAATTTAAAACAAATGGGTATAAGATTGATAAGAAAATATGCCGAAACAAAGAAAAATATATCTCAAAGTGAGCATACTATCATTGAAATTGTATAGCCCAATTATTTAGTCCCAGGCTCTACTTTGAAATGTGGTTGATATATCCTGGCATACTCCACTGGCTAAAACATTCTTCCCTCTTTCTACCAAATGTCACTGTAAATTAGTCTCATGATGAGGGGTGGGGTCCTTCATCTGCTTCTTCGACTTTGTTCTGTAACCAGTCTTGCTTGAACTTGTGGTGCCTTTGTATGGGCCATGGTTTCTGTGAGTTCATACCTGATTATTCATGTTGTGTCTGAAAGGCACTCTTAAAAGTCATTAATCATCAATGATATTATATATTTTTACCTTTTTTTACTCATAGATCCAGGAACGTAGGGCCTAGGGGATTGATAAAAAAAAAAAAAAAACTCTTTCTGTTTTAGAATTTAAACATATAATCTAATGAAAATTATATTAAATCACCAGACCTGATATACTCATTTTTTTCTAATAACTGATAAAAAACTACTAAGAGCTAAAATTTCTTAATAGGCAATTTTTTTCAAGTTGTCCTCTTGTTTCTTGTTTTCTTTAGATTCTGAGGTCAAAAAGCACTTGAATTTGCAATCGTCCAACTTGTGAACCCTCATGTATACAACAATTTACATTCCTACCCCCATTATAATAGACTGAATGTTATGATACCTTAAGAGAAAATAAACCCTTATTTTGTTTTCTGTCTAATATGATTAAATATTAAAGTGTCTAAGTTATTTTGCTCTATAACTGACAGAACACATTTACTGAAAATAGTTTTACATCAACATTATTGAGTCTACTTCATATTTTTCAAAATGTTTCTCAATTTTATTTTACAGTACAACAAAGACATTTTTATAATACTCTACTAACCAAAATGCAAGGCTCTCTTAAAGAAATAGCAAACCATGCTTCATTGTTACTGTTGTTCTACTTTTGTGTTAGTAAAATGGATTGACCATTGATAAATATATTTCTCACTTGTACCAAATTAAGTGTCAGTATCTGGCAAAATCCAATTTTCCAAGTATGGATTTAAACTTTTGCAGTGAGTCTTAGATTCATTCAAAGAATGATTGGTTACCACCACAATATTCATGCCACTATCACACTACATGGTGTATCAGGTCAACTCATTCATTATTACAGCTTGAAGTTTCACAACTGTAGAAGGCCGGTGATTACATACCTCCTATGGTAGCTGACCTAATACTTTCTTGCAATATGAAAGCTTTATGGTATAGATGGCTATTCCAAGTTAGTCCCAGTGTGAATTCTCTATTCTGATTCAAATTTACTGTGTCTTCAGGAATACAGTTAAATTTGGTAAAGTAATCAAGAACACTGTCATAAACTTCATTGCCCAACAACTTCAAATAAGTTTTCAAATATTTTTCTTCTTTTTCTCAATAATTAATTAATTAATTAATTAACTTTATATGCTGATCACAGCTTCCCCTCCTGCCCTTGCTCCTCTGAAAAGGGAAAGCTTGGTCTTTTCATGGGGTCCCAGATTTCATGGATATTTTGATGGAGGAACCTTTTAGATTTATCAGTTTTGCTGACCAAAGCATCAATTGCTATTGTATCCTCTGTGCCTGAGATTCTCTAGTCTGTCTCTTCTATTCTGTTGGTGATGATTAAATCTGTAGTTTCTTTAGTATGGCATCTAGAAATTAGAGTTGGGGAAAAAGAAGTACCTCATTGGTGCTGCGCTTGCCTAAGGGGACCAATCAGGCAGGGTATTGGAGTTGGGGAAAGGTCTCATTTAGTTGTCTCTGGTGCTTACAGTCCTCTCAAAATGAATGTGAAGCTTTGGCCTGGGAAATGCTGTATCCAGGGGACTGAGTGAAACTCCACTGATGCTGGGATTGCCACAGGACGACAGGCAAGCAGGGCACTGGGTGAAGGTGTCTCCTCTGGTGGTCACTGGTGGCTGCAGGCTTCCAGGAATGTATGCAGAGCTGTGAGCCAAAAGAGTGAGGCCTTCATGGGGCAGGGCACTCTCACTGCTGCTGGGCTTGCAGTTTGTATGTTCTGCCCCCTCAAATTTTCCTGATGGCCCCTTTCAAATTTTCTGCTGTGTATCTATATTCCAAATGAAAATCATATATCTGAAGATTCTAGCCTAACATTCAGAAATGACAAAACAAAAACATACATTTTTCGTGTTTCTTGGTTTGTCTTCTCTAACTAGATATAGCTCTCTAATAGAAATTCACCCCTTCCCATATAACAGTCACAATATTTATTTTTTCTTAGTATCTGAAAGTATTCAATTACAAAAGTAAATTCTATTGCTATCATCCATTCGTTATTGTGATCAGCAAGTCATGTATGTGTTTTGAGTATTGCGTGGGGAGCATAAATAAACACAGGTGAACAGATTTTTCTACAGCCAGATCTGGAGTAGTTAGGGTAAATATCTGGAATTGTTTTGTTGGATAACAGTATACATTTATGCTATTTTGGAGAGTATCCACATGAATTGCCATAAAAGGTAAACCTGTTTATACTCCCACCCTTATCTGGGACAAGGGGCTGTAACTACCCAAATTGTAGGGTATAGGGGAGGAATTGTAACTGTTTCTTTGTTAGATAAAATATTATTATCTTATTTTATACTATAAGTTGTTGCATTTTTCATTAATCTTTTTTTCTTTGTTTTTCTTCTTTTTTAATACTTTTATTAGATGACGAGCACACACACACACACACACACACACACACACACACACACACACACACACACCAGCTCAATCCAGACAAAAATTCCCACATGGAGAGTAGAGATAATTCCAGAAATCATTAACAGGGCACCTACTGGTAGTTGTAACATTCATGAACACAGAACGACATATAAATCTAAGCATGTATCCAAGTTAAGACAGTCATGCTCCAGAAGAAATCTACACATCCAAGCATATATGAGTAGCACAAATTGTACTTTATGAGTCTTCAAAAACAAAGAATATATAAACTTGTTTGGGTGAAAAGTAGGGTTTGATCTAGAGTGATTTTGGATCTGAAGGTGGATAAGTTCAACATATATTGGATAGAATTTTCTTTACTTTTTTTTTTTTTTCCGGGGCTGGGGACCGAACCCAGGACCTTGCGCTTCCTAGGTAACCGCTCTACCACTGAGCCAAATCCCCAACCCCTGGATAGAATTTTCAATGAACTAATTTGCAGGAGCCATCTTTTGTCTCCTGGGAAAGATGCAAGAATATTCCATAATTGCCCTCCTCGAGATAAGACCCTTGGAATTTCTCCGCCACTTGGGAAGGAACAGTAGGACTGATATCCAGAACAACTGCATCAGTCCTCAGGAGACAGGGCCACAATCCCTGCTTACATAAAAGGTTAAGCTATTATTGATCAAGAACTTTAAAAAAGATTCCTTAGTGGATGTCCTCAAAAATTGATAGGATTATTTGAAGAAAAATTAAGGGAATGTCAGGTACTTTTTCTGAGGACTTAAGCATACCAGTACATTATAGTGAGGGAAAGTTCAAACCCTACTATGAAAAGATAGGGTGTAAAGAGATAGGGCTTAAAGTCAACAGTAAAGATTTCATTCTCAGGACAAGTTCATCCTTAGGTAAAGTTGATAAGTAAAACTTACTATGCTCTTAAAAAATAACTTGGATAGATTCATCTTTCCCTTAGTTAAAGGGTTACATATAAGAAAGAAATAGTATGGGTTGATGGAAAAATGTTAATTGTAAGTCTCTGCTCTTTATGGAAAGGCTGTGTAGAGCAGAAACATACTATAATACTAACACAGATAATAAAGCAACTTAAAACAGATGGTGGGCTTGTTAAATCAGATGGTGATTAAATATGAAGATTATATTTCTTTTAAAACTTTGTTTTGATTCTAATTGTCTTTTACTTTGACACTATATGTCTGATGCCAACCAGTGCACAATCCAAACAGGATGTCCCTAGGTAGATATAACCACCTGGCTTGCAGTAGAATATTTAGATCATTTGGCTTGCAATATGTAGGTATACTGAGCTATGACATAATCATTCAGATTATAATAATATACTTCTTAGATATGGGAAAAGATTAATTACTGACCACAAGAAAATAAGGAGAATTTAAAGGGGATGTCATTAAGTACTTATTGAGATTCTTGGATAATAATTAAAGAAAATCTGATACTGCATCTAAAATTCTGTATAAAGAAAGATGGCTCCAGCTACTTGGGGACATTTGCTTGAACTTCAACAGGTAGTCAGTCTTTCTTTCTGCTGACTCCACACCTTTGTCCCAGGTTATTGAACTCACCAGACTAGATTCTTTAGTAACTAATAAAAATAGTAGAGAAGGACAGTCTGATCTAGGTTTGTGTTTTAAGTTACTATTTTGGTTTTGTTACTTTTCTAAACATTTGAAATGACTTATTTAAAAAATAACTTAAAACAATATAGAGTTTTAAGACCCCATGTTTACATGCCAAATTTATTGAACACATTTGCTAGATTACCTTTTTCAAAGAAAACTAACGAAGCAAGAGTAAACAAGTATTTGTTCTTCTCTGCGTATTTTCTATTGGGTTTATTTTTCTCTATTCCTCTTATTATTACTGCTATTTCCTGATAGATATTCTATATGAATATTCAAAGCTTAAAAATGTTAAAATACTAACTTTGTAAAAATTCTACTTACAAGTTATAGAAATAAAAACTTAGAGATTGGTTGTGTGTATAGAGTCATTTTTTTTTTTTTTTAGGAACAGAAAAAAAGTCAGTGGCATAAGGGGAAAGAAAGGAATGAGCCATGTAGGTATAACAATAAGATATAAAACAGCAAAAGCAAACAATATCCAGAGAAATGTTTCCAGGACTCAGCACAGCTACATACAAGAAAGCCATCAGAACAGTAGATTGTTTTATCTTAACATTCATGGATCCCTTTGGAAGAAAACGCTCTTTGAAATTCAATTATCCTTGTGAGGTCACACAGATGCTTTAATTTTCCACAAGAAAAGGAAAAAAGGGTATGAGGTATGCCTCTCATAGTGGAAAGGATAATTCAGCCTCGGCTGTGCTACTAACGCAGCTGTATCAGTTCATAGTTTACTGCTTTATAATTTGCCTGGTTACTTTACACAGCCTATATGATAGATTGAAAACAGTACCCATCAGAGCAATTTTTATAACATTTACATTTAAACGAGAACAGTCATTAAAGCAAACATGCAGCATTTAGTTAATTATGAGTTCACTTTACCAACTTTATTCCACTTTATCAAAACAATATTCTAAAATGTTAATTGCGTGTGATATATTAAAGGAACACTATATTTATTTCTTTGTCCGAAGGTTAATTTGTCTTCCTGTACTACGTTCTCTCTCTTTTTAACAAGGTACACACACACACACACACACACACACACACACACACACACACATATATATATATATATATTATATATATATGTATATATGTGCATCATAAGCACCTTCGTCCAGAAATTTCCTTTTCATGATGCTTACTCAAGTCTTTCCCTAGTCCCACATCAGTCATGAGCTCAGCATATTCTTCTGGTTTGGGATTCCTGCATTGATTTAGCCACATAATGTAAAACACTATTTACCCTTTTTGGTTTTGTTTTAGTTGTATCTTTCTTTGTTTGTTCCCTAGGGGCATGTAAGGAATTAGTTACAAATTATCCTCCTGCCAACAAGTATTTCAGTGTTTTGAAACGTTTTTAATTATTCACTTTATACAAGCACAATTAATCTGTGTACTTGAAATTTTGGACCTAAAACTCTTTCTCAACTGTTGTCTACAGTAGAAAATTATTTAAATCAACAAATGAATTTCAATTTTGTGATGAAATACAATTAAAAACCCTATATTCTAATTCCTCTTCCTTGGGAAATTCCTTCTTCCTTCTGGGAATATTAGTACACAGTAGAATATCTGTGGATATTCCACACGGACACACATATCCAAAGAATTTCGGAAATAATCAGCCACATATAAGGGAAGGCCTACAATGTTTGTCTTTTTGGACATGGGTTATCCCATTCAAGTTGATTAACTCCATCCATTTTCCTCCAAATTTCAGAACTTTTCTTTCTTACTGAAAGGGGCCAAAGGGGATTCCAACCACATAGGAAGAACAAAAGTATCAACCAAACAGACCACCCAGACCACCCAAGGTCTAAACCACCAACCAAAGAGTACACATGGAGGGACCCATGGCTCCAACTGCATATGTAGCAGAGAGTTGTCTTGTCTTGAAACAATGGGAGGGGAGGACCTTGGTCCTGTGGAGGCTTGGTGCCCCAGCCTAGGGGGATGTTAGGGTGGTGACAGAGGAGTCGGTGGATGGGTGGGTGGGGAAACACCCTCATAGAGGCAGGGGGATGGGGGAAAGGATGGGGGAGTTGTGGAAACCAGAAAGCGGGACAAGATTTGAAATGGAAATAAATAAAATAACCAATAAAAACAAGACGACTGATATTCCACTGTGAATAAGTACCTCATTTTCATTATCCATCAGTTGAAGAATATAAAGGCTGTTTCTTATTCCTTGCTATTGTGAATAGAGCAGCGATGATTATGATTGAGTAAGCATCTGTGTAGTACAGGGCTAGCTGCAAGAGTGTCACAGCTATTTACCTGCATCCTTTTGAGGGACCTCCATACTGATTTCCATATTTCCTGTACCAGTTGTGATCCCATAAACAATGAGTACAAAGTAGATACTATGTATTTTGTGTGCATCTTTTGTTTGATTTGGTTAATTTACTTTTTTATTTTAGATTTTGGGCATAGAGAAATGGTATTAAGTTGTTTCTGTGGGAAGGAAATGGGTCTGGAAGGAGTTGGGAACAAGAAAATATTACAAAGTATAGGATTTGACAAGCATTTTAAGTTAAAGCATAAGAATATTTAAAAATGAATTAACAAAAATGTTTTAAATAATGCTTCTATACTTAAACTTATTAACTTTGAGCTTTTTTATGTTTATTTTAAAAAAAGTGTGAAGTGATCTTTTGAAGACAGAATTGGGTCAGAAAGCTCTGTTTTATTGGAAGCATTTCACAAGGAAAAGGTGATATGCAAAATACAGCTTTTCCAAATTAAGAGAAGGACTTGAGTTATCTTTTCAGGGAAGCCAGGAAACAGGTGGTTAAGAAGAAGAGGAAACCACAGGTGATTCTGAGCATGGAAAGAACAAGTCACAATAAAGGTAACCTTTTGAAAGGCCTCTCCCCAGCAACATTGAGAAAAAGGCCAAAAAGCAAGCTGTGATGTGCAAACCAAGCTAGACACAGTGGAGTTGTTGATTTTATTTAGTAAGAGATGAAACAGAATGGACAATGGCAGAAATATATTGTTTTAACCATAATATATATCCTCAGTGTGTGATCTAAAGTATAGAAATGAGTAGCTTAGTAATTTGAAATACTGCTTGGCCCCTCCCCTCACTTTATGGTTGAACTGGGTAACCTATGAGAAGAAAAGGGGTCCCAAAAGCAGGCAAAAGGGTCAGAGACAATTTCTCTTCCCACTTTTAAGATTTCCATAAATGCCACACTTCACAATCATAGCGCATATGCAGAGGTTTTATAGGTTAGACCCGTGCAGGATCCCTTTTTTGTTATTTCAATCTCAGCCCTTATACGTCTAATTTTCTTGATTTTGTGGATATAGAGTGGTATCCTTGACCATTCTGGCACCTACAATGTTTCCTCACCTTCTTCTTCAGGGCTTACCTGAATGAGCAGGATACATATTATTTGAATCTCTAATATACTGTGAAAGATTTTCAAATGCATAGAACATGGATTACTTCGGTGACAAGCGGTTTAAGTTCAGGAAGAAAAGCAAAATAATTACATTTTATATTTTTTCTAAATTCCAAGTCAGGAGCCATTGTGCAATTTGATACATAATAATAATGTCTGCTTTTTGTTCTTAGTGTTCTGACACTGATGTGCCTGGGGGATGTTTTTATTTTATTTTATTATTTATGATTTCAGCTTTTTTTTATAATTTTACTTGGCTTGGATTTTTATGTATTTACATTTCAAATGATATCCCCTTTCCCTTCCCCTCCCCATGCTTCTATGAGGATGCTCCCACTACCACCCACCTACTCCAAACTTGCTCTGGCATTACACTACACTGGGGAAACAAGCCTTCACGAGACCAAGGACTTTTCCTCCCACTGATGCTGGACAATGCTACTCTCTGCCACATAGGTGTATTTGCTGTCTTCTGCTTCTCCAGGGAAATAAACTTTTACTTAATTTATAAATTACTGCAAGATTATAGAGATAATTTCCGTACAAATTTTGATACCTTCAAAGGACAACTACAGCGTCAACCCATTGTCATCTAAAGACAAAATATATCTAAAACCAAAATGAAAACATGAATGCTATCTAAATTTTGAGGAAAATTAAATTTTCTCTCACCTAAACTAAACCTAACTTGACTTTTGGAACAAATATTGAAAATGAGCATTTTAATTTATATTCATATATTTATGAGACACCAAACTAAGTAAACAGTTGATTTTAAGTATTTTATTCACAAATTATTCTGGCATATACTATAATAAATGAATGATCAGATAAAATGCAGTAAATCTTTCTTTGATTATTTACTTATAGGTAACTTATGACATATATATGTATATATATGTTATAAACATTTTCTATACATTATATTACCATTGGGTAATAAGAACATAGTTAATAAATGAAAATCAGATTATAAGTAGTCAATAATTTAGAGGTAATACACTTGTTTTCAATTGATTGATGAAGTAAAATTCCTTACTGCAAAAAAGAAAATTAGCAAGTTTTAAAATATAAGTGGCTATACAAATAGTTATTTTATGCAAGTAAACTAAAATGTATTAAATCAAATATGTCTTTAAATATCTGAATTATAAACATTTGTTTATAATCCTGATATATTTCCCAGTATCATTTTTATTGTGTATCAATATTTTAGCCTAGCCAAAACAAATTGTTTATCTCTTCCACACTTTTACCCTTCCATTTATTTTCTTCAAATCAATATAAAATAGCTTAATACAAGCAGGAAGCAATATCATCATACTAGAAGTCAACTTATGATTCCTATATTCATTCATACCAATTAGAACAACAGCTTTAACTGTTGCAAACTTTGGATTCAGCCAACTTCTTGCCCTTTTATTCTGCTGCTTACATCTTCCACAAGCCAAACTATTTGCTTGTGTAATGAAATATCAGCTGACTTAGCCTTCAAATTGCAGCCTTGTATTATAAGAACAATAATAAAGTTATAAAAAATTAATTTAATTCTATGAAAACATTAAATATGTACCTTATTTTAAAGCTTTCCAAGAGTTTCATTTTCTTTAGAATATTTGAAAAAACACTAAATTCAACCATAAAAGTGAATCAGTCTAGACCTCCAATGCTGTTACTGCACCACCTCCCATGATTAGTTTTCATATGATGTCAAGAGGCATCTAGCAGATGATTTTCATGAGATGGTCCACTGTTTCTCCATAGTTTATAATGTGAGAGCTCTGGGAAGAAAGGCCTCAAGCGACTTCATGTCAGGATTGCTTCTTGCAGCTGATATGCCCTTTCTGCCATTTATAAATTAATATAACAATCTGTCAGCAATTTCCCACGCTACTAGGCAGATTTTCTACAGATAAACATTGTTGTACAATGTAAACAAGTAGATATTTTCTTCCTTTTCTTTTTTCCAGAGCTGAGGACCGAACCCAATAGATGTTTTCTTAATTCTTAATAATGGTTCTATAGAATTACTATATTTATTCAAGTAATTTTTGGCCCTCTATAATACAAAAACTGTAATTAGGATTCTGCAAATTTTTGTGTGTCACAAGTTAATTGCACTAAGAATACAAGTGTGTAACAGATCCTCAATCAAGGAAGACATTGCTTTTGTGCTGCTGCAAAAGTCTTAAAGGAGAATGGATGATTTATGTGCAAGAACAGAAGATAAAATATTGACTGGGATTATCTATACAAAATTTTAATACTAATGAGACACTAGGCAAATGATTTGCCTCTTGACAGAATTGTGCTAACTTAGACATAAGAATTATAGCTTTTAACTTTTAATGAAGTTTTGGAACCAATGGCAGATAAAAATATTTAGTTAGATGATTAGTCTTAATGGAAACTCATGTAAACACCTTCGTTGTGACTTCTTATTCAATTTATGATTTGAATTTGCATTTGAACTTGTAAACTTTTGAAAAAAATATATATGTATTATTTAAAAAATAAAAAGTACGAGAACAAGGAATGATAACAATATTTGGTCAGAACAGAAGGAGAACTGAGGCTGAATAAAGGAGAGCAGAAATCAGAGGAAAGCGGAAAAGAGCAGAGCAGAGAGAGCAGTCAGGCTTTCAGTTAAGATCAGTAGAAAGTTAGTTCTCCCTGTTTCTTTCTCTTCTGAAATAAAAATTAGAATCTCTTTTCATTTTTTTTGTGACTTTCTCTACCTGTCAAACAGTCTGTGAAGTCTTATCTCAGAGCCCCTGTTGTTTATCAGTTGAGTATTAATCTCCAAACTTGTATAGCTTCCAGTCTCAGAATAATTTAGAGTCAAGACAGGTAATGTTGAGCAATCTTTTGTCTGGCGAAACCAAGTTTTATCCTTTGCCTGATCTCTATAGATTTCCAGAGATAGTTGGTGCTCAGGCAGGCTCCCAGTGACATGTTTAAATTCCTCCACTAATACTGGCCTATTGTTTTCATTAACTGATTTAGTATTCTCCTCCTCCTCCTCTTGTTCTCCTCTTCCTCCTCCTCCTCCTCCTCCTCCTCCTCCTCCTCCTCCTCCTCTTGTTCTCTTCCTCCGCCTCCTCCTCTTGTTCTGCTCCTCCTCCTTCTCCTCCTCTTTCTTCTTCTTCCTCTTTCTACTTCTTCTTCTTCTTAATATTTTTCTCTCAATAGTTCATATCATTCATTTTCTATCTATGATCCAACACTTTAACCATGTGATTTTACCCCATATAATCTTAAGTTTAATTTAGCATCATAAGGGCTAATGAGTACACTAATGTTTTGAAAAACTCAGGAGACATTTCAGACCACCCTTTAAAGTTTGAACTGTATCAGATATGCATGAAACAAACTTAATAAAAAAATGGGCCATGAAATAAAAAGAAAGTAGGGAGTGACATATTGAAACATTTGGAGTAAAGAAAGAGCAAGGGAAAATGACAAAATTATATGATAATCTCAAGAATAAAAAATAATTTTAAAAATGGCATCTTCTGACAGACATTATAAGGTCATCTTTCTATTGCCATACCAAGGGGATTGATTGGTTTGTAGCTAGCGTATTGCACTCTCTGAATGTTTAAAAGATAAAAAGTTTCTATTTGATCAAATTAATCTCCATGTCTAGCTGTACAGCTTTGTACAAGATTATTATTAAATATTTTCTTTAAAGGAAGTGAAGTTTAAATGAAATAGAACCACAAATCATTAAGAAAAAGATCTGACATAATTGGTATATTATATTTTTTATTTTTTATAAAAACTTCAGAAGTATAATTTGTAAATTTTATTGACTATGTATTTACATATAAATAACATTTATTTTTCTTGGATTTATGTTAGCATAAGGCACATTTATATTCAGTTCATAAGTGTGTTTTTTAATGCCTACATTCAAACTGCTATGACTTCTTCGAATGTAATACATATCCAAGGCAGTTCAATAAATATTTGGCATATAGGTAGTTGAATTTGAGAATATATTTGCTACTTTTCCCATTATAATAATTTGAAAACAATGCTTCTAAAAGTATCTGTATTTCAGTTAAGTAAATTAAAGCTATTTTCAAAAATTTATATAATTTTATCATCAGTAAATGGAGTTATTGCTTTAAAATATTTAAAATAAAACAATACATTGAAAATCTTTAGAGATTAAAATTTATGTACATAGTTTAGAAATAATGGCAGTTTGTGAACAATTGTAAAATCTATATAGATCACATCATAAGTAATTGGAACTCACTATAGATGGGTAGCCAAATTTTACAACCAGAAAATTGCTACTGGCACAGCTAAGATACAAACTATTCAATGGCCACAAATATTTCATAGCATCTATTCAAACTCATTCTCACTTGCCTACTGCCACATGTTTCCTTCAACACTCGACAGTAAAGATTCTCCCCCAGTTTAAAAATATTTCTTTTATAAGTTTTCTAAAAGTACAATAATTTATTGTGTGTGTCAAATTCCTGCATACCAATATTATGTCATGAACGGCCCAAAATTATGACATGTACAACTCAACTCTCTACAGTTTCTCTTACGTTTGCTAACTAAATTTTTAAGGAAACTAATATATGATTATTTTTTCTTTTAAAAAACGTATTGGATATTTTCTTTATTTACACTTCAAATGTTATCTCCTTTCCCCTCCAGAAGCCCCTATCCCATCTCCCCTCCCCCTGCTTTCATAAGTGTGCTCCCTCCCTCCTCTCAACTCTGACCTTCCCCTACACTGGGAATCTTGATTCATGTCTTTAATTTTCTTTCAAATATTTCTAATATTAGAACTTGAGACCATTTTTTTTTTTGGAGCTGGGGACCGAACCCAGGGCCTTGTGGCTGCTAGGCAAGTGCTCTACCACTGAGCTAAATCCCCAACCCCGAGACCATTATTCTTAAATAGTTCTTATGAACCTACCTCTAAAGTAAAAATAATGACAGCTATTTAATCACTATATTATATAGTTCTGATTTAATGACCTAATATGAATGTTACTCATTGCCACTTATATTTCCTAGTAAACTGGAGAGATAAACCTTTGTACAAACATGTATACATTAACTTTAATAGTTAAACATTAACTATTAAAGTAGCTTAAATATTTTTAAATTATCATATTTATACTATTCAACTAATACCCCAAATAAGCAATAATTTTAGCAAGCGAGTTTTAATAATCTCTAATGATTAACAGGACCTGGCCAGTGCCTAAGAATGAAGGCAGACACCTATCGGTTTATTTAATCATCTCTTACACACTTACTGGTTGAATTACCCCTAACTGATCCTTCCATTTGATAGACTGTTAATTCCCCAGCTGCACTCCCTAAATGCTTGCTGTTTGAGTCTTACTTCTAATCCTGCAGTCTGTCCTGGGGGTGGGTGACCATTTCACTCTGGCACATGCTCCTGCCCATCATGTGCAATGGACACCTCCTGCTCTCTCCATCATCTTTCTCCTTTACCCTTCTTCCTTTTCTTCCTGACATGGTCCCTAGCTATGTCACCAAGCTTGGTAACTGAAACTCTGCCTGCCTCTATTCTCTCCAGTAATTGGATGCAGCCACCTTTATTTAACCAATAGTTTTAAATTGGGGAGCAAATTTACATAGCATAACTTGATGTACACAAGATTCTGCTTGACTGGGACAATCAGCTCTTGAGGGCTAATATTCAGCATTCAAATACATAGCAGCATCAGAACAAACCCCAACAAAATTTTATAAGTACATTAGGAAGGCACACTTGATCTTTGCCTAATATTGTGGAAACAAAATATTGCCAATCTCTAAATTATTGTGTTGGCTTCAGGAGACCTTTCTTACAATGCTTGGACTCTAAACAGGGCGTGTGTGATCTTGTCTATATTAACAATTTTCGCTATCTAAGTTGTAGCCAGTTCCTCTTCATTTCTCAAGGTTCAGTCCCGTCTCTTGTCTATTTAAAAATGTGATTTTGGTAAGAAAAATCTACCATGAACACATAGTAGATTTCGATTTTAGAAAACTTTTACTATATTACTCAATTCATGAAGAAGTTTTTATGTACTCTCACCATTGGTTACCTCTTGCTTCACATTTTTATCTAAAATAGTGACCTATTGCTTACTACAAAAGCCAGTTTGGTATGCTTTATGTATTTACAACAAAATCCATTTCTAAGACAAAAATGTACCACTTTGTTAAGGTAAAAACTATCAGATCTGATTTTAAACACTTGACCATTTTTTCAGCAAGGGTATTTCTCAGTTTTGAATGCTTCAAGTACAGAAATGAAACGAACATAGAAATCTAAATTATAATTCAATATCTTTATTCTAGAGAAAATGAGTAAACAAATACATTGTAAGGATTGACCTGGTTCCTAAAATATAAAAATTTTCTGATGACTATGGTTATATATTTACCACCATTGCGGATAGTTTTGTTATGCATCTAAAGTGGCGAACATATGCTTAGTAAACAATTGTATAAGCCATTGGTGCATGGAAAGTCCCCTACCACCCTCATACTATCACCTGGTTTTAAATATGGAATAAATCTTATCTGCATATTCTGCTGTGTATTCTCATTTTATTGTATTATCTATAATCACATAAATCAGTGACTGTCAAGAGCTTAGTCTATGCCAGGGCAATTGAAAGAAAAGCTGACTCATTCTTTTTCCTTTCAAAGTGCATGGCATTTGTATGAAGAAACTAGGAAAAGTCTTTGTAATATCCCAGGAGAAAATGCAACTGAATGACTAAGATATTTGATGACACTATAAAAACTGATACTTAAATGACGATGATAACGACAAAGGGTTATCAAAATCTAATAGAAGTATTCTACTGAAAGAGCTTCAGCTAATAACAAGCTTTTATTTAACTGCATATGATTATTCCAAGGTCTAGAATTTATGTTTTGCAGGTAATTACATTTTTACACCTTTCAGTATGTTTCTAATCAGAAAGGATAGACAAAGTTATTATATAGTAACTTCTCAACAAGTTAATGATTTATGTTTAGAATAACAGGTCAAAAATTGTGCTCGGGAGTAATAAAGCTATGTATGAGTGTTCATTAGAGAAAGGGCAGCTGTGTCACAGACAAGAGTATAGGTTTGGACTCATCTTGCCTCTGGGAAATCATAAAAAGCTGTAAAAAGCTCTTACATCCTCAAATGAAAGGAGATATGAGATGAAAATACATGCTCAGAAAACAAATTTCATTTTTGTTACAATATTAGTGTTTAAAATCATTTCAGAGAAAATGACAACTAGATTGGATAGGTATGTCGAGAATTGATTTTATGTGTCTAAGTTAACAAATGGAATTAATCTCAAGATATGTAAATATGAAGCTATTAGTCTCATTGTCTTCTCTCTGGTTATTAAATGAGTATTTTTATGGACATCTAATTTTTTTATCTTACTAAAATATGAGAAAAGTAAGATAAATAACTTAAATCAAAGATAGCAGTTTGAGACTAATGAAAAAATATAAGACAGCATAAAATAGTGGTGTAATATTATATAATATGCACACATTTCTTCTTTTTTGATCCCTCTCCTGCCACAATGATGAATAAATGTGCATTTAAGAACAATAACATTTCCAGGATACATTCAGATGTAGACACATCACAAAAATTTTATTCAGTTCCTATCTAATTCTATATTAATTTCCTCTCTCAAATATGAGGCCTAACACAGATTTAGAGACACTTAGCCATTATTTTGAAAGTCACTTCTGTCAAATCCTACACCACATACTGGAAGCAAAGGAGGATTCAAAAGCTATATTGGGTTTTGTTGGGTAAACACAAAATGCACTTCCTTTTCAGCTGGAACCCAGGTGACAAGAAGATGCATCTATAACGACTAGTTCCTTCAACCTATATAATCTTTTATACAAATGCTTTCATCAACAACATAAAACAAGCATTGTTTAAGCAGAAGATAATTTCTGAGACCAAGTTTCCAGTAGCCATTATAACGAGCTAGAGTTCTCTTCTATTAAGACTTTCCCTTAAATAAGACCATGCATTTGACTCAAATTTTTCTTCCTAATTTGTAAATTCCATGATAGCAGGTGGGAGGAGGGGAAAAAATTCCATGATAGCTTTTTTGAAACAACAGAAAAAGGACAGGGCAAGAGTTAGGGTATAATCACAATTTACTAGTATGTATCTACATGTGACTTTATATACTGAGATTTTTTTTATAAAAATAATCCTAAGAAATTCTCACACCGAGTACTACTGCATGCCAAGGTGCTGGTGGCTACAACGAAGACACAGAATTAAACTCAAATTGCTGTATATTCAAAGGCTTGAAAATCCAAAACACATTGTGAACCATCCACAAAATGTTTGAAATTGACCCAAATCCCGTGGGGAAGAGAGCTGATCACCCAGGAGTGCAGACATCCTGAGACCAAAGTACAGGCTGCCACCTCTGCACACCCCTGCCCACATCCCTGGTCCAAGGGGAAAATGCAAAGTGCCTCTGGACACAGGGATATAGGACCAGACAGCTGCCTGTACCTGTGGTTCTGTTCTGCACCTAGGACCAAACTGAACCGGCCAAACATCTCCCTGCACCCAAATCCCATGGGGGAAACAGCTGGACCCTCAGAAGTGTGGATACTCCTCAGATGTCAGAGGAGACTACTCTCTGTGCCAACTGTGCTCGCTGGGCGCAAGGATCTAAACGAACAATCAGGGTCTGTACCCTTTGGTTCCTGCCCACACCGAGACAGTCTCCAGAAGCGCTATCACAGCTGAGAGCAAAGCTAAGGCCCACTTTTCTACTACCAAGTGACCTGCCTGGTGGATTCAGAATACCCAGAGGCAGAAGTCCTGTGGATCAGGGCAGTTCCAGTTTCTGTCTCTTCCTGGAAGTGAACTGATACAATCCCACAGTTCCCTGCACCAAAATCTCATGGAAAAGGGAGATGACCACCCAGGAATGTAGGCATCCTGAGACCACAGGACAGGCTGCCACCTCTGCACACCTCTGCCCACATACCTGGTCCAAGGGAAAACTGCACAGTGCCTCTGGACACAGGGATATAGGAACGGACAGCCACCAGTACCTGTGGTTCTGTCCTAGCCAGAGCAATCAGACAGCAAAAGGAGGTCAAAGGGATACAAATTGGAAGGGAAGAAATCAAAATATCACTATTTGCAGATGATATGATAGTGTACTTAAGTGATCCCAAAAGTTCCACCAGAGAACTACTAAACCTGATAAACAACTTCAGCAAAGTGTCTGGATATAAAATTAACTCAAACAAGTCAGTAGCCTTCCTCAACTCAAAGGATAAACAGGCTGAGAAAGCAATTGAGGAAATGACACCCTTCACAATAGTCCCAAACTATAAAAAATATCTTGGTGTGACTTTAACCAAGCAAGTGAAAGATCTATATGACAAGAACTTCAAGTCCCTGAAGAAAGAAATTGAGGAAGATCTCAGAAGATAATAAGATCTCCCATGCTCATGATTTGGCAGGATTAATATAGTAAAAATGGCCATTTTACCAAAATCGATCTACAGATTCAATGCAATCCCCATCAAAATACCAATCCAATTCTTCAGAGAGTTAGACATAACAATTTCCAAATTCATCTGGAATAACAAAAAACCCAGGATAGCTAAAACTATACTCAACAATAAAAGAACTTCTGGGGGAATCACCATACCTGACTTCAAGCAGTATTACAGAGCAATAGTAATAAAAACTGTATGGTATTGGTATGAGAGACAGGCAGATAGATAGTGGAACAGATTTGAAGACCCAGAAATGAACCCACACACCTATGGTCACTTTATCTTTGACAAAGGAGCTAAAACCATCCAATGGAAGAAAGGTAGCATTTTCAGCAAATGGTGCTGGTTCAACTGGAGGTCAGCATGTAGAAGAATGCAAGTCGATCTATTCTTATCACCATGTACAAAGCTTAAGTCCAAGTGGATCAAGGACTTCCACATCAAACCAGATACACTCAAACTAATAGAAGAAAAAGTGGAGAAGAGTCTCATACACATGGACTCTGGGGAAAATTTCCTTAACAAAACACCAATGGTTCATGCTCTAAAATCAAGAATTGACAAATGGGACTTCATAAAACTGCAAAGCTTCTGTAAGGCAAAGGACAAAATGGCAACTAACAGATTGGGAAAAGATCTTTACCAATCTTACATCTAATAGAGGGCTAATATCCAAAATATACAAAGAACACAAGAAGTTAAGACTCCAGAGAGCCAAATAACCCTATTAAAATTGGGGTACAGAGCTAAACAAAACATTCTCAGCTGAGGATTATTGAATGGCCAAAAAGCACCTAAAGAAATGTTCAACATTCTTAGTCATCAGGGGAATGCAACCCTGAGATTCCACCTCACTCCAGTCAGTCAGAATGGCCAAAAACAAAAACAAAAACAAAAACAAAAAAAACAAAAAAAAAACAAAAAAAAACAAAAAAGCAAACAAAAAAACAAAAGCAAAAACAAAACAAAACAAAAACTCAGGTGACTGCAGATGCTGGTGAGGATGTGGAGAAAGGACCATTTCTCTGATGACTATGAATTTTGAATATTTCTTTAGTTCTTCTTGGCCTTCCTTAGTTAAGAATTCTCTGTTTAGTTCTGTACCCCATTTTTAATTAGGATATTTGAATTTTGGGAGTTTAACTCTTTGAGTTTTTTATTTTGAATATTAGCCCTCTATTGGATGTAGGAATTGTGAAGATACTTTCCCAATCTGTAAGTTGTCAGTTCGATCTACTGACCTTTGCCTTACAGACACTTTTCAGTTTCTTGAAGTCCCATTTGTCAATTGTTGATCATAGAGCCTGTTCTACTGAGGAATTTTCTCCCATGACAATGCATTCTAAGCTTCCTTACTTTCTTCTCTATTAGAGTCAGTGTATCTGATTTTAGTTGAGGCCTTTAATCTACTTGGCTTAAGGTGACAAATATGTATCAATTAGCATTCCTCTACAAGCAAACTGCCAGTTAGATAACCATCATTTGTTGCAAATGCCTTTTTACCCCTATCGTAGGGTAGGGTTTAAGTCTTTTGTCAAAGGTCAAGTATCTATTTACTATCTATGAGTCTGAGTTTATTTCTGTCTTCAATTATATTCAAATGTTTGACCTGTCTGTCTCTGTACCAATAATACAAAGTTTTTTGTTTTTTTTTTTAATTTTTTTTATCACTATTGCTTTATAGAACAGCTTGAGGTCAGGGATGGTGATTCCATCAGATATTCTTTTATTTCTGAGAATTGTCTTGGCTATCTTGCGTTCTTTGTTTTACCACATGAGGTTTAGAATTGCTCTTCCCATGTCTGTGAAGAACTGTGTTAAAATTTTGTTAGGGACTGCATCGAATCTGTAGATTCCTTCTGGTAAGACAGCCATTTTTATTATGCTAATCTTGCTGATCCATAACTAGGGAGATACTTCTGTCTTGTGAGGTCTTTTTCATTTTCCTTTTCCAGGGATCTTGTCATACAGATCTTTCCCTTGCTTGGTTTGAGATACTCTAAGATATTTTATATTATTTTTGCCTATTGTGAAAGGTATCGCTTCCCTAATTTCTTTCTTACCCTTTTATCTATTTGTATAAAAGAAGACTACTGTTTTTTGTTTTTTTAAGAAAACTTTAAATCCAGCCACTTTGGTGAATCATTTATCAGTTTTTGGAGAACTCTGGTAGAATTTTGGGGTCATGTATGTATACTATCATTCCATTCACAAATAGTGATACCATGACTTCTACCTTTCCAATTTGTATCCACTTGATCTAGGTTTGTTGTCTAATAAGAAGTAGGGTATGCAAAACTCATATGAGAATAGCACAGGAAAGAAAGACAACTTGAGAGCTGCCCAGGTTCAGTAAAGTTCAGTTGCATTGAATTCAGTACAGTTGGATGCAAATGAGTTGGGTGCAGTTGAGTTCAGCTGAGTTTGTTCTATCCTGTTCAATTCCTTCCAGATCATACAATTCAGTGCAGTTCATTAGAGGCAGTTAAAGCCAAAGGGAGCCAGAAGATTAGAACAACTTATCATATAGTTAGTTTGAGGCAAAGCAGAGCAATTCAGTGAGAAGCTGAGAGAAGCCAGTCAGCTTGCAGAAGAGTTTAGGCCAGAATGGCTGAATTGATCCAGCTAGTAAGAGTTTTGACAGGCAGAAGGATGAATTTATTCAGAAGTAAGTCTTGGAAGCTAAAACATTCTAGGCCAAAGTTAGCACACATACGCTGGAAGCTAAATAATTTAAGATTCATATTTGCAGTAGATCAGATTATATGGAAGCTAGAAGCTTCATGTCTTAGGCTAAGGGCTAAGTAGAGGGAAGAAAGAAATGCTCTGGGCTTAGTTAAATACAAGCTGTGTATTCCTACTACCTGAGTATGGCTACCATCACATCCCATCATCAGAAGCAATAAAAACAATTACATCTTATGCACAAAAGATACTTTTATATTTATGTATCTCAGTATTTCCTATCTGTACAAAATGACATACTTATGCCTATTCTATTGAGGTTTACATTTCACGGTGCTCTATATGTGCATACATATACATTCAGTAGAAAAAAGAAACGTCATATTTTGAAATTTAAACTTCCTTCTTAGACAATGATCCTATTGTGCCTTTTCTCCCAATGGTGAGTGTATTACCACATGACATTCTGAGTAATCTTTTACTTAATAACCATCTCACTGTTCACATGGTATGTACCTGTCATGTTGATAAAACAAATGAGACTTATGTTACATATTTTTGTCCTACATTAATATATTTTCAGATTTTTATGCATTTTTATTGATAATAGACTTATCTCTTTATATGTGAGTGTGTGTGTGTGTGTGTGTGTGTGTGTGTGTGTGTGTGTGCAGCCTTGTCTAGTCCCTGATTTTAGTGGGATTGCTTCAAGTTTCTCTCCATTTAGTTTAATGTTAGCTACTGGCTTGCTCTATATGGCTTTTACTATGTTTAGGTATGGGCCTTGAATTCCTGTTCTTTCCAGGACTTTTATAATAAAGAGGTGTTGAATTTTGTCAAATGCTTTCTCATCATCTAATGAAATGATCATGTGGTTTTGTTCTTTCAGTTTGTTTATATAATGGATCACGTTGATGGTTTTTCATATTAAACCATCCCTGCATACCTGGGATGAAGCCTACTTGATCATGGGGGATGATTTTTTTGATGTGTTCTTGGATTCGGTTTTCAAGAATTTTATTGAGTATTTTTGCGTCAATATTCATGAGGGAAATTGGTCTGAAGTTCTCTTTCTTTGTTGGGTCTTTGTGTGGTTTAAGTATAAGAGTAATTGTGAATTCATAGAAGAAATTCTGTAGCACTCTGCTATTTCAATTTTGTGGAATAGTTTGGATAGTATTGATATGAGGTCTTCTATGAAGGTCTGATAGAATTCTTCACTAAACCCATCTGGACCTGGGCTCTTTTGGGTTAGGAGACTTTTAATGACAGCTTTTATGTCTTTAGGAGGTATGGGTTTGTTTAAATGGTTTATCTATTTCTGATTACCTTTGGTACCTGGTATTGGTTCAGAAAATTATCCATTTCCTACAGATTTTCAAGTTTTGTTGAATATAGGCATTTGTAGTAGGATCTGATGATTTTTTTACATTCTTGTGGTTCTGTAATTATGTGTCTCTTTTCATTTCTGATATGATTAATTTGTACAAACTCTCTGTGATCTCTGGATAGTCTGGCTAAGAGTTTATCTATCTTATTGGTTTTCTCAAAGAACCAGCTTTTGGTTCTATTGGTTCTTTGTATAGTCCTTTTTTGTTTCTACTTGTTTGATTACAGCTCTGAGTTTGATTATTTCCTGCCTTCTACTCCTCCTGGGTGTATTTGCTTCTTTTTGTTCTAGAGCTTTTAGGTGTGTTGTCAAGCTGCTGATATATTCTCTCTCCTATTTCCTTCTGCAGGCACTCAGAGCTATGAGTTTTCCTCTTAGCACAGCTTTAATTGTGTCCCATAAGTTTGGGTATGTTGTACATTCATTTTCATTAAATTCTAAGAAGTCTTTAATTTTTTCTTTATTTCTTCCTTGACCAGGTTATCACTGAGTAGAACATTGTTCAACTTCCATGTATACATGGGCATTCTTTCCTTATTGATATTGGAGACCACCTTTAGGCCATGGTGTTCTGATAGGACGCATGGAATTATTTCTATCTTTCTGTATCTGTTGAGACCTGTTTTGTGCCTGATTATATGGTCAATTTTGGAGAAAGTACCATGAGTTGGTGAGAAGAAGGTATATCTTTTTGTTTTAGAATAGAATGTTCTATAAATATCTTTTAAGTTCATTTGGTTCATAACTTCTGTCTATGTCTGTTTAATTTCTGTTTCCATGATCTGTCCATTGATGAGAATGGGTGATGAAATCTCATACTGTTATTGTGTGAGGTGCAAAGTGTGCTTTGAGCTTTAGTAAGGTTTCTTTTATGTGTGTAGGTGCCCTTGTATTTGGAGCATAGATATTTAGGATTGCATCTTGGTGGATTTTTCCTTTGATGAATATGCAGTGTCCTTCCTTATCTTTTTTGATGACTTTTGGTTGAAAATTCATTTTATTCGATATTAGAATAGCTACTCCAGCTTACATCTTTAGACCATTTGCTTGGAAAGTTGTTTTCCAGTCCTTTACTCTGAGGTAGTTTTTGAATTTGTGTATGAGGTATGTTTCCTGTAGGCAGCAAAATGCTGTGTCCTCCTTACGTATCCAGTTTGTTGATCTATGTCCTTTTATTGGGGCTTTGAGTCCATTGATGTTGAGAGATATTAAGGAATAGTGATTGTTGCTTTCTGCTATCTTCGTATTTGGATGTGAGGTTATGTTTGTGTGCTTGTCTTCTCTTTGTTTTGTTGCAGAATGATTAGTTTCTTCCCTTTTTTTAGGGTGTAGCTTGCCTCCTTGTGTTGGTCTTTACCATTTATTAACCTTTGTAGGGCTGGATTTGTAGAAAGATATTGTGTAAATTTGGTTTTGTCATGGAATATCTTGGTTTCCCCATCTATGTTAATTGAGAGTTTTGCTGGATACAGTAACCTGGACTAGCATTTGTGTTCTCTTAGGATCCGTATGACATTTGTCTAGGATCTTCTGGCTTTCATAGTCTCTGGTAAGAAGTCTGGTGTATTTCTGATAGCTTTGCCTTTACATGTCGGTTGACCTTTTTCCCTTACTGCTTTTAATAGTCTGGCTTTGTTTTGTGCATTTGGTGTTTTGACTATTATGTGACAGGAGGGGTTTCTTTTCTTGTCCAATCTATTTGGAGTTCTGTAGGCCTCTTGTGTGTTTATGTCCATCTCTTTCTTTAGGGAGGTTTTTTTTTTTCTATAATTTTGTTGAAGATATTTACTGGTCTTTGAGTTGAGAGTCTTCACTCTCTTCTATAAGTATTATCCTTAGGTTTGATCTTCTCATTGTGTCCTAGATTTCCTGTATGTTTTGAGCTAGGAGCTTTTCTCGTTTTACATTATCTTTGACCGTTGTGTTGATAATTTCTATGGAATTTTCTGCTCCTGAAATTCTCTCTTCTATTTCTTGCATTCTGTTGGTTATGCTTACATCTGTGACTCCTGATCTCTTCCCTAGGTTTTCTATCTCCAGGGTTGTCTCCCTTTTTGCTTTCTTTATTGTTTCTATTTCCATTTTTAACTCCTGGATGGTCTTGCTCACTTCCTTCTCCCTTTTTGTTCCCCAGTAGTTCTTTAAGGGGTTTTTCTGTTTCCTCTTTAAGGGCTTCTTATTGTTTACTTGTGTTGTCCTGTATTTCCTTAGAGTTGTTTATGACCTTCTTAAAGTCCTCCATCATCATGATAAAATGTGATTTTGAATCTAGATCTTGCTTTTCTGGTGTGTTTGGATATTCAGTGCTTGCTTTGGTGGGAGAATTGGGCTCTGATGATTCCATGTAGTCTTGGTGTCTGTTGCTTGGGTTCCTGTGCTTGCCTCTCACCATCAGGTTGCCTCTGGCATTACCTTGTTTTGCTATTTCTGACAGTGGCTTGATCATCATTTAGACCTGTGTGTTAGGAGTGCTGTAGACTTCTTTTCCTGTTTTCTTTCAGCCAGTTATGGGAACAGAGTGTTCTGCTCTCAGGTGTGTAGTTAGTTTTTCCTGTCCACTGGCTTTCAGCTGTCCCTGTTGGTGGGAACCAGACAGGCCTGCCTCTCCTTTTCCTGGGTCCCTATGTGCAGGGGACCCAGATGGCACTAGGAATTTGCTTCTAGAGTCAGAAATGTGGGCAGAGTGTAGTCTCCTCTGGTTTCCCAGGCATGTCTGCCCCCTGAAGGTCTAGCTCTCCCTCCCACAGGATTTGGGTGCAGGGAGCTGTTTGACTGGGTCTGTTCAGATCCTGGCACAGTCTGTACTGCCGGGCTCCTGCAGCTTGACTACCCCTATCTTCCTGTCCCCAGAGGCCCTATACAGTTCTCTCTTGGGCCAGGGATATGGGCAAAGGTGGGCAGAAGTGGCTGTCTCTCCTGCCCTGCAGTCTCAAGATTGCCCACACTTCTGTGTGATCAGCTCTCTCTCCCAGCGGGGTTGGGGTGCCAGCTAGACATCTGTTTGATTTTTAATACATTTCATTCTTTTTCAAATCAATATTAAATTCATTATTCCTAAGTAATCATGCAAAAATAAAAACAAACAAAACACGAGTGAACTTAACTCCTAAGGAAATAGAAGCAGTCATTAAAGGTCTCCCAACCAAAAAGAGCCCAGGTCCAGACGGGTTTAGTGCAGAATTCTATCAAACCTTCATAGAAGACCTCATACCAATATTATCCAAACTATTCCACAAAATTGAAACAGATGGATCCAGCTATACCTCTCTTGGGCATATACCCAAAAGATGCCCCAACATATAAAAAAGACACATGCTCCACTATGTTCATCGCAGCCTTATTTATAATAGCCAGAAGCTGGAAAGAACTCAGAGGCCTTCAACAGAGGAATGGATACAGAAAATATGGTACATCTACACAATGGAATATTACTCAGCTATCAAAAACAACGGCTTTATGAAATTCGTAGGCAAATGGTTGGAACTGGAAAATATCATCCTGAGTGAGCTAACCCAATCACAGAAAGACATACATGGTATGCACTCACTGATAAGTGGCTATTAGCCCAAATGCTTGAATTACCCTAGATGCCTAGAACAAATGAAACTCAAGACGGATGATCAAAATGTGAATGCTTCACTCCTTCTCTAAAAGGGGAACAAGAATACCCTTGGCAGGGAATAGAGAGGCAAAGATTAAAACAGAGACTGAAGGAACACCCATTCAGAGCCTGCCCCACATGTGGTCCATACATATACAGCCACCCAATTAGACATGATGGATGAAGCAAAGAAGTGCAGACCGACAGGAGCTGGATGTAGATCGCTCCTGAGAGACACAGCCAGAACACAGCAAACACAGAGGCGAATGCCAGCAGCAAACCACTGAACTGAGAATAGGACCCCCGTCGAAGGAATCAGAGAAAGAACTGGAAGAGCTTGAAGGGGCTCGAGACCCCTATGTACAACAATGCCAAGCAACCAGAGCTTCCATGGACTAAGCCACTACCTAAAGACTATACATGGACTTACCCTGGACTCTGACCTCATAGGTAGCAATGAATATCCTAGTAAGATCACCAGTGGAAGGGGAAGCCCTGGGTCCTGCTAAGACTGAACCCCCAGTGAACTAGACTGTGTGGGGGAGGGCGGCAATGGGGGGAGGGTTGGGAGGGGAACACCCATAAGGAAGGGGAGGGGGGAGGGGGATGTTTGCCCGGAAACCGGGAAAGGGAATAACACTTGAAATGTATATAAGAAATACTCAAGTTAATAAAAAAAATGAATAAAAAAAACATATGTTAAAATATTTGTAAATATTTTCCTAAATTATACTCAGACAAGGCAAGTTTAGATGTTACTCTGTTTAATTTACAAATATTGACAAAAGTGATAAATTTAAAAATGGTTCATACAGAATCCTCAAGTTTAGGAATGTTTGATATATTTTGTTTGGTTAGAACTCTTGGAATTCTAAGACTTTTGGTATCTGTATGATATTTTACATGTCTTTTTTCTATTTTTTTTTAAATATTGTTTTCTTCTACAGTACAACCAACTGCAGCTTCCTTTCTCTTCTGTCATTCTACTGTCCCCCAACCTCCACTCTACCCCAAGTTCAGCCCCAATCCCAGCCAGTAAAGAAAAGTCCTCCTAGTTACTTCAACCACACATTGCACAAGATACAATACTCTAGCACAAACCCTCATATCAAGGCTGAGCAAGGCAAGGTAGCTGGGGTAAAACCAGCTCTAAGAATAGGCAGAAGAGTCAGAAAGACTCCCATTACTCACTGTGAGGAGTCCCCTCCAAACAGCAAGGCAACTAAGTTAATGTTTATGCAGAGGACCTAGTGCAGACCCCTGCAGGATCTGTGAGCAGCCATGAGCCCTGGTTAATTGACTTCCTGCTTTCTTGGTGTCCTCAACAACTCTGGCTCTCACAATTCCTCCACCTTGCCTTTCATGGTCTTTCATTTTTCTTAATCATGATATTAGTGACTCCTAAACTCCAGTGCTACAATTCTATGCTTATTATTCTGAATTTATATTCACACTTTTCAGTGGATGGTTTCCCTGACAACTTTACCACATTTCCCCTACAGTGACCTCTGGGAAAACAAAACATACATTTTTCTTTAAATAACATTTTATCCTGACACATAATGGTATTTTTAGAATTGGCTTTAAAATAAAAGATTTCTGTGTAAATGTTGCTTTGAACATAGTGGGCCTTTATGAATAGTTTTAAGATAAAAGTCAGTTTATGGTATATGAAACTCTGGAGGTCTTTCTTGAGAGATATTTTTGTCCTTATTATAATTGTTCTGTCCTGGGATGTCTGTAGCCTCTTTGGATGTGGGGTCTATAGTCCTGAAAATCTAAGACTATGCACATGTGACCCACTAAAAGTTCATGTTTCAAAAAGAAGTGTCATTTATGTCAGAATAGAGAAACTTGAAGACATTTTTGAGGTCACTTTTTACAAAGGGACTCAAAAGTGTTCCCTCTATGATGAACTGATTCATTGTTAAATTCTAAGTGACACATTATGGTATGACATTTCCTTGTCAAAGGAACATTATAGTCATTATCATTGTCTGTATCATCTGACAGAAATTTGAAGAATATTGACATTACCTAATGCATGCATAGATTAAGCTTGAAAATGAATGTTAATGACATTTTCATCTTATGAGAAAGAAGAGGGACACAGAAATGAATAAACATAGCATATAAATACTATGTATGTTCTCTTTTAAGGAAAATTCCATATAATACATAATACATAATAATTTTTAAATATTGGTTCAATATTTAAAATTTTAAATAGTGATTCAATATTTAAAAATTATAGGAAACTGACATATTCTCTAGGCATTAATAGGATATATTTTACTTATGTAAGTACTTACCACTTTTTTTATCATCTATTCACCTGATTAGATCATCTGAAGTTGTAAAGGAATTAATACTAATGACTCACAGAGTAGCCAAATTGTTTTATCAATATAAAATTCCAGATCAATTTTTTTGTTTAAATCACTGTTTCATTGAATATTTTACCAATGAGTGACAATCAGTGTATATTACAGTACTTGGACTTCTTAAAATTCAGCTTCTACTGGGTCACATTAAGCTACTCTTGGGCATGGCATCCAGCCTGCACTGCCACCCACCACTTCTACCTTTTCACCTCCTATCATTGTTTCACATGAGCGAGTTTCAGACTTTGTGCAGACATGTTAGCAGGATCTGAGACTCTTCCAAAAGAAGGATATGTGCATCTAGAGATAGTATGTGGAGAGTATTAGGGGGGAAGTACCACGTGCTACTCATAAAGTTCATCCAGATGAAAATACCAAGGAAAATAGATAATAAGACAGAAGAAACAAAAAGGCAGGCAAAATAAGTGAAGAGATTTGATCAAGAAATTGACAATGAAGGTATAATTGAGACAGACATTGATGCACTACAGAAATGGGAGAAATATATGCAGAGCTAACAGAAGTCATGGTGGATTGAGCAAATGAAAAGAAAGGAGCTTCCATCGAAGATTTACATTATGGGGAGCTGCAGTAAACCATTCACTTTTTCCACCATCATCATCCAACTAAATCCTAGCTTGCCTATTACGTATGCTAAGAGCGCTACTGCCTTAATCAAACTATAGGAGCCAAGCACTGCCATTGGAGACTGTAACAGGGCCATTAAAATAAACCATGATTCAGCTCAGCCTTGCAAGGGTGGAGGAAAAGCAAAGAATCCAGGGTCACTGTGCAGAAGCAGCTCATGATTTTGCCTTTCTTGTAAACTGTATTATAATGACGCAATCCTGAAAGAAGTTTAAAAAAACATCCTGAACACTGGAAAAAGTATAAGTTAAAGAGTGAAGAATGAGAGGGAAAAAGACAGAATAGAGAGGCTGAAGAAAGCTCGAGAAGAGCATGATATGGTTTAGAGGAAGAGGAAGAAAAAAGATAGTTCAGAGTTCAAAATCGTGCTTTTTCAGTTGATTTCCGGGGAATGCTCAGAATAGGAGGATGTGTTGAGAATGTCAGGGATGACAGAGCCAATGAAATCCTCATTGATCCAGATGTTCTTGAAGCATGCACAATCCAGAACTCATGGTAACTTTCAAGGATGTGGCCCAGAACCCAGTAAATATGTTAAAATATTAGAGGAACCCAAAGGTTATGCATCTAATTACTGACTTGTCAGCCAAGATTGGAGGTCAGCCACAGCAGTAACCTCAGCCCTTATTGAGTTTTGGTTTTTGCATAGTTATTATGTGTAAAATTTCTCAAAAATAAACAACCAGGGAAATGCAATGTTTTTGTTATTCATTACTTCTGTGGAAAGCAGTGTTAAATATATAGATGATAGCAATTTCAGATGTAGTAAGTCAAAACCATTATTAGAATGTTACAGGCATAAAAATGATGAAAATTATATTAATATTTCTAAAAAGGGTGGGAATAGTCACTGAATATGTAAAAATCTATACTAAATCTATATTAAATCTATATTAAGATACTTAACCGTTGTTGTCCTTTGGCAGAGATCCTCAGTGGAATTTATTCTTTTCCTTTTATTAGGGAAAAGAAAGAAGCAGAAATGAGAACCAGAGGGGAGGAAGAGGGTGGAACGTGAGTTATGTGAACACATGTTCCGTCTCTTACTTCTATGCCTGACACTCACCCAAGGCCCAGTACATTCTGTGACGATTGAGCCCCTGTCCAATGTTTATGTCAACAACTCTCATCATCATCAATACCACTATAGAAGCGCATAATTATTTGGAGCAAATCACCTCAGAATTTCTACACTTTTAAGTAACCTACTTGATATATTTATAGATTTGAAAGTATTGAAAAGATCCTGTATGCTCTCGCTCTTCTCTTTTTTGCTCTCGTGCCCTCTTTGTCCCAAGCTCTTCTCTCCCCATCCCCACCTTCCCTCCACGTGCCCATGGCTGGCCTTGGTTCCTCCCTTCCTCAACTCTTCTTCTCTCATTAAACCTCTCCTCATGGAAAAAAAAATACTATACATGCATATTGAAATTTTTGTATGTTTACTATTTTTTCTTTTTTTCACAAAAATAATTTTTCAGAGTATATTCTTACTGTAGATTACTCTGTCCCAACCTCCTTTTCCAATTTCCAAACCAACTGATACCAAGCCTCCCCCCCTCTTGTTTTTCTCATTAGATTACAGATAGGAATCCTATAGAAATAGTAATACCGATAAAATGAATTAAAATTTTTTTAAAAATCAGAATAAAATGAGAGAGGGGGAAAAAAGAAGCAAAGACAAAAGAAATACATGAAAAGTCTGAGATACATATATCCTTCCAAGCAAACAAAATATAAAATCAAATTTAGAAAGCATAACATATGAGCAAAATGTGTATTATCATATAGTCATTCCATAAAGTATCATGAGACTAAAATTCAGTAATGCAGGAACCTGTAGGCAGGAACTGATACAGAGGCCATGGAGGGGTGTACCTCACTAGTTTGCTCCTCGTGGCTCATAGCATGTTCAAGCTGTTTTTTGTTTTGTTTTTTGTTTTTTGTTTTGTTTTTTAATAGAACACAGAAATACCAGTCGAGGGATTGCATCACCCGCAGTAGTCTGGACCCTCCCACATTGATTACTAATTGAGAAAAGTCCTTACAGCTGCATCTCATGAAGGCGTTTTCCTCAACTGAGGCTTCTTTCTCTGTGATGACTCATGTTAACACAAAAACAGCCATTAAAACTGACCCCTTGTCAACTTGATACATCACTATTAAGCTACAACCCCTCCTTTCTTATTCATCCCCATGATGTCAGATTTAAAACATAAATAACTCTCAGAGTCTCACAGACTTTATAAATTCAAAGACATTAAAATTTCAGTTCCTTTAGAGTAGCCAGTTTTGTTTAAAACCTGAAGTCTTTTAAAATTTAAAGTGTCTCCATTGTAGATTCCATTAAAATGAAAAATAAATCAAATACTTTCTTACTTCAGGAGGGTAAAAAAGAACAGTAATAATCAAATAAAAAGCAAAATCAAAGTCCAAATGTTTCATGTCTATGACCCACTAATGATTTTCAGGACTCTTCCAAAGGGATTGGGTCACCTCTCTGGCTCTAGTGTTTGCAGCACACACAGCTTGTCTTCTAGGCTCTGGCTGGCTCAACTCTGTCGATGCCCACACTGACACCGCATCATGAACCTGGGATAAGCCTGCAGGATTAAAACACACACACACACACACGCACGCACGCACGCACGCGCGTGTTATTCGGTACTGAGGCTGCACCTTCACCAAAGACCATCCCTGGTCTCTCACAGTGCCAAGCCTCAGCTGCTCTCCATGATGACTTCAGGCCTTTAAAGCAGGTACCTCCTAGGTGACTCTTTTTTTTTTTTTTTTAAAGATTTATTTATTTATTATATATAAGTACACTGTAGCTGTCTTCAGACACACCAGAAGAGGGCATCGGATCTCTTTACAGATGGTTGTGAGCCACCATGTGGTTGCTGGGATTTGAACTCATGACCTCTGGAAGAGCAGTCGGGTGCTCTTAACCGCTGAGCCATCTCTTAACATTTTACTAATCCTAGCCATTAAGGTACATCCTGGCTGCCACTGGGACACGGCTTCAATGTGCTCTCAGAAAATACTTTCCAGAAGAGTTTACCACAGGGAAGCTCGTATCTTCTTAATCACCACTAATTTCTTAGCTCCAGCTTACCAGCATTAATTAATTGCCTCAGTAATGCAAAGGTTTCACATCAATGGTGCTGTTTCATTTCCTGTTAGTTATGGGTGACTCCTCAGCCACAACTCTAACAAGAATTTCAGAATGTTAGTTCAAAAGAGGAAATGGCCTTAAAAGCATCTTTACTTTTCCCTTTGAAACGTCCTAAGCCCTGTCTCCATCTTGTGCACTGCTCTCAGCCTTCTTTAATTAATTATTTTATTTTATTTGTTTACATTCCAAATGTTGCCCATCTCCTGGGCCCCACTCCTAGAGCTCTTCACCCAATCATTCCTACCCCTTTCCTTTTGCCTCTGAGAGAGTGTTTCCCCCCACCGCCCACAGCTTCCACTCCCCTACCCATCCCCACTCCTCAAATATCTTTTAAATTTTACTTTCCCTCCATTTATACCCTTCCTGAATATCTTTGTCCCTACTTCTCATTAAGAGTCAGTTTTTCTTTCGCAAAATAAACATATTCAGGTATAAATAGTTTTTTTTCAAGTCCTTGCAATCGTTCCATTAGTATACATATAATTTTAGTGTTCTAGGACTGATTGGCTGGACACCGCAAATCTTCCTTTGTTGAGTAAATGACATTTGATATGAAACATGCTCCCCTACAGTAGATGTATGTGCTGAACATCAATGATGGATTAACATTCGTTTCTACATGTTTGAATAGTGAGTATCCTTCATGAGAGTTAATAACCTTGGCTGGTCTCCCTGATGTTAAACATCAATGCTGCTAAGAAGGTAAATGATTATGCGTTGCATGGTTTCCAGCTGATATCACTTTATTTATGGCTTGACAATATGTAACTGTAATTTATTGTCAGGTTTTAATGTTTGGCACACTATAGATCCTGTGTGAATTGGTTTCCTTGAGGACTCTCCCTGAATTTGATAAGTAAGTGCTACTTACTGAAAGATTTGTGTCTGCTTTTGAAAGTTTAAAAAAATAGAAGAAAGTATTTCATACACTGAATTTCACTTGACAGTTCAGGGTCTCCTTATATGATTACTAGTCTGTCTTGTATAGCATGAAGAAGATAAAACACCAAACACTAATCATTTGATGTGCAATACACTAATACACCTTCATCTTTATATTGGTCTACACAGAGCAACTCACAAATTTGAAAGTCACATTTTACTCTGCCATGGAATACTCTTTAAGCATAACTTTAAATGTCTCCTATTAATTTCCGAATTTTCTATGAATGAATAAACATAGTTGGATACTAGTTTGCTATAATATAGGTGGGGAATTTAATATTTCCACAATATATTTTCCTATTTAATAAAATATTATATTTTTCTCTTGGTTGAAAAATTAGAATTTCTGTTTTTTTTACACTATGTATGAGAAATTTAGAATATCATTTGACTTACAACCAATTTTTGTAATTTATATACACTAATTATAAAATTAAACTGAAACAATCACAAAATATTATTTAAAAATAAATGACTTCAGTTTATGTGTGTTAAAGACACAATAGATTTGCTGTCAAATGATGCTTTATTTCTTTACATATTTGTGTTTATGTTTTTCAATTTAGTTTCACAGACAAGAATAAAGCAGGTATGTAGTTACAGAAATGAGGTATTAATATTATAAAAGGAAAAAAGGCAGTGAATTGTAAGTACTATTTTTCATTAATTATTTTTAGCTCAACATAAAGATACTTAAGTTATTCTTAAGTAGTTGTGTATGTGGCTTAGCATAGTTAAAAAAAAAATGGCTGAAGACTTCAAGTGGCTACCCAGGCTCCCAAACTCAAGCTACCCAAGTGGAAAGTTAATCCCCGCTCCACCCCGCGCCCCCCCCCCCACACTAATGCGATACAGGGCCAGTATTCTAGCAAGGAGTGGTGGCCACCTGCCTAACTTTTCCCTGGCCCTACTCATTTAAATGTAGAGATTAGGTTGTATCTTTCCCTCACTGGGTTGGAGTAAAGATATGCCTCAACCTGGGGTGTGGACACTTGCAGTGCCACAGTTGAGCCCACTGGCGCCACGTGGTTCTCATTTGGTAAGATGGTGATCTTATTGCCAAGTTCTTTCCACCTCCTGCTCACGGAGGGGCGGGGAGCTCAGAATCAGTGAGGTGGTATTGATTTTGCTTTATAAATGGCAGACCGGACCTGGCTGCCAGGTCTCAAACACAAGACAGACCGCTTCCTTTGCAAAGAATGAGCCATGAGCTTTTTGTTCAGGCTACCTCAGTGTATTGGGTTGAATCAGGCATAGGCCTTCCCCTGGGCTGTGTGTGCTGAGAAGAGTCAGCGGGTGTAGACTGCAGTTCTATTTTTGTACTGATACTGGCAAGAGACTGCATAGCATTTGTTTATTTAGGTGATTTATCTGGTAGTTGAGGCAAACATCATTTTAAACAATACATTAAAACGGCTTTAGAAACTTCAACATAAGAAAAAGAGAGATGGGGTTGGGGATTTAGCTCAGTGGTAGAGTGCTTGCCTAGGAAGCACAAGGCCCTCGGTTTGGTCCCCAGCTCCGAAAAAAAGAAAAAAAAAAAAAAAAAGAGAGAGAGAGAGCAGTCAGTCATCACAGTTCATTTAAGTTATCAAGATCGAAAACGTTTGAAGGATCGAACACCGTACTGGACAGCAGTCTATTCTCATGTGACTATGTTTCAGTATATCAGATTTGGCAATATCTGCGTATGAGTGATATGCAGCGTGATGAAGTAAGGATGACTGTCATATCAGTTACTAATAAATTTGGACTCCAATACAATCACATGGCTCTATGTAGTCACAAGTATACATGATCTAAGCTTAGCAAATATGTCATAATGCTATATGTCATAATTTTATTTATAAAATCTCAAGTAAATAATAATCTTATTGAAAATAATGAATAGAATGGATATACAAATATAACTAATGCCCAATTTAAGGTTTTAATAGGTATGACAAATATTCAAATTTTTCTAGATAGTAGATACACATTCACATATAAATTTCAAATAAACAGGAATTTTTAATTTAACAAGTCACCATTTTAGGTGACATAAAATGATAATGAAATTCACTATTTAGAAAATGTACAATTCAGCTAATATCATCCCCATGGGGTCCTGGGAGGCTCTTACTTTCCTGGTATACACCACAAAGGGGAGGGAAACCTGTAAAGACCATATCCAGAGGTTAGGCATGGTGCTCTGGTTGAGGGATGGGACCACCCATCCATCTCCAAAAATTTAACCCAGAATTTCTCCTGTGTAAAGGAAATACAGGGACAAAGAGTGGAGCAGACACTGAAGGAAAGGTCATCCAGAGACTGCCTCACCTTGGGATTCATCCCACATGCAGATACCAAACCCAGACACTATTGCTGATACCAAGAAGTGCTTGCTGACAGGGCCTGATACAGCCGTCTCCTGAAAGGTTCTGCTAGATCCCGCCCAATATAGATAGGAATGCTCAAAACTAACCATCAGACTGATCACAATGGAGGAGTTAGGGAAAGGACCAAAGGAGCTAAAGGGGTCTTATCTGGCACCAAAGGGAGGTGAGGGAGTGGGTGGGTAGGTCGGGGAGTACCCTCACAGAAGCAGGGTAAGGGGGGATAGGATTGGGAGTTTGCAGAGGGAAAACCAAGAAAGAGGATAATATTTGAAATGAATGTAAATAAATAAAACACCCATTTTTTTAAAAAATGCACAGTTCATTTGCATCTAGTTCATTAACATTTTTTAACCAGCAACTTACTCATGCATGAAAAGTTTCTATTACCCTAAAAGAATGGCCATGAACATTAAGCAGCTAGTGACCAATTCTCCAGCAGCTACAAGTACACTTATTTCTTAATTAACTAATTTAGATTTGATGTGCAAAATAAATTGAATTTTAAAAATGAAAACATTTTTTCTCTTCAATTGTTCTCAGAGATTATGCTTTGGAGATCAATCTGTAGTGTAGAACATATCAATACTGGAGCACGAGTAGTGGTTAGGAAATATTTCATCATTTGCATATATTATAACATGCTCATTGACTTGATAATTTATGCAAATTTAGGCTGATCATAACTTAGGCTGTTGTGAATAGCTTTGAGATTAACTCACAGATACATGGACTTAGTTTAGCACAAGTTTTACTTTGAATTTTCTAAAAAAAATATTGATGTCTGTGAGAGTTACATGCATTGTATTTTTATTTTGATCATTCTTCTTTCCCAGACCTTTATACATCTATCTTTTGCCACTCCATAACATACTCAACTTTCTGTCCTCTTCATTTTATTTTAACCCTTGAGTCAATATTGTGTTGTATATATGTCTTTAGGTTTGTGCTCACTTACTAAAAGTGTTAAACCTATCAGGAGTCATGTCCTTAAAAAAGCAGACTCTCTCTCTCTCCAAACAGGTATGAATTACAATTAGTTCGTAAGATAGTATATATTTTTAAAATATTGTTGTGCATAAGTAGAATTACAGAGTCACAGAGTATAAACTGTTTATTCATTTTGAAGTAAATGCACAATTATTTTGAACAGGTGGTACACCATTTAATATTACCACCAACAATAAATGAAGATACCAGGGTTTTCCCACCTTGTGAACTCTTTTATTTAACTCTAGTTGTTACTAGAGTTTTTGTTTTGGGTTTTAACCATCATGCAATGTTTTACTCAACCTGAGTTCTGTAATAGGTGGAGTAAGAGAGGTTGCCTGCTCAAAGTATAAAAAAACTCACTATTTTGTTCCTATAATTCTTCCATTTAATTTTGGAAGAGTCCATTGTCTGCATCACTATTGGCTAAAAGGTCATTAATTGAAAACCATATTGATTGTTAATGACAGGTCTTTATGTGATGACTAAGGGAAAGCTATAAATATGTCTTCATTTTTTTTACTTGATTGAATACATTTTATTAGTGGAGAGACCATGGCAGGGTAAAAGGTTTTATTTGCTACTAGGTATTTAATGGCTTTGTCATATGACATTATTCATCAGTAGGATTTTTTTTTCTTTTTGTCAGAGCTGGGGACCGAACCCAGGGCCTTGCAGTTGCTAGGCAAGTGCTCTACCACTGAGCTAAATCCCCAACCCCATCAGTAGGATTTTTAATAACTTCCAATTCATCTCCTATTAATCCACTTTTTAAATCCATTTGCCTGTGAATGTATTTGCACATGTCTGTTCTTCTATACACATGTGTACATAGATGCATACAAACATGTGGTTGCATGACATATGTATGTAGAAGCCAGAGGTTGATATTATACAACTTCTACTTGTTTTTACATTTTTTTCTTAAAATACAGATTTTCGCTGAACCTGGATTACACAAATTTAACTTCTTAACATTATTGGGGAGGGAAATGGAGTTATGGATGGAAGTGGGGAGCACTGGAATGGAAGAATCAGGTAGGGATACAGAGGGAAGAGGGGAGAGAGTGAGTTAATATAGGGCAACACAGTTAACACTAATTGCCATTTGAGGGATGCTATGGAAATCTGCTACAAGTTTCTAAAATGTAGACATATATAAAGGTGATCTAAATGAAATTACTAAATAAAGGGGAGATAGAGCTCAACATGGGCATCTTCTATCACCAGGAATCGGTTGCATCTCATTGAGGTCTTTTTGGTCAAAGAGGTACTATAAATACACAAATAGCCCATATCATTGCCAATGCTATAGGCTGATCTCCAGATACTAATGGAAAAGGCCCTTTTACCGAAGACAACACGTACAAACATCATTGAACAGGGAGAAGACCTGTTGTTGTGTGCCTAGTGCTATTGCCCCTGCTTACTAGTGTTTTTATTACCTAAAGTTACTCTGCGTGCTACCAAAGAAGAAACATACCAACCCAGTTAGAACACTCATCAGTCTACAATGGTATCCTACACAATATGTTAGAGTAATGGTGTCACAAAGCAGTGAGATATCTGATATGTCTTGAGATGCACTCCAGATCTCATACCTGAAGCTACTTGAGTAACCAAGAATCTGATTATACACACACACACACACACACACACACACACACACACACACACATACACACATTCATTCCCAGGACCTAGAATAAAACCAACTACTCTCCTTCTCCTAAATGAACACAGCAATAAAATGATTCCAATTGATATTCTACTATATTCATGGATCAATTTCATCGTCAGTCATCATCTGAGAAGCTTCCTCTTGCACCGGGTGGGAGCAAATGCAGAGACCAACAGCCTGACAATATATTGAGAGTGAGAGATATTAGGACACTCAGCAATAAGCAGATGCCTCGATCACCACCTCTGCCTACAGGGCTCAGGGAGCCTTACAGAAGAGGAGGCAGAAAGTGTAAAGGCCAGAACTGATAGAGAATGCCACGAAAATAAGGGCTTCTATAAATGACAGAACATGTCATATACATGTGAGCTCACAGAATGTGAGACAGTACTCATAGAGCTTCCATGGGTTTGCATTAGATGGTGTCCTAATTCTGAGAGGTAAAATGAACACATGCCCCAACTAGATCCTATTTCCTGTTGGTAGCAACATGCAAATGAAAATTTAGTTTTCTTCAAGGAATTCACAAAGGGCAAACAAACTACTATTAATGGTTAACCACATGCCCAGCAGTAGAGGGCCCAAAGTAACAATTCAAAGACAAATTCCCAGGTTCCTTATCAGTAACATTGTTATGTCAGGCCTTTTTTTGTTCTTTTATTTAATTTTATGTTTCATATTATATTATTTCTTTTATTTTTGTTATGTTTAAATTATTCTCTCTCTGTGTCTCCTCTCTCTCTCTCTCTCTCTCTCTCTCTCTCTCTCTCTCTCTCTCTCTCTGTTTCTCTCTCTCTCAAACACACACACACACACACACACACACACACACACACACACGCTTTTACCCTACATGTCCATCATTGTATACATATTACCTCTCCTGATTTTATGAGTTTATGGAATTCATGGGAGTGCAAATGAATGGGATGATGCTGAAGCCTTTATATTTTTGACATTTTCTGTAGAGGGCCGCTATAACATTTGCCACCACAAGATGGCGCTGGCTTCCACTGCACCCCCCCCCCCCCCCCCCCCCCCGTGGAAGGCCAGGATAGCCTCTGCCATTACAAGATGGCGTTGGCCTCCGCTGCGCCAGCCAACTTCCTTTCAGGAAGTTAACTGTGTGCGCATGTGCAAGAGTGCCTTCGTGCCAGGTCTTTGCCCACTCCGGGGCGTGCGGGGCTTCTCCTTAAGATTGAATAAAAGTTTTGGCTGTAGCAAGGATCCGTATGTCCCCGCGTGTTTTCTTGCTGGCGAGGTCACGCGAGGGACAATTTTCATTTCTGTTTGCTCTGTTCTTTTCTAATGTGTTCGTTTTTACTACATTTAACATATTTTATTATTGCCCTTTAGAAGCCTTTTCGTTGTTGCTGTTCTAAAGACACCATGATGGGGTGGATTATGGTGGTATGGTGTGGGGTGTTATAGGAAGAAGGCTAAAGATGGGCAACCATGAACTAATTGCTAATATAGCAATTTAAGTGCATATAAAGTGGAATCTTATTTTGGTTTTCATTTTCATTTTCTATTTTCTTTTTTTTTTGCATTTTTTTTTTATTGGATAGCTTATGTATTTACATTTCAAATGTTATCTCCTTCCCTGTTTTTCCCTCTCCAATCTCCATCCTATTGATGATGAAATGTCATCCTCTGCTACAGATGTATCTGGAGCCGTGTGTCCCTCCATGTGTACTCATTGGTTTGTGGTTTAGTCCCTGAGAGCTCTGATGGGGTCTGATTGGTTGGTTTCGTTGTTCTTCCTATGGGGTTGTAAACCCCTTCATCTCCTTCAGTCCTTTCTCTAAATCTTCCATTGGGGTCTCTGAGCTCAGTCTGAAGGTTGGCTGCAAGCATCCACATCCGTATCAGTAAGGCTCTGGCAGAGCCTCTCATTTTCTGGTTTGAGAATTTTTTGCATGTGTCTGCTTCATTTATGTAAATTCTCCAAATTTTCCCTTTTTTAAATTTTGTATCTGTTAAAATAGTTACCCATTTTGTTCAGCTGTACATATAGCCTCCAAAAATTACAGATTCTACTATCTTGTTATATCTGTGATCTAAAAGTGCCTTTTGCTCAGGTCTGTTGTGTGTTTGGCACGTTCTAGGTAGTATTCTTTGATGATCACAGATATTCATTTTACTTAACTGATTCTGAAGTTTGTTTTTGAGATAGAGTCCATTAAGTAGCCACAACAATCTTTGTGTTTTAGCCCCTCTCAAGCTGGGTATTACAGCACATACTACCAAACTCTAAGCTTCTAATGCACGCTTTTGTTATTGGTCCTCCCCACTTTTTAAATTCTATATTGATTTAGCTTGGAATTCTGTTCCTCTGTAGAAAATCGAAGCTTGGTTTTGAATTATTTTTCTTATAATACCACAAATATCGTTGGTATCTTCAGATGACTTGCATTGAGTATTTAAAGATCTTAAGGGATAAGTAATTTTAAAAGCAATTAAATCTGAATATGAGTTGGCCATTTATTTCTGCAAATAAATTTACTTTAGAAATGTCTCACAATGTTCAGTGTACATGTTTTTAATTACTAAAGTTTATTTTCAGGTTATTAATTATGTTGGATCTAATTTGCACCAAAGGTTATTTTCAATTTTTTGGATTAATTTATGTGAAAATGTTAGTTCATCTTACATACTGATAATTTACCCATAACCCTTTTGATTCTACTCTTAATATAAAAACTATTTCTCATTAGTATATACTTTCTACATGTAAAAATGTATTTTGATAAAATCTTTCAAAATGTCCAAATGTCATGTTGATCTAATGTACGTATTGTCCTTCATCCGATCCTTCTCTGCCCTTGGGTTTCTCTGTACTCAGACACATCAGTTTAAAAAGAGATTATTATAACCAAATGAAACAGTAAGTCTGGAATAGGAAAATATTAATCAAGACTCAAGGAACCGGGAAAGGGAATAACAGTCGAAATGTAAATAAGAAATACCCAAGTTAATAAAGATGGAAAAAAAACCTCAAGGAATATTGTGAAACAAGGAGTAAAATTAATGTCAGATACAGAAAATGAAAATAACAGCTACACAAGGCATTGCAACCCCATATTCACAGTTGGTAAAGACTCCTGCATTAGACTGAAAAAAAAAAAAAGAATGAATTGGTCAACTGTCAGTCATGGATGAAGGAGGGATGTAGTTGAGCCTACATATCAGTGTTGAACTATGTGCTAGTGTTTGCTTTGTATATATTACATTATCTCCTGCCACAAATTTTATTATTTCTGCCCATCGACTAATTGTGGATTGGTTAGTTTTTGTTTTAAAAACTATTGAATTACATCATTAAGTATTATTTATGCTCTTTGTTTTTAATGTAGGCACCTATAATTTCATATTTTTGAGGTTTCACTATACTATTTCTAAATTTTCATTTAGTTCCATGTTTTTTTATAAAAAAAGTCTTGATTTCTTTTGTTACTCATTATTCAATCAATAATGAGTTTTTTAATCTTTATCAACAGTGTTACAAACATGTGTAAATCCTGCAAAAAGATGTTGGTTGATGGTGACAATATAAAATGATATAACTATGGTGAAAAATAGTTTTTCACTTATTTAAAATTGTTAAGCATCCATTTTTTTCAGATTGAAATTCTACTGCAATGTATATAACAAAAAAATTAAAAGATACTAGATAACAAGCTATTGCTAATCAATAGCTGCTTGTAAAAGTAAAATCCATTTTCCTTAAGAGCATGGTTGATACTGTGATGCAGCGTCACGGTGAAGGAAAGCTTCAGTTATACACGCCCTGATGATATTACACTCGCCATCTCATGTTATGTCATGGGAATACTCATTTCAACCACCTTTTTTAGCCTAGGCAAGGATCTAGGTACATGTTAGAACTGAATAATCAGAAACCTATTTAAAAACACTTCTCTAGAGAAACTCCCCTCTTACGGTATAGAAATTTAACACTTGACCCACAACTGGACAATATTCAGAGAATGAAACCTTGAAATACTTAGTCCTCAATGGGATATCTTCATGATACCTCTCTCCTCTTGGCTCTTTGGAAGATGTTAGTAATCAGAGGTGATGTATGACTCCAAAGGAATAATGTCTTGCAGATTCCACAAGACTTGTGGACATATAAAGTCATAGAAACTGTGGCAGCATGGTCAAGTCTTACAGAGGCCCAAACTAGACAATGTCCTAGTATGAAGAGTAAGTGGACATAGGATCCCATTCCAAACCAAGAAGCCACTTCCCATTGGTATGTGCTACCAGAAATAAGATCAGTTTTCTCAAGTGGGGTGTCAGTGACCATACCAACGAAACTCCAGTGAAAGCCCATGACCGAGAGTACATGAACAACACAAAATTAACTTCATGTTTATTGGTGCCTTTTTGACTTGTTTTGTTTTGTTTCTCATATCTTTGTCTTATTGATTTTGATCTGTTTTGTTTGTATGTATCACACACACACACACACAACACAACACACTCATATTCAAACACACAGGTGTGGAAGGGATGAAATTGGGAGGTTAGCATCATAGAAAAGATCAGGGAGAAGTTGGGAGAGGGAAAAACATGATCAAGTATATTGTATAATAATTGATGTTTTATTTATCAAAAACTGTTGGTAGTTTCTAATTATATGATTATTTCAGTGGTAGGAATATATACAATCTGAGAAAACGAATACACAAAATCAAAAATCTTAAATTATTTCATAGCTTTGGAAAATTCCTTCTCAAACATATATTCATAAACGAGAAAAAACATTAAAGTTTGCCAAATTGTTATGTGCGCATGTTACAGTATTATCATTAAAATATTAGATTTTCATTAAAGTTTACCAAAGTAAGTATTTCAGAAAGTGGCTTATGCTAAGTAAATTATGTAAAATAATAACTAAATTAGACTTCATTGAAGAAATATGCTAATTTTAACCTACTGACTTATTCATAGAATGCTGCTAAGTGATAAAAGCATGTCGAAGCATTTCAATTTGACTAAATTATGAAAATGTAATGAGTTCCTTACCCAATTTTTACAGAACAACTGACATGATGACTTTATGCGATTCTAATTAAGCTCTTTAAACTTTCCATTAAAAAGGAGTTGTCTTATTTGTTTCTTATTGAGCTAAAAAGGAATTTATATTGATACTTGAAATACTTTCATATGTAAATGTTTCTATATAGCTTAGATATCTGCAAGTCCTTTGTAATGATGCCTTTTTTGATGTCTTGCTATCACTAGGTATTATATTTTCTTCAAAGATCAGTTATGTTTTACCTAATAAAATGATGATTACTTGAAATGTTTCACTTCACCACAGGACAAAAGTTCACAAGAATTATATTATTATGTCACCATTAGTTCCTGAAAAATCATGATCTATATATTTATGCACGGTTGTGTTGAGAGCTACTACTAATAAAAACCAGACTAATCATCTTTATGCAAGTGCCATTACTAAACACTTGAATATGGTAGTTCTATGTTATATTTGAAGGGCTTTAACAGATCTAAAGAATGACAAACATGGAGGTCACAGGTTTTGCTTTTTATCCTTATTCACACTTTAAAATAGATTAGCGACCCGTATCTACACCCTTATTTGGCCACTGCCTTATTTCTGACACTAATCAACAAGATTCCATTATCAAAACATCAAGGTCCAGCAATCAAAATCCATTCGTTTGACTAACCTGGTTAATCTAATACCTAATAACCCAATAACCTAAATTTAATACCCAATCAAAACTTACCAACACATCCTAGCAAACCTATTACAGACCTCCCCAATTTCTCTCTTCAAATTAACACTCACAGAGCGATTTGCTGCCATTTCTGTCTGACTCAGATTCAGCCATCTTCTGCTTTTGCATGCCTTAATAAAGGATTTCTTTGCATTTGGTTTGTTTGGAAATTGGTGTTTGAGTGTGGTCTGTGGTCTAGGATCCAGAGGGGAGCACTTTGCAGAATGTGGGTCTCTTTGGTATTTATGAATTCAATATTATAAAATGTCCTATCAGGACAAATAAATAAAATATAGCCTCTTTTACATTTGTGTGCTTTATATTATCAAAGTTGTCAAAAACATATTCTTAGTATAACTGGTAAGAAATTTTATGATGATTTAAAGAAATGATTAGAATGAATTCTTTCATTGTCAGAATAGATGTCTACAACTGTACTTTTGCAGACCCATCAGCAGTATAAATAATGACATGAAGGCTTTAATTGTAGTTTAATCTTAGGCCTTTTGCTAGGCCAGTCTCTCAGGTCACTCATCTAACCTAATCCAACTATCTTGCCCATGACCTTCCACATGGCTTGCTCTATCTTTTCTGCTCTGCTCTGGTTCATGTGCACACCTAAATCTTATGCTTGTGCTGTCTTCCCATAAGTTCTGCCCCCTACGTCCTGCTCAACTTTTGTCAGTCTGATATCTATTACAACAGATCAGTAGTGAGATTACCTATCAAGATATTCTGGCTTGCCTGTAGGTAGATGAGGAATGATAAATATTTACAGAATAGAACACTCTGGTGACAGGCCATAGAAGTGATGATACCAAACTCCTGTCAGCATTTACTTCTCTGCCCATATATAATTAACAATTGAAAATAAAGAGACACACCTTGATACAATGAAAAATATTGTTATCCCAGCAGATGTTCTTAGGTAAGAAAATATCTAATTATACAACTAAAGCATGTGAATGTTTTTGAATTTTGCAGAAAGCACTAAGTAAGCATTGACTTGGACATCCCTACCATCCATTCTATAGTAAATATTTCATAATAAATTTTACTCATCTCAGAGACATTAAAAAACACAGCAAAATGTGTTTTAACTTATTCTTCTTTTATTCAGTCTATGATGTTGTTAATACTTCCTTGAAAGCAAATGTAATGCTCAGATTTAAAGATGAATTCATATTGTGCAGGTCTGCCATGTGCTGAATCATTGTCTGGTAACAAAAGAAAAGAACCTGGAATATGTGCCGTACATGAAAACCAGTAACATCATAGCCATGTATTCTAGGAATAAAAACCTAAAAACAGGCTCAATAAATGACACAGATTACAAAAGTACTTCCTGAGTTAGGAACAGCAGAAACTATATAAAATCTGGATGCTATTACTTGTGTCCTTTCTCTTTTTTTTAATTGAAAGAAATAATATTTATCTAATATATTTTGATCATATATTTTCCAACTTCCAGCTCTTCTGAGAAAAGCCTCATCTGCCACACATCTAACTTACACACAATGTTTTGCGAGTAGCAAACAATTCTCTGATAAGAATTAAGACTCACCATTGGATGGAGCCAATGCTTGGTACTGATAATGTGACCAGGAATCTCAAACCCTATAGACCATGAACCTAGGGGAAAATAAAATACAGTTATTCTACTAAAGTGATATAGAAATAAAATGACTACTAATAACATTCTACTATCCCCATAGGTATGTGAGTTATACATATTTTTACTCAAGCATCATCAGAGAAACATTTTGCTGTAGGTGGGAATTAAAGGAGACCCACAACAGGACAATAGGCAGAGTGAGATATTTTGAAGCACTCACTCTTAATCAGAAAGTATTCATAAAATTGATTCCCTAAGGGCTCAAGGATACACATGGAATAGAAAGTGGAAAGATTTTTGAAAGACATGGTGGATAACCAAGGAAATAGTATCTTCCAGATATAGCAGCATGAACATATATTAGAACTTATGAAGACTTTGACAGCTTGTAGATTAAATTAGATTAGATTAAATTAGATTAAATTCAGGCAGGGTCTCAGCACTGAGAAGAGGACTTAGCATATCTTTCTAATCCCAGTGATTCAGGAGTAAGATAGAACCAGAAGCAGGGTTTTAAAAACTTATTAGTGTCTTTCTGCTGTCTTACAACAACACTGGGAAGAGTATGAAACTTAGATATGTAATATCACGTGGTCAGGATTGAAAACAGAGACATGAGTAGCATAACAAAAACTGAGATGTGGTATTCTGTATTTGGAAATACATGTGTATACACATATATACATGTGTATGTATATATTATATATGTATGTATACACATGTACATGCATATATTTACATATATACATATATATGTATGTTATATACATATATACATGCATGTAATAGCATACATAAAATGAAAAATGAGAAGACTTTGAAAAGTAGTAATGAGGAGTAATTAAAAGTGTTTGAATGGAGGAAAGGAAGAGTGAAATGATATAACTAAATTAAAATGTCAAAATTAAAGGGTATAATTAAAAATAACAATCAAATGATGTCTATAGGAATTCTAATCCAGCAATATGGCTGAGTTGGTAAGGGATCACATACAAAGTCTGTGTGAACTGAAATGCACCCTGAGTTTTAGGCATAATGATTTTGCACTGTGTAAAAATTATCCTAGTGTTACTCAAATGCTGATTTCTCTGCACCCATATCTTACTGCCATCATGACATAACCATGTAATGCTTATTCTAATAGTCTAATTGCTCTCCATTTACCCTCTTAATTGTCAACAAAATCTGATCAGCAAATAGCTGGACACAAGAGAGAATAAGACTGGGCTTATGCTAGCTAGGAGAAGAAGAGAGGGAGAGAGAAGAGAAAGGAGCGCTGAGAAGAGACATCAGGAAAAAGCACTGGAAGCACAAAGAGTCAGACCAATACTAAAATGCAACTCTCTCAGGGAATTTTTATTGGGAAGTAGCCAGATTATCTCAGAGTATTAGAATAGATTATTAACTGCTCAGTTATTGAGCCATAAAGTGTATCAAATAAATAATATAGTCTCTGTCTCATTCATTTGGGAGCAACCCATGGATAACGAAAAACTGCCATTTATACTTAGTGTACGCGTTTAAGGAAAAACTAGTTTGTTAAAAGAAACAGTCATGTTTCAAAGTGACATGTACTTGAGGGGCAGGCAAAATGATATGTCGGAGAAAGATTTGACAAAGTCAGAGATAGGATACACCTGATCCTCATAAGAACAGCACAGAAAAGAGAGGCTATTTATGAGAGGTGCAGGGAGAGAGGGGGGACAGTTGGGAGTCAATGCAGGGAGTGCAGTGCAGTGCAGTGCAGCTGAGTTCCTTCAGTTCATGCAGTTCACTGCAGGTCGGCAGAGGCGATTGAAACCAAAGAACAAGATGGAACCAGAAGATTAGAACAAATTGCCAGAGTCAGTTTGAGGTCAAGCCGAGAGATCCGGTGAGAAGCCGAGAGATCCGGTGAGAAGCCGAGAGATCCAGTGAGAAGCCGAGAGCAGCCAGATTGAATCAGTCAGCTTGGAAAGGAGTTGGAGCTGGAAGAATTTAGCTGAACCAGCCAGAGTTCAGAAAGAACTAAAAATGGTGAGTATAGTAAGCAGTAAGTCTGCAATACAACAATTATATCAGGCAAATACAAGTTAAGTGTATAATGTAGTGCCTCAAATGTGATGGAAAATTGAAGAACAGCTCAGATTAATTTCTGCCTCAAAAAAGTCAGAGTGGATAGATATATACAGAAAACACACACACACACACACACACACACAGAGAGAGAGAGAGAGAGAGAGAGAGAGAGAGAGAGAGAGAGAGAGAGAGAGAGAAAGAGAGAGAGAGAGAGAGAGAGAGAGAGAGAGAGAGAGAGAGAGAAGAGAAACAGAGTGACAATGAGATTGAGAATTAGAGAGACAAAGACACAGAAAGACATACACACAGAGAGACAGTGAGTGTCAGGATCCATTTAGGATCAGGTTCAGGCATGCAAGTAAGGTTTCTGGAGATGACCCACCACTTTACATGGCTGCAATGGGTAAGCTCAGGGTTGCAGGCCTTCAGAGATTTTTAAAAAATAACTTTATTTACATCTTAAATGTTGCCTTTTCCCAGTCTCCTCTCTAAATGTTCTTGAGCCAATTTCCCCTCCCCTTTGCCTCTGACAGAGTCCCCCCAGCCACTTCCCTACCCCTACCACTCTGGGCATCTCACTTCCTTTGGCCATCAAAAAAGCCACCAACTAAAAAGTATACATGAGCTCTTCTGTGAACCCTGGCACATTCATAGCAGAGGACTTCCTTGTCTGCTCTCAATGAAAAAAGATAGGCCTAATACTGTAAAGCATACAGAGAGATTTACATTCCAGGATTGCTTCTGGTTACTGATACGCCTTTTCCTGTCGCTATTACAGAGCCTAATGACTCCTGGGCATTGGCCCATTCCATTGTACAGATTTTCTACAGATCAATGATGACTTACTATCATGGAGTAATGTTGTGTAGACAAATTGATGATTTCGTAATTCCTCATAATGATTTTATAGAACTTCCAAATTTACATAAGTAATTTCCAGATCTCTTAAAAGCTGTGAATATGTCTCGTTACACCTTTATCTGTCATGGGCTGATTGCACTAGTATAAGAAAGCAGGCTTCAAACAGATTTACAATCAGGAAAAATGTTCTTTCTAGGTTAGCTCTATGACTGCTATTTAATAACTAATGATTATAAATTGAGAATAGACAGATTTATTGTAGGTTTGAAGACAAAAACTAAATATTAACTGGTTTATCTATACAAAATTTCAAAACTATTAAGACATAAGGCAGATGATTTGCCTCTTGACAAAACCATGCTAATTTAAGACAAAAGAATTACTGTTTTAAACATTTAATGAACTTATGGAGCTACTAACTCATAATGAATGCTCAGTCAGGTAACAGTTAGTGGAAACACATATAAACAGTTCTGCTGTGACTCCTTATCAATTTATAACTCGAATTATTATCTTAAACTTACTATAAACTTATGGAATGTAAAGGGGTCTGAAAAACCACAACTATATTCCTCAGTGTCTGCAGCTGGGCTCAGTCCCTGGCATAAAAGATAGGGACAAATAGAAAAACAGAAAGGGAAAGCAAAAGCTGAAAAAATACAATAGAAAGATGCAGCCACAGACAGTTAAATGCACAAAACAGCTAAATGAGAAGGGCAAACTAGTTTAAAATTAAGAAAGAAAAGTGTGTATCATTATTAGGAAGGCTAAACTATGACTCAGCCTAGAAGCAAAACTGTATTCTGACAACACTGTAGAAAATCAGCACCTTCATAGAGATAGGGAGAGGGGAATTGGATAGGGGGTTCTGGAGGGAAAATCACGAAAGGGGATAACATTTGAAATGGAAATAAAGAAAATATCCAATAAAAATATTTTCCTGAAAAATAGATTATCAGGGTAGAGTAGTAGTAGTAGTAGTAGTAGTAGTAGTAGTAGTAGTAGTAAGAGGAGTAGAAGTATGAGTAGTAGTAGTAATAGTAGTAGTAGTAGTAGTAGTAGTAGTAGTAGTAGTAAGAGGAGCAGAAGTATGAGTAGTAGTAATAGTAGTAGTAGTAGTAGTAGTAGTAGTAGTAGTAGTAGTAGTAAAGGAGGAGGAGGAGGGGGAGGAGGAGGAGGAGGAAGAGGAAGAAGAGAAAGAAGAAGAGAAAGAAGACTCATCCCCCTCATAAGTGACCAGATGTGGTAACAAAGTATTCTCCATATATATGAACAAAAGCTTCTCTTTGGAACCACAATAGGAGTTATATGATATTAAGCAGCATCATATTTGTATATAAGAAACTAGAAAGATATATATGGTCAATATATAACAAGAAAAGTCAACTGAGGAATCTCCTGAAGGATAAATTTCCAGAAGAAAAATAATGTGGCATTGAATATAACAAAATATAAATCTCTCTCTCTCTCTCTCTCTCTCTCTCTCTCTCTCTCTCTCTCTCTCTCCTTCCCTCCCTCCCTCTCTATCTTTCTCTCTCTTGAAATATATCATTAATTACTGATTTATCTGAGAAATTCCTACAACACTGAATCTGCCACTATATATATATATATATATATATATATATATATACATATATATATATATATTGTATTTAACTTGCTGAAGAAGAGGACCAAAGGGACAGAGAGAAAAACCAAAGTAGTGATATCCACAAAAAAAATATAATATGATTCATTGATTGCTGTATTCAGTCTTAGTTATTACATGTTATTTCTGTCAATAAGGACTGTCAAACTTAGATAAAATTAAAGTATGAGGATAAGAAATACCATTTTTAATTTTTAATGTAGTAAGTTATTGTCAAAACATGGTTGTTTTTTTTCGTTTTTGGTTTTGGGTTTTTTGTTTTTGTTTTTGTTTTTGTTTTGTTCTGTAAACCTGCAAGTAGAACATTGAAACTTAAAGGAACAATTATAATATTGGTTTTCAACTCTAAAGAGACAACATGAGCTAATATATAAACAATGTATATGATTTAATTTAGATCAAATTTGTAACAGAGTTGAGTAATGTGACTGAGCACTGAATATTATAGCAATGATTCAGAGTATTTATTTTGGAGCTCTACCCTTTTAAAGAACTCATCAACTGCAGACCACACAGTTTCAAGCAATTGTTAAATCCCTTTTTAATGAATTTAATATAAATTTCATTATGAGGAGATATAATGATGAGATTTATTATAAAATATTTCAAATACAATGAATTATATTTTATATATGACTAAATTTGTCTGTGCACAAGGAACGAGGTCCTATCATATTTATTTTTCTTTTGGTTAAATTTCAAAAACAATGTTGCACAATAGAACTAATGGTAGAAAACAGTCCGTATTCTGAATATGATTTTTGAAACATTTTTTTCACTGTACAAATGTTTATTTGCTAATCCTTGTTTTGTCTCTTAAATTTGTCTCTGGAATACAATTCGATTTTACACATTTCATGACATTGTTCTAAAACGTGCAAAAATTAATCTTAAACGCACATTTCTGCATATTTGGGTCTCTGTTTTGGCAGAACACGTGACATGTAAGCGTCATTGCAGAACAACAACAATAGTTGAAGCAAATATAATTCGAAATCTCAATATATAAATTTTGAAAGTCGTGCATTTCCTTTGTCCGGTGTCGATACTGCTGGTCCCTTCCCCACTGTGAACTGTCTGTCGCTGCACTCCTTTTCTCTCCTAAAGCAGTGTAAATTAACTCTCACTTGCTGCCTCCTCACGGCTTCATTTTATCTAAACTCACTAATAAACAGTTTCCCAAAACACCAAATGGCTTCTTCTTGCAAGAATGTTTCAAATGTATCAAGGGATATTTTTCATACGGCTATAAGTCAATGTAATAAATGTAAATAAGTATGTGAGCCTAACCATTAGCAATGTAGTGAAGATATAACATGCTACACTTTAAAATATATATCGGGGGGCTGGGGATTTAGCTCAGTGTTAGAGCGCTTGCCTAGGAAGTGCAAGGCCCTGGGTTCGGTCCCCAGCTCCGAAAAGAAAAAAAAGAACCAAATATATATATATCGGATCATTTTAAAAGATCATAACATGAATTATGCATACTTCATGGTATACACATTGCTATGGTATTTAGCTCTTTAATGTGCTGAATGTAGAAAATAGGAGATGGATGGCAGTATTTTAGAAATACGGTATTGTAATAGTGTCACAGCTAAGTCTAAATATATTGGGAATATAAAACACATATACACTGAATATATATATGAAAGAAATAATTTTAATGCAAATACATTCTTACTCAGAATAGCGGAAATTTCAAGAGAATTTTTTCTGAGAGAAAACTGAGGTGGGGCAACCAGAAGATCGTATTTGATTCAATCAGTATGTAATACTAAGAATATTCAGTACGTTCTGCAAACATAGACAAGAAATAATTGGATGATCTTTATATGAAAAATATAGTTCTCAAATGTGGAAAATTGGTTAAAAACTGATGAAATTCAGCCAATAGAAAAGAAGAAGAAGAGACAAACACGGAGACGTAAATATAGAAAGACAGATGGACAATCAGACAGAAAGACAGAAAGACCGACAGGTAAACAGCTACAGAGAGAAGATAGGAGTGATGTGTAGGTGGTTGGAACATTAGAGGGAGGAAGAAGATGTAGGAAGTAAGCATCTATCGAGCAGCAGTGTTTTAGCTACCATTTGCTCTCATGCAGAGCAGAAAAGGTACTTTACTTGACAGTCGACGAATTCTTTGCAGAGATGGCAACGCCAACATTGATTGCCGACCCTTAACTGATGTCAAGTCCTGCTACACATTGCTTCCTCTCAGTTGCTATCCATGACTTCTTTTTTATTTTTTTTCCATCTTTATTAACTTGAGTATTTCTTATTTACATTTCGATTGTTATTCCCCTTCCCGGTTTTCGGGCCAACATCCCCCTAACCCCTCTCCCTTCCCTTCTATATGGGCTTCCCCTCCCCATTCTCCCCCCCATTATCACCCTACCCACAACAACCACGTTCACTGGGGGTTCAGTCTTGGCAGGACCAAGGGCTTCCCCTTCCACTGGTGCTCTTACTAGACTATTCATTGCTATCCATGGCTTCTTAAATTTCATGTCGTTCTTGCTGTCAAGAGATTACCATGTGGATGTACTTCTTAGTTCTCTTGAATTAATTTCTAAGATCATGAAAAATCTATATTTTGGTCCACACAATTGTTCACTTAAACTCTCACAGTAGTCTCCTGAATTTGGCTTCTATATAAGTGGATCCCTGGGTTGAATCCTACTTGCTAACAGAAGACGATCTTTTAGTGTTTTCTTGGATTTACTTGGCAATAATTTTATCGAGAACTTTAGAATCTATGATGAAAATGAGACTTGATCTCTAGTTTTTTTTTCTTTTACAAATTTTATGTAGTTTGTATATAAGGGAAATTTTGGCCCCATAAAAAGAGTAAGACAATGTTTTTTCTGTTTCTATTTTGTTAAAAAAAAATAGGGAGTATTGGTATTAAGTCTTCATTGAAAGTTTAGAAAAAATATGTGATAAAACCCTGTGGCCCTCTGCTTTGACTAGGTCTATTTCAGTTTTGTTTATAGTCTATTTAAATTGCTAAACTGATACTTACTTTATTTGAGTAAGTATTGAAAATTTATGTATTTCTTTCTTATTTTCCAATTTCCTGGAATACAATTTTTTTAAATTATGTTTAGACAATTCTCTGAATCTCCTCAGTGTCTGTTGTTATTTTAAACTTTTATTTCTGACATTGTTATTTTCTTTCTACCTTTTAATTAATTTTTAAGAGTTTGTTAATGTCATTGTTTTTTTCCCCAAGAAACAATTCTTTGTTACATTTACTTTTTTGCTTATATGTTTTTTCATAATTTATTGATTTCAGCCTTGGGTATAATTTCTTCCCATCTCCATCCATTTTTTGGCATTGAATGAGTTTTGTTGTTCTCAGTATTTATTATGTGCTGTTAAATTATCAGTATGAGGCATGGCTCGCTCACTCACTCTTTCTTCTCTCTTTCTCTCTCTTTTTCTTTCTCCCTTTCTTTCTTATTTTCTTTCACTCCTTCTTATTTTCTTCCTTTCTTTCTTCCCTTCTTTTTTTCTTTACTGTACATACTTAATGCCATGCAGGTGCTTCCTCAAACTCCCTTCACTGTGCCGCATTAGTTTAGGTGTCTCATATATTCCTTTTTTACTCAATGCTAGAAAGACAATAATTTATTTACTTAATTTTTTTGGATGCATGATATTAAATATTTCAAGCATTTGAAATTTTAATAATGAATTAAAAGTATTTAAATATGAATAATTTTTATTATATATATTTAATTCAGTGCAATCTAGGACTTGATCTACTTTGCTCAATATACTGCCTAAATGTTTTGCATGCATTATTAAAGTATGTTATATCTATTTTATAACATTACTGAATTTCATTCTTTTAAAGTTGTAACATGTCATGGGAAATAAATTATATATATTATACTATATAATATATTGTATAAATATATTATATTGTATAAATTATATATATTATATCTGTGGCAAATAATACCACAGATTTAATTCTTATGAGAAGTAACGATGAGGAATGTATTTGTATTCTAAATAAATATATTGAAGTCTAATATTTTAAAATCATATGGGGAGGCAACACTGTAAATCTCAATATCATTATGTAACATTTTTGATAAAATGTGATTACAGAATACTGAATTTCAAGTTATGACAGCAGGCCAGGCTGGAACACAGAAAGAAAATTTTAATGTAAATTGATAATATTGGTTATAAACACCAACAATCTTAATGAGGACACCATCCATATACTTAGTGCTATGAATAAGGAAAAGGGACACATCATGTTATAAATTGCAGAATTAACTATATTCCATTTTATGGCTTAGCAACCTGAAATGAGCAGTAGTATTCTGAAAGTTGTTAAAGAGCTCTTTTTTAAAGTGTTTTGTTTTAACAGATATATTCACATTTTGTTTTTGAACAGTTAATATTACAACCTGTAAAATGTGTAATTAAATGTATTTTACTGTATAAACTAGAATTAAACTTTCTTTCATGTAACATTAATTTATTCATGTAAGAAACATAACTGAGAATAATTGTTTTCACATAAGGGTGACTAAGATATGTAGTGTGAGATGCTACTTGAAATTTAGGAATAGGGGTTGGGGATTTAGCTCAGTGGTAGAGCGCTTGCCTAGCAAGCACAAGGCCCTGGGTTCGGTCCCCAGCTCCGAAAAAAAGAAAAGAAAAAAAAAAAGAAATTTAGGAATAATGATAGAATTATAAATGTTAATTTAGGAAATTTTAACATATTTTCTGATAGTGATTTGAAACAGAAGTCACAATGTACTATATTTAAGATTCATTTGCACTGTGTATGCAGGTAACACAAAAAAATGTCATATTTTTAAGGGTGTTGGGTCACAGTCACAGTCTCAGAAATCCTGTTTTCTGTAAAAGTGCTGTTCTGTCCAAAATGACATTATTTTGAGCATAAAAATGAAATAAAAACAATAAAACAGATCAGTTTTCATCTTGGAGGGGACAATCTAGAGATGTACTTTGTGTGGCCGACTTAGTGTGAGGATAAGGTACCTGAGGTCAAAACTTTGTCGCATACTCAAAGCAAGGTAAGGTTCAATTATAATGTACAAATCTGCCCTTTTGCTTTCGTTTAATGGCACCATAGGCAATAAAACACCAGGAACCCCAGGATTACCATTTCTCACCATGTGGTAAGAACCTTGGGCTAGGGTTGGATGTCTAAGTTGGCCTTAGAGTCAGCAGTTCTGTTTGCACTTATGGTATAGTTTGTCCAATCACATGAAATAGTTATTACTTATTAAATTGAATTACATTTAATAAAGGAAAATTGAAATGAATGTAACATATATGGTTAATGAAGAATTTCTAAATGTACCTGGTTTGCATAGTTTTGGAAATGTTTACATCATATTTTATGCACATATTTTAATTTTTTATACATTTATACCTTATGTTTTTTTATTACTTATTCTTTAATCTATTTTTATAATTCAGACATTATTCCCCTACTGGCACACCCTCTGATTGTTCCACATCTCTTCCAACTAACCCCAACCCCTGTCTCCACTAGGATGTCTATAAACCCCATCTCCACCCCACCAGACCTCTCCACTCCCTGGAGCCTCAAGTATCTTGAGGATTAGGTGCATCTTCTCTGATTGAGTCCAGACCTGGGAGTCCTCTACTGTATATGTGTTGGGAGCCTCATCTCAGCTGATGTATGCTGCCTAGTTGGTGACTCAATGTCTGAGAAATCCCAGGGTCCAAGTTAGATGAGACTGCTGGTCTTCCTATAGGGTCACCCTTGTCTTCAGCTTCTTCAAGCTTTTCCCTAGTTCAACCACAGGGCTTACCAGCCTTTGTCCATGGGTTGGGTGTGCCTGTATCTGACTCTTTTCACTGCTTGTTGAGCCTCTCGGAGATCACCCATGGTAGTCCTCTCTTTGTAAACACACCATCACATCCAGAAGATGAACAATAGCCAGTTGAGGATGACCAATAGCTGCTCGAGGATGGAGATTAAATTAGGTTGTTCATGGATGACCAACAGTCATGTGTGAAAGGCACTATATTCATTCAATGTTTAGAAAGACAGACTGATGGATGGATAACTAGACAGACAAACAGGAATATAAAATTGGGGAAGTTTTGTTCATTGAGTTGGCTAATACTCAGTATGGGCCTTATGTTTTTGTAATATTTACTTCCTTTATCTCATACTCCACTGAGAATCATGGATCTTCTTGCTTCTTATGTTCATTCTGCCCCTTCTTAGTTCTCTGAGCTTTAAGTGTGGGAACTTGATACAATTGAGTCATCCAAAAGTGGGAAAACAATATCAATTATACTTTATACATCAATCAATTATGAGGCCGTGCATTGACATTACTAATGGTGAAAGCTTTGGCCAAAGATAAAAGTTACACAAATCTATAAACATAAGTACTTAGAACCCAGTTTAAAAGCATGACCATTCAGTAAAATAAGAGTAGATGTCCCTCTCAGGCCCACATTCTCCCTTTTGACTAGGTTTTCAGTGCCAGGCATGAAATTTGTCCTGTACAGCAGGCTTAGTAAAAGGAAACTAGAAATGTGTCACGCTGGAGGTGGATGCCATGAAGTCTGGCTGAGTTTAAAAATAGGGGAAAGGAAAGTAAATGAGGAAGGCTTGAAGGATTAGGAAATGTATAAATAGACATTTTAACACATGAAAAAATATGAAAACTTTTAATCTTTCAATCCAAGGAAAATACTCAATTAGAGCACAGAAGACAGGAAAGGACAGGGAATGACAATTCTTGGTTAAAGTACTAAACGAAGATACAGCAAATGAGGGGAGAAAACGAGAACTAAATAAGTCTTAGAGAAACCCACTAATTTGTAAGCTAATTAAAAGCAAGACAGAATATTGCCATTATTCTTAGTTGTTCCTCATAATTAAATGATAAGCTACTATTCATGAAGACACCACTTACTTTGGATATATTTTGTACTGACAATAAAACTCTAAACTGGACTGATTACACATTAGGCAAAGATATTATATATATATTTCTGGGGGAGAAAAGCATCAAAGATCTTATGCAGTGTTGTATGGTACATGTTATTGTAGGTCATGTTGACAACATATTCTCTTTGAAGAACAATGAAACAACCAATATTACTTGCCTTGGATTTCTCATTTAATCGAAATGTTCAGCCTACACTTATGCATATCTTTAATATTACATTATGTAAGCATCCATGATCTTTCTGTAGTTCATAATGCATGTGTGCCTTTTTTATTATGGTGACAAGTGGAGAAAACAGCAATAGCATGAAAATAACTTTATAATCAAATATTCATCAAGAGTTGTGGATGTGACCTGGCAATAGCTTGATAAATCTATATGCAGTGCTTGGCGCAGAGCTGTGTGTCATCAGAATGAGTTGGGCCAGCTGTAGTAAATAAGGTTTAAAAGAGTAAAACTCTATTCACTATCTCTGTAAAGCACCTGCCACTCTCCATGCGACACATTCTGTGATTTAGATTTACAAAACATAAAACAAATGCCCTTTGGGTGGGTGTGTGCACGCGTGCAAGTGTGTGTGTGTGTGTGTGTGTGTGGTGTGTGGTGTGTGTGTGTGTGTGTTACATTTTATTCTTCCTTTGATATCTCTAAAATGCCTATTGAACAAAACATGAAGACAACATTTATAAGGATGCATGTTATAGTCAACTGAATAGAGAAATGTTTATACAAACAAGTTTTCTTAAAATTGTACAATAGGATGAAACTTAGTTTATCTCTTCTAAGGGGTTTCAGATTACAGTGTCATTTTTATTACCTAGAAAAGCCTCTCATACAATATAAATTGAAGTGATAGCATCAAACTTCCTGCTTCTATATACAACAGAAGTATACGGTGCATCTCTGCTACTGCATCTGAGAACCATTAACATAGGTCTTAATAAACTGCACACACACACACCTTAGTTGGAGAGTAGTCACTTACGGTGTCAGTGAAGGAATATATTTTAAAGGAGAAGAGCCTTCACTCAAGGTCTTTGTTTTTTCTAATATTCATTAAAATGCAGTAATAAGTCGAGGAAGATTATATGTTATGCAATTTAGGTTTGTTGAACATAACCTTTATATATACATGGTTGACATCTGTGAATAACTGTCAGTTGCCTAGGGTCAAAATTACTCATTGACTCACAGTTGGAATTAGGGGCATAGGTGTATCCTTAAGGATTTCTTTTTATCTCCACCTGGAGCAACTCCTGTGTGCTCACAACCACCACGGTCAGCACCTGGAACACCTCTTGTGTGCTCACACCCACTACAATCGCCTCACGCAACACATTCTGAATCCACTGTTTTCCTACTTTCATTTCTATTTTGATTCCAGCTCTTTTTCCCTACGGTTCCATTTACTACAGAGAATGCATCCTTACTGGTGTGGAGGCTGTAGCCCATGCTCCATTAATGCCTACAGAATGGCTCACAGTGTCAATATAGAGCAGCTCAGAAGTGGTTCCCTTTTGCCTTTTTATGTTTGCACGCACTGACAACTAAATTGGCTCATTTCATTCCCAGAGTGACCCTAGGATTCCCACAATTTACACAAATCCCTTAGTGGAACACATCTTTCATTATATCATATGGTATCTTCTCTTCTACCATTCAGATCCAGGCCTACAGATGTTAAAAAGAGAAATAAAATGTATATAATTCAGCAGCCTTCTGTTTAGGAGTTTACATACTTTACTGAGCTTCTATTCAGTAGCACAGGTGGATTAGGCAAATAACACACAGTCAGTGCATATTATTGCTTCTTATAAACTATAGGGGGCACCCTAGTCTGAAAAACAGCATAAATATACATTAAAAAAATACTCTCAAATATACAAAGAACACATTATATTCCAAACATTTAAAATAAAATATCAGGCCCATAACTAAACATAGTAAAGCAAAATACAGCAAAATACAAGTCAACATCAAACTAATGGAGAGAAATTGAAGCAATCCCCCTAAAATCTGGGACTAGACAAGGCTGCCCCATCTCTCTCTCTCTACCTATTCAATATAATGCTTGAAGAGCTAAGCAGAGCAATCAGACAACAAAAGGAGGCCAAAGGGATACAATTTGGAAAGAAAGAAATCAAAATATCACTATTTGCAGGTGATATTATACTTTAACCACCCCAAAAATTCCACCAGAGAAATCCTACAGCTAATAAACTTCAGCAAAGTGGGTAGATACAAAATTAACTCAAATAAATCATTAGATTTCACCTATTCAAAGGATAAACAGGCTGAGAAAGAAATGAGGGAAATGATACCCTCCACAATAGTCACAAACAATATAAAATAACTTGGTGTGACTCTTATCAAGCAAGTAAAAGATCTGCATGACAAATGCTTCAAGTTTCTTTAGAAAGAAATTGAAGAAGATTTCAGAAGATAGAAAGATCTCCCAGGCTCACGGATTGCAGGATTAATATTGTAAAAATGGCCATATTGCTAAAATCAATCTACAGATTCAGTGCAATCCCAATTAAAATTCCAACTGAATTCTTAATAGAGTTGGAAAGAGCAATTTTCAATTTTGTTTGGAATAACAAAAAACCCATGATAACAAAAACTACCCATAAGCATAAAAGACCTTCTGGTGAAATCACCATCCCTGACCTCAAGCAGTATATGGTATTGGTACAGAGACAGGCACGTAGATCAATGGAATAGAACTGAAGACCCAGAAATGAAACCAGCCCCTATGGTCACTTGATCTTTGACAAAGGAGCTAAAACCATCCAGTGGAAAAAAATATAACATTTTCAAAAGCTGCTGCTTGTTCAAGGGGCAGAAAGCATGTAGAAGAATGCAAATGGATCTATTCTTATCACCCTGGAAAACTTCAAGTCCAAGAGGATCAGCGACATCCACATAAAATCAGATACACTCAAACTAATAGAAGAAAAAGTGGGGAAGAGTCTCAAACACATGGGCATTTGGGAAAATTTCCAGAAGTGAACACCAATGGCTTATGCTTTAAGATCTAGAATCAACAAATGGGACTTCACAAAATTGCAAAGCTTCTCAAGGATAACCTGGTCAAGGAAGAAATAGAGAAAGAAATTAAAGACTTTAGAATTTAATGAAAATGAAGGCACAACGTACTCAAACTCATGGGACACAAAGAAAACTCATAGCTCTGAATCCCTCCAAATAAAAACTGGAGAGAGCATACATTTGGAGCTTGACAGCACACCTAAAATCTCTAGAACAAAAAGAAGCAAACACACACAAGAGGAGTAAAAGGCAGGAAATTATCAAACTCATGGATGAAATGAACCAAGTAGAAACAAAAAGAACTATACAAAGGATCAACAAAACCAGGAGCTGGTTCTCTGTGAAAATCAACAAGGTAGATAAACCCTCAGTCAGACTAACCAGAGGGTATCCAAATGAACAATATGAGAAATAAAAATAGAGACAGAACAACAAAATCTGAGGAAATTAAAAAGCTCATCAGACCCTACTACAAAAGCCAATATTCAACTAAAGTGGAAAATCTGGATGAAATGGACAATTTTCTAGACAGATACCAGGCACTGAAGTCAAATCAGGATCACATAAACCATCTAAACAGTCCTGTAACTGCTACAGAAATAGTAGAAATTATTAAAAGTCTCACAACTAAAGAAAGCTCAGGAGCAGATGTGTGTCGTGCAGAGTTCTATCAGACCTTCATAAAAGACTTTATACCTATATGGTCCATACTATTCCACAAAATAGAAGCAGAAAGAACATTACCCAATCCCTTCTATGAAGCCACAGTTATGCTTATACCTAAACCACACAAAGACTCAACAAAGAAAGAGAACTGCAGACCAATTTCCCTTAAGACAATCTACTCAAAAATACTCATAAAATTCTTGCCAAACAAATTCAAGAATACAACAAAACGACCATCCATCATGATCAAGTAGGCTTTATCCCAGGGATGCGGGATGGTTCAATATATGTAAATCCATCAACATAATCCACTATTAAACAAACTCAAAGAAAAAAAAAAACACATGATCATTTTATTAGATACTGAGAAATCATTTGACAAAATTCAACACCCCTTCATGTTAACAGTCTTGGAAAGATCAGGAATTCAAGGCCCACGTAAACATAGTAAAAGCAATATACAGCAAACCAGTAGCTAACATCAAATTAAATGGAGAGAAACTTGAAGCAATCCCACTAAAATAAGGGACTAGACAAGGCTGCCCACTCTCCCCCTACTTATTTGATACAGTACCCAAAGTCCTAAAAGGAACAGTCAGACAACAAGAAAAGTTCAAAGGGATACAAATTGAAAAGGAAGAAGTCACAATATCACTATTTGCAGATGATGTGATAGTATACATGAGTGACCCCAAAAGTTCCACCAGAGAACTACTAATAAACACCTTCAGCAAAGTGTCTGGGTATAAAATTACCTCAAACAAATCAGTGGCCTTCCTCTACTCTAAGGATAAGCCGGCTGAGAAAGATATTAGGGAAATGACACCCTTCACGATAGTCTCAAATAATATAAAATACCTAGGTTTAAAATTAATCAAGCAAATGAAAGATCTGTATGACAAGAACTTCAAGTCTCTGAGGAAAGAAATTGAAGAAGATCAAAGAATATGGAAAGATCTCCCATGCTCATGGATTGGCAGGATTAATATGGTAAAAATGGCCATTTTGCCAAAAAGCATTCTACATAATCAATGCAATCAACATCAAAATTCCAACTCAATTCTTCATACAGTTAGAAACAGCAATTTGCAAATTCATTTGGAATAACAAAAAAACCTGGATAGTGAAAACTATCCTCAACAATAAAAGAACTTCTGGGGGAATCACCATCCCTCAAGCAGTATTACAGAGCAATAGTGATAAAAAATGAATGGTATTTTTACAGAGATAAGCAGGTAGATCGATGAAATAGAATTGAAAACCCAGATATGAACCCATACACCTAAGGTCACGTGATCTTTTACAAAGGAGCTAAAACCAACCAGTGGAAAAAAGAAAGCATTTTCAACAAATGGTGCTAGTTCAACTGGAGGTCAGCATGTACAAAACTGCAAATCAACCCATTCTTTTTTCCCTATACAAAACTCAAGTCCATGTGGATCAAGGACCTTCACATAAAAGCAGATATACTCAAACTGATAGAAGAAAATATGGGAAGTGCCTTGAACACATGGGAACTGGGGAAAATAACCTTAATAAAACATCAATGGCTTTTGCTGTAAGATCAAGAATCGACAAATGGGACCTCAGAAAATTTCAGAGCTTCTGTAAGGCAAAGGAAACTGTCATTAGGACAAATGGCAATGAACAGATTGGGAAAAATCTTTAACAATCCTACATCTAATAGACTGATAATATCGCCTATATACAAAGAACCCAAGAAGTTAGACTTTAGAGAGCCAAACAGCTCTATTAAAAATGGTGTACAGAACTAAACTAAGAATTCTTAGCTAGGAATATTGAATGGCTGAGAAGTACTAAAAGCAATCCTTAGCCGTCAGGGAAATGCAAATCAAAACAACGCTGAAATTGCACCTCACAGCAGTCAGAATGGCTCAGTTCAAAAACTCAGGTGAAAACAGATGTCGGCGAAGATGTGGAGAAAGAGGAACACTCCTCCATTGTTGGTGGGATTGCAAACTGGTACAACCATTCTGGAAATCAGTCCGAAGGTTTCACAGAAATTTGGACATTGAACTGCCTGAGGACCCAGCTATACCACTCCTGGACATATACACAAAAGATGCCCCAACATATAACAAGGACACATGCTCCACTATGTTCATAGCAGCCTTATTTATAATAGCCAGAAGCGGGAAAGAACTCAGATGTCCTTCAACAGAGGAATAGATATAGAAAATGTGGTACATTTACACAATGGAGTACTTTTCAGCTATTAAAAACAATGACTTCATGAAATTCATATGCAAATTGATGGAACAGAAAATATCAACCTGAGTGAGGTAACCCAATCACAAAAGAACATACATGGTATCCCCTCACTGATAATTGGACATTAATCCAAAAGCTACAAAGGACTGACCCATAGCTCCATCTGCATATGTAGCAGAGGATTGCCTTGTGCCCCAGTGTAGCGGAATGTCAGGATGGGCAGGCAGGAAGGGTTGGATGGTTGAGTGAGGGAACACTCTCAAAGGAACAGGGGGAGGGGGGATGGGATAGGGGTTTATGGACTGGAAACTGGGAAAGGAAATAACATTTGAAATATAAATTAAAATTTTCCCATAAAAATATGAAGAAATAAGTAAAGCATTAATTGCAAATTTTACCTGTGCTGATCCTCTATAGGAAAATATGTCTATCTACTTGAATACTTAAAATGAAATGAACTTCATTATTAATATCTGATTTTAAATACTAAAGTGTCACAATAAACATACTATAAGAAAATTGTTTTTTAGTCCTTCTGTTATTATTGTTATTATTAATTACTATCATTTATATTAATTAAAGATTGCACTTAGAAATTAGTACATGCTCAATATACAAGCTATTGGGCTATGTCCCTAACTCTTAGAGATAATTGACTGGTAGAACAGTTCTAAAGTATCTGATCTTTAATGAGATAGGTAAAATATGAAGTTAGAAACGCAACAAGACATTTAGACCCATTAGCAGTTTAAAATTAGTCACAATTCATTCTTTTAACCATATTTAATTTTGCTTACTTTCATATTTCATGATGGTATCATATTCTACTTCTGATGTTTGTCATAAGTGTTGCTACCTACAACCTCGTTTCTCTGTTTCTTTCATTTCCCATTAACTAAAAATTATAATTAAATTAACATCAACAAGAAAGGAAAGTAATTATCACTGAATTGGGTCCTTAGTTATTTTTTATCAATTTAAAGCACCAAAGATAGTTATTATTTACTAAACATGGGTTCAAATGCTTGAAACCTATTCTTTTGAGAAAATCATTAATTCATTGACTGAAGCTTATAGACACAGGCAAGCTAAGCATGGATATTGATTAGTTATCAACTTACAGGAGTGATTCCATCAATGAAGCAATGGATAAACATTTAGGTCATTTGTAATAGGAAATTAGATTCTCTTAGTGTCAAAAGAGTACATATTGAGTTCTTCATGAGTCATTTACTTGGAGAGACAGAACAGTTTGCATTTCATTTTAAAAGTATTCTGTATATGTGATACATTTATACAAACTTAGTATGACTCTTGTGTATTTATTTCTTGTCCTAGTTGAACATTTCCCATTGATATAAAATTCAGGTATTTTTTATTTTAGCTTTATTCTCAAGTATAAAGTTGTAGAAAATTTTCAAGTAACCAAAATTGTAAAAATGAATGTGGTTTAAAATCCATAACTATTTGAATAGACTACACAGATGTTTGATTTTTTTCTGTGTGTGCAGATGTGACCTGCTTAGCTAGAATTGGCTTTGGTAACAAAATTCTGTATAATTGTTCTTAGATTTGTTTTGAAATTTTAAACAAATTGACTATTCATATACACAAAGAAAAACAATTTATTTATGTTGTTGCTCAAACTTCAATGAAAAACATAATAGTAGTTTTGGCTATGTATTGTAAAATCCCTCTGTTTGATCATATTTACCAATTATGTAGTTATGAGTAAACTACCTGAACATTGGGCTGCTTATCTAAATGTCTGAGGACCACTTCTTGTGCACAATGTTGAAGAAATATTTAAGATCATTTAAGAATGATGGAAAATGTATGAAATAAGTTCTAAATCTGATACTGGAATACTGACAAATAAAATCAGTTAAATTATATATTATTAAAATTATTACATTTGTACTACTACACTATGAACTGCCATAAAATAAGTTGGTTGATAACAAAAGTCTCATGCTTTCATTTACTGCCTATTTTCAGGATGATGGAAGTTCCTTATGTTGGTTCAGGTAAAAGTTTCTCACAAAACTGAAAAATGAATTCAGTTACATCGACATGGGTTTACCCATTGTCTTGTAGAAGAATACTCTTCTGACAAAAATGATGTGTTTCTTATTAGAAACCTTGCAAACCAAAAAGGTGTAGTGTTGGGAGAAGACCAAATCTCCTAACAAAGAAATGTGTCGTTTGCAAAAATATCCAAAGAAATATCAAAAATGAAGAAACTGTGCTGGTAACGCATGCCTTTAATAGAACACAATGGATATTGAAATCTGAAAAGTTTAATTTGTGGCCAGTGTGACAATTCAGAGATTTTTCAGGACATTCAGAGACTTACATTGAGATTCTGACCCAAATTACTAGGTAGATGATAGATAGATAGATGATAGATAGATGATAGATAGATGATAGATAGATAGATAGATAGATAGATAGATAGATAGATAGATAGATAGGTATATGAAGAACAAAGTATTTTAAGTGTAAAACTAATTCCTGTAACACTAGTAACTTTCATTTATAATGTCAAGACTACAGAGTGAGGGAAGAGAGAGTCAAACCAATAGAAATTATCGTGTTATTTCACGATAGCTACTGTTTTCAATATGTTAGGCACATTAGAGCTACAAATAAAAACATCTATGTATGATAAAAGTGAAAATGAAATAATAATCAAAGTATATCTAAAATGGAATGAAATAATGAGAAGCAACAAAAAATGGAAAAGAGAGACACAGTTTCAAAAAGTGGAAAAAATATTAATATAATCTTTGTCTCAAAATTACCTTGCCTGGTTAAACTTCCTAAACAAAAAGTGCAAATTCACCAAATAGATTTCACTTTATAAAAATGTTTTAAAATCTATTCTTCATACAATATATTTTCATCATGTTGCCCCACTCTTTAACTCCCCCCAGGTCTTTCAGACCTCCCAACAAACCCAACTTCATCTTCCTTCCTCCCTTCCTCCCTCCCGCCCTCCTTCCCTCTCTGTCTCTGTCTCTGGATTTGTCTCTGGCTCTCTTTCTTTCTTTCTTTCTTTCTTTCTTTCTTTCTTTCTTTCTTTCTTTCTTATCTCTTCAAGACAAAACAGCAACAAAAACAATCAAACTACAAGCAAAAAGTCAAATACAAGAACAAAACAAAAAGTAAAGAAAAAACTCTATAGTGTGCTGAAAATACTTACCTTTGATGGAAATACACACATTGTTCTAATGTATCCAATGCAATATGTAGCTGAAGAAATACGTTTTTATGGAAATGATGTAATGAGACCCAGTGGAAAAAAAAAGTTCCTTGAAAGGATGATGTCAAAGGAGTAGAAATTGCCCCCTCCATATATTTTTCTCTATTTAATACTAAGCATGAGTTGAGAATTACTGCTTTATCCCACCCTCTGTATTAATGTTCTGCTGATTCTCAACTAAATTGTCTTTAGAGACAAATAACTATTACCGTAAGCCTATAATACCATGGAACAAAATGAGGCTTTATTTTTCTCTGTTTAAATGACTGTTTTCTATCTGTTCCCCGTGGGTTATACTTCCCCCAAAATAAGAAGCTCTAATTTTCACTGCAATTTATAAATTATAACAAAAAGCCCAAGAAATGTTGTATAAATAGTCTAAATAATCAAATCTGTGAAATGTGTTAATATATAGCACAAACTAGCCTTATATTCATTCATCTTCCTTCCTCAGCCTCTGAGTTCTTACAATATAGGTAGGTGCCAGCCACCATGCTCAACTCCCAATTGTTGTTTCGTAGTATAATCAATTGTATTGGAGAAAGAGTTAGAGAAATGATTGAAGGAGCTAAAGGGGTTTGCAACCCCATAAGAACAAAAATACCAACCAATCAGAGCTCCCAGGGCCTAAACGACTACCCGAGGAGTACACATGGTCAGACCCCTGGCTGCAGCTCCATATGTAGCAGAGGATGGAATTGTTGGACATCTATTGGAGGTGAAGCCCTTGGTTCTGTCAAGGCTGGATCCTCCAGTGTAGGGGAATGACAGAGCAGGGAGGCAGGAAGGGGTGGGTGGGTAGGTGGGGGACCATCCTCACAGAAAAAGAAAGAAGAAAGATGGGATATTGGGTTTATGAATGGGAAATCGGGAAGGGGATAACATTTAAAATGTAAATTTTAAAAATCCAATAAAAATGTTTAAAATAAAGAAAGAAAATAGTAATTTGAAGACCCATAACAATTTACTTGATAGCAAAAAAATAAGAGTTAGGAGACAGTATTGATTTGTGGAATTGAGATGGGCACTATCGTTTTCACTCCTAGAAGAAATTAGGGCATAAACTTCTTTCTTTGAATAAAAAACAGATTGCTAAAGAGGAAGAAAAATCTCAATTATTAACCAGGGTATAATTAGCTAAGTCTGTGGAGAAGATTATTATGTGGAAATTTGAGATATTGAGTCCAATATTACGTTAAATGTAAGAGATGGACAGTTTTATTAAACACGATAATAGTAATTGCTGTATAGCATTTTCAATATACAAAAATTAGAAAGCACGGTTTTGCTATATCATTATGATCCAAGATTCCAATGGAAAATAGCACAAATGAAAAGCACAGAACTAAAAGTGGCTTTTTTTTTTGTTCTGTCCTATGCTGTGGTTTATGATTAAATGAGTAAGTTCCCAACCAGAATCTTGTGTGGTCCTATAGATATGCACTAAGCCTAGAAGAAGGCTGAATTGGTCTATAGAAGACTGGTACCTTGGTCTGTTTTAGAGTGAATCACACATCTAAGTTTTTAACACATCTTCTTTTACCAATGAGAGCCCCAAAAAGTATAAGCCAGCATGATTTAAAATAATTATACGAAGTATGGGTGGTGGCTATTCTTTTAGTTGACAACTTGACTATATCTAGTACCCACTAAAACCAAAAATGGCTGGACAAAGTTTTGAGGGATTTTCATTGACTGGAATATTTGAGATGGGAAGCCTCGTCTTTAAATTAGAGTTGTACCTTGTGGTAGCTCACAGAAAGGGACATGAAAGAATGAAGGGTTTGCTTTTTGAATGTTTGTCCTTACTCTTGCTCTTACTCTATCATGAGACACTATTTCACTGTCATTAAAAACATTTCAGAGGGGATGGATATTTAGCTCACTGGTAGAGTGCTTGCCTAGCAAGCACAAGTCCCTGGGTTCGGTCCCCAGCTCCGAAAAAAAAAAGAAGAAAAATAAATTTCAGGATTTCAAAGTATACTGAAGACAAAAAGAGACATCTAGTATAGTGAACTGCAAACTACTAAATACTTCACCTTTCCAATAGGAGAGAGTATTGCATTAGCCTGTAAGCCACTGTAATAAATACTTTTTATAAGTACACTGTAGACAGATTAAGCATTTTGGTAATGACGCACAGAAGACATTGTAGGTCTTTTCTTACTAGTCGTTGTAATTAGCTATAGGATACAGAAGAAGAGGGAATCCATTTCATGTTGCTAGTGTGAAAAATTGGCAGGTTTGCCTTAAAAGCTTTTTGAGACGGTATTTCCCAGGTGTATACATATAAAACTATAACAGCATATAAAAATGAACGTCCCTTTATAACACATTTTAAATAAATCAAAGAAGTGCAAATTATATTTCTTTTTTTTCTTTTTCTTTTTTTCCATTTTCTCTCTCCCTCTCCTCCCTTCCCCTCCCCCTCCCAGATACTTCGCTCTCTCCCTTGTGGTTGCTTTCTTCTTTCTACCAAGTGGCGGGACTGAGGTGTCCCCACTTGGGCTCCTCAGCTTGTTGACCTTTTTGAACTATGTGGACTGTATCTAGGATATGTTGTACTTTTCATCGCTAATATCCACTTAGTAGTGAGAACATACCATGCATGTTCTTCTGAGTCTGAGTTACCTCACTCAGGATAATATTTTCTGGTTCCATCCACTTGTCTGGACATCTCAGGATGTTCTAATTTTTAATAGCCTAGTAGCATTCCATTGTGTAAATGAACCACATTTTCGGTATCCATTCTTCTGTCATGGGCCATCTGGGTTGTTTCCAGCTTCTGGCTATCACAAACAAGGAGGAAGACATGTGCCCCTGTGGCATGGTGCTGAATCTTTTGCCAATATTCCCAAGAGTGGTATTGCTGGGTCTTCAGGTAGATCTGTTTCCAATTTTCTGAGGAACCTCCAAATAGATTTTCAGAGTGGTTGTACCAGTTTGCAATCCTTGCATACTAAAGCAGAATTCTAAATATGGCGTATACCATTTCTGTTATCCTTTGCTTATCTAAAATCTTTGTATTAAAATAGCAGCGAGAAAGCATCTATTCTTGCCACACAGAGCACTGCAGTAAGCTCCTGAAAATAATTAAAAAAAATATTGAACTACTACAAAATATACAATCACCAGAGAATTCTAAAACTAAAGATCTGTAAAAAGAGAGACCAGAGGTGTGGGGCGCTAGAGGGAGAGCGAGGGTGGAGTGGGGTTGCGGGGACAAACGAGCCCAGACTTGGTAGTACATGTCTTTAGTCCTAGCACTCTCAAAACAAAGGCAGTTTGGTCTCAAGTTCAAGACCAGCATGGTCTACAGTAGGAGATCCAGGACTGATAGGGCTACACACAAAAACCCTGTCTCAATGTGCGGCAGGGGTCCGGACCCAAGCCATCATTATCTATAATGCATCCAAAACAGTTTTAGGTATGTGGTAATAAAAATTCTGGTTCTTGTGTGTAATATTTTTGTTGTTTTTAAAAATGAGGGGAGAACATAGGTTTTTTTGCGGGCGTGTTTGTGTATGTGTGTGTGTATGTGTGTGTGTGATAAGTGTATCATACACTTATAAAAAGGAATTTTTCTAAAACAAACTGGAATCATCGAGATGTCAACATAAATACTGTAAATAAATGCTTTCCTCTCCAGCTTCAAAATAAATAAATAAATATTTTAAAAGATGATAGATGATACATAGATAGATAGATAGATAGATAGATAATAGATTAATCGATTAATCAAGTAACATGGTAGCTCAATACATGACAGGGAGATAGATGATAGAGAGATAGATATAAATAAATGGTAGGTGGATGATTGATAAATGATTATGAAGATAGACAGGTAGATAGCTAGATGGTATAAACTGATTCATTAATTACATAAATTATGCTTCCCTAGAAAATGTAATACGGCTTATTCCTGATTGTGTAATTATGCTTTCAGCGTTGCCTGGAATATACTACTTACGGTTTGTAGTATGGGTCTTCATGGAGGATGGCTGTAGTGGTCATTTCTCAGCTTTGTAAAGGTTGTTTGTATTTTAGAACTTTAAGTTCCATCAGCATTTGATTTATATTATGTGGCAAAAGTAGAAGGGAAATGATGTTTTCTCTTTATCAATTTATTTTGTAATTTATCTCAAAATTATTTTGAAAAAAAGACATTCTCCTTCCTCTCATAACTCTTAAAGATAAGCTACTCAGTGTTACCCAAAGCACAGTCATTGTTCAGATTATTATTCTGACTTCTTTCATTTGTCTGCCTTTCAGGAGCACTCTCCTTCGTCTTATTGTTATCAGTTGCAACATTTTTCAGTTTTACTATCTGCCACCCTATCTGATCCATCATCTGGCTTGCTTCTGCATTACAAAGAACACATTATTAATTTTATTGTTGTTTCTCCTGGATGAACTATTTACCAGCATCAGATAAAACTTTTCCTTTCTCCCGAAGTAGCTTCCCAGCAGTCTTTGCTGCATTCACTTCTGTGTTAAGTAACTAAGTTAATCTTGACTATGTTGGCTCAGCTTAATAGTGTTGAGTTGAATTTCAGAGGTCATAATCCATGCTCTATCCATGAATAAAATATATTGCATTAATAGATGTGCTAATAATGAATAGCCTAGTAAGAGCACCAGTGGAAGGGGGAAGCCCTTGGTCCTGCTAAGACTGAACCCTCAGTGAATGTGATTGTTGGGGGGAGGGCAGTAATGGGGGGAGGATGGGGAGGGGAACACTCAGACAGAAGGGGAGGGGGAGGGGCTAGGGGGATGTTGGCCCAGAAACCGGGAAAGGGAATAACAATCGAAATGTAAATAAGAAATACTCAAGTTAATAAAGAAAAAAATAGAAGTGCTAATGTAATAATTTGATACTAAAGCTTGGTACATTATCTTTTCACCTTCCAACATTTCATATTTATGTAGAATACAGTATAATTGTAATTGTATTTTGATCACATGGTACTTATGTATTTCACAAGATTTTCTTGATTTTAAATTTAGGCAAAAAATTAGGCTATAATACCATGGGAGCAAAAATATTTAACATATTTGTCTTAAAGTATGCAAATGCAAGCAGTTTAAGCAACTCAAAATTGATGCTATGTGTTTATTTATATATAAACATTTATGTGCTGACAGTAGGAGTGTAAACTGTTATGAACACTACAGGAATAAGTGTGCAGGTTCTTTAATAATCTAAAATTAAAATTGCCATATGTCACTCTTGGTTAGAAACCTAAAGGATTATATGTCAGAGTGGTAGGGATATACATGGCATCCACGTTTATCGATAAACTATTCATGACACCTACAAGTACCTTAGATGTCCATTTGTAGAAACAGAAAAGCAGATTCTGGTGTATATACAAATTTGATTTTATTTAGTTGACAAGAATACTGAAAGTATAATCTTACAGGAAAAAAAATGGATGTAACTCAGTTTCTTCACATTGCAGATACATACAGCCAACCATTAGACTGAGGCCGGGGAGCTCTGTGGAAGAGTTAGGGAAAGGACTGAAAGATCTGAAGGGGATGGCACCCACATAGGAAGACCAACAGTGTCAACTAACCAGGAAGGACCCCTGGGAGCTCTCATAGACTAAGCCACCAACAAAAAAGTGCATACTCTGGTCTGAAGTCCCTGGTATATATGTATCAGAGGACTTTCTTCCATGGCCTAAGTTGGAGAGGACCCACTTGATCCTGTAGAGACCTGAGACCCGAGGGAAGGGGGATGCCAGGGATAGGAGTTGGGGTATGGCCAGCACCCTCTCCAAGGCAAAGGGAAGGAGAATCAGATGAAGAACTGTGGGAGGTAGGACTGGGAGGGGGGCAAGGACTGGAATGTAAATAAATAAAATAATTAATTAAAAAACAATAATCACTACATTTTATCTCATAAACAGAATCTATATTTTAGTTCACATGTAAATAAATAATATATATTTAAGTATGTAGTTTGTAAAAGGTATGAAACTTATGGAAAGACAAATAAGCACAGAAAACTGAGTCATGAAGCATACTTAACATGATCCAAAGGGAGGGTGACTAGGGAAAGGAGAGAAAAGCAATAGCTTGGAGATGAGATAGGATGGGACAGCTAGGGCCAGAGTTTTGTTATGCTTTACATACGTATATACTTATGAAAATTAACATTAAACAGTGAAAAGTTTTACGTGCTAGCTAAATCAATTAAAATCATTTATACTTAATATATATGTGAACCAGGCAACATTTTACATGAAATATTGGCTATGGGTCAATCATTTTGTTGCAAAAAGAAGACAGAATACCATGAATATTAAAGAATACATATATTGAATTTCAGGAGTTATGGGAAAACGGTTAAGACTGTTTTTTTGCATTTATTGATCCTATTTGTTACAGCATATGATAAACCCTTATAGAATATATTATTTAAATATTCAAACCATCAAATAAATAGTAAGCAAATCCCTTTTATTAGAATCCTGTTAGTTAAAGGCCAATCAGGACAAATTTGTGACAATGTTTCTACAACAACACCAACAAAAGGGTCGGGCAATATACGGGTACATCTGTAAAGGAAATGGCCTCCTTTGAGTGCAGAAAGCTCTGAATTCACTTCCCAGTGGAAAAGAAGGATGAGGATGAGGATGAAAATGAGGAGGATGAGGATGAGGAGATTGATGAAGAGGAGCAGAAGCAGGAGGAGGAGAGAGGAATAAGCAAATGAATAAATATAAAAAACCAGAAACAAATATATTCCACTCTCACTTAAGTCTTTGTACTAGAAACAATGCAAAGAAAGGAGAGTTTTTATTTCATCCATGTGCAATGTAACAGTGACATGCTACTTTAAACAACTCCATACCCTAACCTGTGTGCTCTCTTCAGGGTCTATTCATAAATTATATCATTCAGACTGTCTAGTAATTAAGTAACATTTAACTGTTGCTTCTTTGAAGTTCTTCCTGGGAAGCTCCCAGTTAACATTTTCAATGGAATGGTCCTAACAGCAACAAAGAAACATTCCACCAATGCTCCTTTACAGATATTTACAAAGTAAATATGATTAATTATCCTCCTACTTAGAGAAGAATCTTAAATATAGCAAGCATGAGATAAACAAACAAAAGTCCTAGGTAAACAGAAATATGAAATAAAATCAGAAACAAAATGAAATTAAAAATGTAAAATAAACCAAATTTAATTTAATCATTAGTTTCAAAATTCTGGTAAAACGTTGCTCAGAATGTAGGTAGAATAAACTTACAATACATTGTATATATGTTTCCTCAGATTCTGTGTTGATATCATTACAAACACTTGATAAATGTTTGATAAGTTGAATATGCTAATAGGTACAACTTCCTTATACCATTGTGAACACATAAAATTCAGGATGTATCTCATAACTATTTATCAGTGTTAAGTGTCAATTAAATTTCAAAAATGATAATAAAAATTAGAAATTAAATAAAATGTTAAACCTTTAGAAAAATAAATAAATAAAAGTAGGTCATACACTAGTAAATAGTTTTAAATTTTCATAAAACTATTTTTACAAAAATCACATCTTCATATTATAAAAATCAACTTTAAAAATAACAAACAGAATTTTTTTTAATTTTATTTTTCTTGGATATTTTATGTATTTACATTTCAAATGTTATCACCTTCCCTGCATCTCCCATGAACCCTCCAACATTCCCCCCTGCTTCTATGAAGATGTTCCCATTCCCACTCACTCATTTCAACCACAATGCCTGGCATTCTCCTACACTGGGGAAATGAACCTTCACAGGACCAAAGGCTTTTCCTCCTATTGATGCTTGACAATGCCATTCTCTGCTATATACGTAGCTGGAGTCATGGGGTTCCTCCATGGGTACTGCTTGGTTGGTGGTTTAGAGCCTGGGAGTTCTGGTGGGTCTGGTTGTTTGATTTTGTTGTTTTTTCTATGGTGTTGCAAACCCCTTCATCTCCTGCAGGCTTTTCTCTAACTCCTCCACTGGGGTCCTCTTGTTCAGTCTAAAGGTTAGGTGCAACAATCATCATCTATATCAGTAGGGCTCTGGCAGAGCCTCTCAGGAGACACCCATATCTGGCTCCTGTCAGCAAGCACTTCTTGGCATCAGCAATAGTGACTATGTTTGATGGCTGCTTATGCGATGAATCTCCAGGTGGGGCAGTCTCTGGATGACTTTTTCTTTATACCTTGCTCTAGTCTTTGTCCTTGTATTTCTTCCAATGAGTATTTTGTTCTCCCTTCTAAGAAGGGATGAAACATCACATTTCAGTCTTCCTTCTTCTTGGGCTTCATATGATTTGTGAATTTTTCCATAGATATTCCAAGCCTTAGGGCTAGTATCTATTTTTCAGTGAGCACATATCATGTGTGTTCTTTTGTGACTGAATTACCTCACTCAGGATGATATTTTCTAGTTCCATCCTTTGCCTAATAATTTCATGTAGTCATTTTTAATAGTTGAATATTACTCCATTGTGTAGATGTACCACATTTTCTGTATCCATTCCTCTGTTGAAAGACATCAGGGTTCTTTCCAGCTTCTGGCTATTATAAATCAGACTGCTATGAACATAGTGGAGCATGTGTCCTTGTTATATACTGGACAATGTTTTGGGTGTATGTTCAGGAGAGGTATAGCTGAGTCCTCAGGTAGTACAATGTCTAATTTTCTGAGGAATCACCACACTGATTTCCAGAGTGGTTATACCAGCTTGCAATCCCACCAACAATGGAGTTCCTATTTATCCACATCCTTGCCAGCATCTGCTGTCACCTGAGTTTTTGATCTTAGCCATTCTAACTGGTGTCCAGTGTAATCTCAGCGTCGTTTTGATTTGCATTTCCCTGATGACTAAGGATGTTTAACATTTCTTCAGGTGCTTCACAGCCGTTTGTGAGATACACAGTGCTTCTCACTCAGATATTGCCTGAGAGAGGAAATCTAAAGTGTATCAAGGTTCTTATGTCTTCACAACATCCAAAGGTGAGGTGCAGAAAGCTTGATTTAGGGTTTCTCCTCTCTCCTTCGATCTTCTACCATCAGCTGCTTGACTGGCAGAATCAGTGTCAGGTCTACGCTCCAGTCTTTCCTGACACATAGTTCTAACCAGGCAGTTTGGAAACTAGCAGAACAGGGTAAAAGATTCCCTTCTCTCTCATCTAGGGAAGCTCCCTGAGTTTGCTCCCCAGGCAGTATGGCATATAGGGAAGGGCACGCTTTATCTCTGCCTAAACTGGGGGCTTCAGGTGCAGCAGGCTCTTATACACCTCCAGACAGGGTCTTGAAACTTTTCTGTGGAGACTGCAACGTCTCATCTGTTTCCCTCTCCATTATTTCTGGTGGAAAAGAGAGACTGTCTTGCTAGTCGGAGGAAAGGGAACACTCTGTGGCTAGGTGTTGGGGACAGTAGTATTCATTTCCACAACACTCAGAGCCCCACTCTGCTCCTCTCAAACCATCTCAGATTGTACAGGTTTTCTGTCGGGCACATAAAATGTGTCTGAGAGTTATATATAAGAAGGTAAGGTTTCATGTATAAATAAGATAATGCCTCTTTTCCTTTTTGAATATAAGCAGTGGGTTGAGTAATACAGGTAATTTTTTTTTCTTTTTGTTTTAATCTCAGAGCACAAAATGGAATCCAATTCTGAATTTTGAATACTTCAAAATAGTAATAATAATAATAATAATAATAATAATGATGATGATGATAAATAGCCATTGAAAAAATAAAAATGAGCATTCAGTTTAATTTTCTGAAGAAGCACACACACAAACGATCCTAGCAATAAAAAACTATATGGAAATATTTATACTTTAAAATAACTATTTTTACTCTGTTGGTTATAAAAAAACTAAGACAAACTAGAAACCTTTACTCTCATTTATTAGTGCCTGATGTGCTTAATTATAAAGCTTCAAGGTCTATTTTGCTTCTGTGTTTTCAAGCGAGCCTTGAGCCTGAGTTGGGATGTTTGTCTCTGATGTTTCCTCTAAAGGATTTCAGTTAATGGTTATTGTTAGGTGACTAAAAAATGAAACATTTGTTACAATGCTGTTGGCTGACCATTCTACTAGCAAAGGAAAATACATATAATGTGGTTTTCATTACGTGTTTATATACAGTTAAATTATTTCATGAACTGCTACTTTACATTACCAAAGGAAAGTAAATGGAGTGGCTTTGTGTGTATGTGTATATATAGTTAAAATATTTCATGAACTGCCTATTATTTAAAAAAATGTCTTCAACTTTTAAAATACTAGTGTTTACTCACACTTTAATTTGCATATGTTTTGTGTGTGTGTGTGCAAAATTTATTTCTCTATATAATTTTCATATTTTCAAAACTGCTTGCCTAATAGTTTAAAGAAACTACAAAATGCTATTTTCATTTTCAAAAGGAAGCTTCACATATTATATATTTTACTTTTATCATCCTCTAATTACACTGCATTTTTGATCTCTAGGTTACAGTTCAGGAAAGACAGCATTTCATAATGGAGGAACTAAATATACTAAAGTCACTGGAATCATAAAAATTGTGCAATATTTGTGCATACCTTAACTATGCTCAAAATGACTGTTGTGTATTGTAAGTTTAAAGGAAGCTTGAAACATTGTATCTTAACCTTCTGTAAAAGGCACACATTTAAATGGGATTTATGGTCAATAAATTGAATCAAGCCATTACTTTCCTGCTTCTATTGATGGGTGTGAATGATCTCTTTATCGTGGTTGTTATTGTAGCACAGTGGAGAAATCTAAACAGATAGATACCATTTTCTCTAAAAACAAGATCAATTTCACTTCTTTGTCAGTTTCTAAATTGTATTTGTCAATTGTAAGTGAAATTATGGAGATAAATGATCACAGACCTTGACCTTTCATTACTCCAAGGCCACCACGCTAAGGAACAGGTTGTTGCCTTCAAGTTCTTCTGATTTGTTTCAATTTACAGACTCTGGAGTTGACTGCTCAAGGCTCAGGGTAATACAGCTGCCTGGAAACTCTTCTGAAACTCCAATACTTAGGCTGTAAGCGCTATATCTAACCCTTATGGTTTTCACCCTTTCTCTCATTCTACTGTGCATATTTTAGTTCATGTTGTTTCCGTTATGCAACTCTACAGCTAGATTATCAATTGATTTTATCAAACAGCACCTGGCCACTGTACTTACGTATAACTTTTGTTCATTGTATATAGGAAATAAAGTCAGATGCTTTTGTTACACAAATTGATGAGCAAGAATTGTTTTTTGCACATTTCATTAACTGTCCAGGTTTTGAACTCAAAGTTCTAAATAAAGCAGCATTCAACTTAAGTGTAATCAAATGTTAAATGCATGTTGTAAGTACTTTGACCTGTAATCCTAGCAGTAATGTAATGTTGGAACATGGTGACTGCCAAAGTCTGTGGTCTAATTGACCCACAAAACAGTCTGAATCCAGCATAGGCTGCAAAATAAGACTCTATTTAAACAAAGAAACAAACAAACAAAAAACAATCACACATACAGAGAGAGAGAGAGAGAGCATAAACACACACAAAGCATACATACAGACACCACATGACACACACATAAACACACGTGCGCGCACACACACACACACACACACACACACACACACACACACCACTCCAACAACAGCCACACTCCGAAGAAACAGAACCATAGGGAAGCACAAGTGTGTGACTGTATTTAATGCGATGGAATGTTTTAGCATATTCTAGTGATGTTACAATGAAAATTAACATTATATACATAGTTTGTTTTCTTTAATTTGTTATTTTAAAATATCTCTTCTTTTTGTTTTATGAAATGACAACCGAACTGTGTCTCAAATTTATTCTTTTCTTTTAGTTACTAAAATTGTATCTTTCTGTGGGGGAATGAGCATGGCGAACATGCCTGAGAAGGTAGATGTACAGCTACAGATTCCGTCCTCTGTCTCTACCTTCATGTGGGTACAAGAATTCAAGCTCAGCTTTCCAGACTTAGATTTAACATATAATCAACATTACATGACTATATATGGTGAATCTAAGATCTCCTTAAAGTTGCATTTGGTATTTCATTGTTCCTATGACATTTATTATACTTTTTATTAATCTCTCTAGAATCCAACATTTAGATGGTATTCCTGATATCTTACGAGTTTAATTTCCAGAAAACTTAATGCAATCCCCTGTCTATCTCAAATAGATAATTAAGTTGTATTAATTGAAAATGCATATGTATGCCAGAAATGCCAGGTAACCAAGAATGAAATGCAAAATATTTTCACTTCATTTTTTAACAACACTATAAATTTGGGAGTCATATGTCCATAATCACCAGTTTTTATGATTTCATATTGAGAGGTAAATAGCTAAATTAGTGGTGTTTTTCCATAAATATATTAGAATTATTCATGTATTCTTTTAAAACATAAATAAATACCCATGCATTTTACATAGACCCTACAACTTTATGTGTATATTTCTCTAGGCTTCTTGATATTCTTATGGTAATAACTGCAATTGCTAGGCTATATTTAGAAATCAGAATCTACTGTCTTTAAGCTATGTTTGGTGAATGGTAACATGGATGATTTTGCACACCAATGAATCTATTTATAGAGCAGATATGATATATATAATGGTAGAAATTACATATTCTTTCAGAATTGCAAATAAAATATTCTTGAATCTCATTATAAAGATGGAGCTGAAATCAGAGTCAAATTGCCTAAAGTGTGGTATTTGGTATAATACTTTTCAAAGACTCCTCTAAGAAACAATAGTTATCGAAGAATTCATTACATGTATTTTATTCTTTGTGAGATTGCTTTTGGAGTGAATAACCAAAATGAAAACAATAAGGAATTTGAATAGTAGTTGTACTTCTGAATGTATAATAATAACCAAAATAGCTACTCAAGATTACAAACTGATATCATAGGAGACAGGTTCATTTCCCGGGTATGCATCAACTATGCATCTGGACCCTGGCTTTCAGTGCATTTTAAAACATATCTCTGCAATATATTTTTGCTTTCTCACATTAAAAAATGATCTGCAAGTATGATCCAATTAAATATACGTATTAGTATTTTCCTTTGATTCATATCAAAAATAATCAAATTAATCAAATAATATTTGATAATGCATATATCCTTCCTTCTTACTTTCCAAAATCTCTGTTGCTGAAGAGGTCTATTTTTCTTACAAGTATTATTGATTTATATCTGGAGAAAGTGGTTTGAGTTTTATTATGACAGTCTTTATTTAATTCTTAAAGGCAAGACATAATTATGTACAGCTTAAATTATGTAACCTTTTAATATTTCTTTCGCATTTATTTTTTTATTTATTTTCTCTCCTTTGCATCTATCTCTCTGTGTCTGTCTCTGCCTCTCTGTCTCTGTCTCTCTTTCAAGTGAAACCTGATCAGGATCTTGAAATTTTTCCTTTATGGTTTCCCCAATAAAATCAGTCTATTTAAGTGTCATGAACTGCTTGTCACAGACTTGTACATTCTTCCAGGAATCTCTTGACCTCATGTAAAGTGGTCATTGTTCAAACTCATCAACAGCCTATTGAAGACATTTTTTCCCCAGAGAACATAAGTCTTGCACAACCATTAGATATTAAAGAGTATAAGTTACTGATGTGATCTGTAGAAAATGTTATTCCCCACAGAATAAGCAAACTATAGCCAGGCTGTGTTAATTGGACTGTCAACATTTCTTATTTCTTCACCACTAGCAGTACATAGTCTAAAGATAAAGAAGAAGAGGTTAGAGATAGATGCTACTGATACACCTGTCATGAAGTCTTCACTTCTGATGTGGAGTCACTTTTCAATGAGGCAGCTGGTTTTAAGTCACCCAATGCTCTAGTAAATGATACCCTAGCCATCCTGCTATTAATAAGTCTAATGAACATATTTGTTAGCACACACAGTCAGATAGAATAGTGATTTGCCCTGTCTCCTAGATGGACAGATTATTTAATGGTGGTGGTAATTTTAGTTGAATCCTTCTAGGAGAAACTAGATCATAAGGATAATGACTGATAATCCCACCCTCTCTAGCAAGGACTATGTTAGCAGCTTTCTCTTTTCTATGCCCATCCACAGTGAGGTTCCTTCCTCTCCACAGGCTTGAAAATCATTGGGTCATCTAGCTGTGGACTGAAACCAGTCTAAAAAATAAGTTTACTGTGGCTTGTGGTTTCATCAGTATTTTGTCACAATTCTAGAAAAAAATATAACAACCTGGGTAGAAAAAAACAATATTTGCAAAAAAACAAAAAAAAAACAAAAAAAAAAACCCAAAAAACAAAAAAAAAAACCAGTATTTTGCAATAGTACATCCATTTAAGAAATAAATAAATGATGTTTATGAATGGTGGTGGTTGGGAAGATGCTTCCACAGGTGGAGTACTAGATGCTTAAATACAAGATCCTGAGAATGGATATAGAATACTTATGTAAAAAGCCAGGGTTTGGGGCTGGGGATTTAGCTCAGTGGTAGAGCGCTTACCTAGGAAGCGCAAGGTCCTGGGTTCGGTCCCCAGCTCCGAAAAAAAGAACAAAAAAAAAAAAAAAAAAAAAAAAAGAACGCTGTCGTCGCTCTTAAAAAAAAAAAAAAAAAAGCCAGGGTTTACTTTCCTTTCGTCACCGTAGTTGACCAGAATTAGGAAGAGGAAAGCATTTCTATAGCTGATTGGCTGGCTACCCAAGCCATGTTTAAGAAATTGGCCAACAACAAGCTCAATGAAAGAACCTGTATCAAATTTATAATATAAAAACAACAAAGAAAGACACCTGCATTCACATATGGCTTCTTTACAAATGCATGCATGTGTGCTGGCACTCCCTCAACATGTCTACACATTAATACCTGTATAAACACATGCATATTTACAAAATATAAATACATAATACTTACTTATAACCTTGCTTCTAGTTTGTCATGAACATACCAGGCAGATTAATATTACCTTGAAAAATAAATCTTAACATTATATTAATAAAAAAGTTAATATGTATTCGAGTAAGAGGGATTAAGGCTATGTCTTTCCACCCAGGTCACACAGACCTAGAATATCTCTGGATCTGATTCCTTGCCAGGGCAGCCATCTTGCTGGATTAACATTCCTCTACACCTACTAATTCTTTTCAACAGCTCCATTTCCTGGCCTCCAACCTTTCAAATACATGAGCCTATAGTGTGTCATTCTCATTAAAACCACTACAACCACTGAGCTATTTCCAATGTTGCTGGGTAAAGGAGACTTCTTTTTGTGTCTAAAAATTTTTATAATCTTCCCTAATTTCTGATAATATCTTCTAGTTTTAGAGTCACTGTGTAGAGAGGAATAGAGGCACCCCCCCAACCAGTAATAACTAACCAATAATTATCTCATGTGTAAGGAAAGCTAATTCAATTTAAATATATCAAATTTTATTTTCAATATAGATAAAGGTAGATTAAGAAACACACATTTTAAACTTTTCCCCCCGCAAAATTATAATATTGGAACCAATGGAACCAATAGAAAATTGAATTGAATATAGTGTTTGCTTGAAAACTGGAAGCCTACAAGAAATGGTCACATTAGACTTTAAAAGTTATCACTATTCATAAATATGAACAGCATTGTCAGGAATACCAAACCACACACACACACACACACATGCACACACTCTAAAAAAATGGCATCATAAATATGAACAGCATTGTCAGGAAAAGTTATCACTATTAGAGAATGACTATTCTTAATATACCTTATAGCATCTCTTTGTCAGAGGAATGATCAACTCATGTTAAATCTCAATAACAAGAAAACACTTTTATACTCTTTAAAATAGAACAAAAAGTCATGTTTTTCTTTCTCATTCTTTCAGTAACATTGAACTCACTGCTAAATGATTTTAGATGACTTGAGTTAAATGTCATCTGTATTTACATATAGATCATATGATCATTTCTGTTTTCATCAATACTTACTTGATGTAATGTATGAATAGATGCAAAAATCAGGAAATGAAATATATAAGAACACAATGTGATCACAGTTATGCAAAGGAATGAAAAGAAGAAGACAGAGTCCTGTGTGTTTTGACTTACAAGACTCTGCTTCCTGTCTGGAATTCAGGCTGTGAGGCCATGTTAGCTTTCAGCTGAGCAATTATTCACTCCAGGGGGTGTCTCCACCTGGGGTCAGACCCTGCTGTGTGCACAAAGAGAATCCCTGTAGAAATTTTTCTTTTAAGAAGTTTTCATCTACTTTTTAAGTGGGAAAAAGCAACAACAGAAACTGAAATGAAATAAAACAAAAACTCATGAAGTTATCCTAAGAGGATTTTCAATAAAAATGTTTACTTTAGTGATGATGATGATGATGATGATATGATGATGATGATGATATGATGATGATGGTTTCTTGTGAGAAAGAACATTTAAAATTAATACTTTTCCAAATTGGTGATGATCTTGTTCTATTTACTTTATTTATTTTATATTTATGAATAAAATATATAAAACTCTTCTTAAATGCATTAGAAAAATAAATTAAATAAATAAACTGCAGTACGGTCCTGGATGCTCAAAATAATATAATTTTTAAAAGGTTCAACTTAAATACTACATTAAAATCTAAACAATGCATTCTGAAATGTCAGTAGAATGCATGTGATTAATACAACTTTCTTATAACAAAACATATTTAAAGGATTAATAAAACTTGAAGATGTGGTGCATTAATTCTTAAGCATGCCCCCTGCAATATATGATATTGGTCATTTAATTATGATGATTATTATTAATGATAACTTATTGTGAACACACAAAAGATCATTAAAACAGAATTATCCTTGTTCTTTCATTTTTGCAAACTTGCTGTTTACTGAAAGTGTCTACTGGGAAAATCAAATGGATATTGTAGTCAAATTCTCGATTTTTGTTCTAATGCTAGTATATATTCCTCATAGCATAGATTCATTTTCAGTTAGATTTCAGTATTGCCTAAGAGTTGATGAGTGGGCGTTAGCAACAAATAGGTAATTTAGGACAGACAATTGATAACTTTTGTTTCTTGGGCTTTGCTATGGTCACTAGGGTTCCATCTGCTAGAGGATTGATTTCTTATGTTGTGATGGTGGGAAGTGCTGTCAACAGAAGATGTCTCAGGAAAATGTCCTCAGGTAACCAGTGCGGTCTTGGATGATTGTTGGACCCTTGGCATTTTCTCTGCTTCCATTGTTTCTTTTCTCACAAGGTGAATTTAATTCACTACTTCTGTCTTATGAGCCACCCAAACTATCAGAATTTTTTATATCGAAGAGGGAATTAGAAGTCAAAATGTAAACTGAAGTTTTCTCTTAATGAATTTATTCTTTCAAGCATTTTATTACATTGAAGCAGAGCTGGGTAACACACATTTTGCACCTTGATTTTTGTTAAGCCAGATACTCTAAACATGGCACAAGGATGCCACAGACCACAGCTTGTGGTCAAATACTCTCAGGCAAGAATGTGCTATTTCCACACAGGATTTGTTACCTAGAGATGACTATTGTCTTTATAGACAAGCCCACAGAACTCATAAAAGGATCGATTCATCCATATATAAAAGTATACACCATAAGGGTCCTTATTCATTTGCAAGTAATATTTTATACAAACTCACCACTTACCCAAGACCTTATCTCCATCTCTCATTCAGCTATATGTGAGGTTTAAGGGGGAGACTTAATGTGGACCAGAGCTTTATAGATGGTTAAGTAATTTGAGGTCAAATGCTTGGCATTTACCAACACAATTAAGTGCTGTCTGCAGCTTGGTGGGTTTGTTTCCTTTTTCTCTTCCATTTCCTTCATCTACCGATCTAAGGTTCATTACATATAGTCTTACAGCACAGTTATCTTTATGATCTTAAAGCCATAAGGACATTTGTTGTCTTCATCACCATACTTGCTTCTAATCAACATGAATTGCAACAAAAACAATGATGGATACTTAATTTTTTTCAAAACATTATTGTACATACTCCAGACATATATGATAGAATAAGTCACTATTAAATAGATATTCATAAAGATCTCCATATTTCATTCTGTATATATATTCCTAAAATTAGATAATGGCATGCTCATGTTCATTAAACATGAATGAAATTAGACAAAAACAGACTTAAATACATGTATCCATCAACGTTATGAGAAATATTTAATTGTTCATATGCTAGAGAAAGCCAGTTAAAAATAATAGAATACTCTTATCAATGGGGCCAGTATAAAAGAAGTATAACCCTTCCCATTAAGTTGTGTTTTCTCTGTTGCTTTAAAAGTATCAATATAAACAGTTTCAGAGTTTTAAATTTAGGATACCTGATATTAACAGGTCCAGGGGGCAATTATTTTCAGTCAGGAAGTTATTAAAAATGTGATAGCTTATATATTTACTCAAACTTGTATTATGATTGATAATTCACTTAATTAGTCACTCATCGCATCTATCCTGAATCCCACATTTTCAACAAAAATAACTAGTTCTTTGAAATATATGTCATTCGCTTTGTGAAGAGTAATATATGAGTTTGCACTTCCAGCAACATATGAGTTTCCCTTCACATTGTCATTAGAATGAGGTGTTGCTTTCTTGGCAATGGTAGCACAAAGCTTCCAGGAGTAACCACCAATGACTTCTTTGAATTAAGTCCAAGCTCCAAAATAGAATCCACACCCAAACTGCTTTGATGAGAAATAATCTGAAACTAAATAGTCCAGGATTCTAGGGTACAAACATATCATTCTGGTTTTAATGAGGAAAAGATGTTCTAGAAAAATTACTCCTAATTATATCCTGCTAGTCTCACAGATCAGTGCTCTGTATAGCTATCAACACAAAAACTTCCTCCTGCACTGGATGAAGTCAAGTCCCACAGTCTATTATGCAGAGAACAAGAGATCTTAGAACACCTGATAATAATGGAATGTCTCCATTATCTGATGTCTCCTTTCAGAGCTAAGGAAAACCAGCAGAAGAGGAGGCAGGAAAACTGGAAGGACTAGATTGGATGGAGGACATCAAGAAAACAAATCCTTCTAAGTCAACATGAACAAAGCTTGTGTAAATTCACAGAGGTGGAAACAGCATGCACAATGCTTACATAGGTCTGCACCTGGTCCTCTGCAATTATATTATAAGTTTCAGTTTAGTGTTTTTATGAAGTCCCTGAGTGTGTGAATGTGTAATCTCTGATACTTCTGCCTTTGCTTGATCTCTTCTCTTTGTTTACCATGTCCAACCTAAATGTGATAATTTTGTTTCATCTTATATTTTATTGTGTTTTACTTTCTAAAAACACGAATGAATGAATTAATGAATGTGTGAATGAAAAACTAGCCACTAGTGAATTAAAATTCGTGAGTGAACTATCACTTATACCTGCTGGGAGAAGGAAAGTCAGTTTTCCTCAATGGAGTAACACATCGGGTGTATCAACAACTCCAGTGCAGGTCTCATAGTTCAGTTGTTGACCAGCATAAAATGGTCTCCAAAGAATTTATGTGTATGTGTTTATTTGGTTACAACTTGATTTTAATTTTCTTTTAAGGTGTGATTTTATTTTGTTTTCTTGGTTTGGGGGATTTTTCTATTGTATTGGGTTTTTGTTTGTTTATCCAGAAGGAACTTACAGTACAGCAGGAAGGGAGAGGATCTTGAAGGACTTGGGGAGTTTTAGAATATGATCAAAATATACTTAATTTATGTAAATAAAACCTTAAATGTAGATGCAGAGTGTGGGCAGAACAAAATAAAGAGGAAAAGGAAAATAATGTTTCATATGATTTCTTTTAAGTTTTTATAAGATTACTCAATTTTAATCAGAAGACTTACATAATCTAAACAGTAGGTTTTATTGTAGCATTTCTTAGAAGAAACACCCATGGTTCCATAATGCATTTTAAAAATAGGTTTCTTGTGTTCTCTTCTGCTGGAAACAGCGTTTGCATAAACCAAAATTAAGTTAATAATGCATACCTTCTCAAAAATCTTACTGTATCTAAATGAAATGACTCACTGGCCTTATCTCTCTTCTCACAGATATAGTAAGCATAAGTACGGATAGTGGGATAGATAGTTTCATTCTCACAAATGTGCGGTTTATTATTATTATATCTTTGGGATAGAAATTAGAAAGCAAAAAGATCTAACTATAAGAAAGCTTACATACTACCAAACTGCAATGGTTGATCTTCCAGAATATTCTAGTTCCCAAACGTAGTACTTAGGATTTGGTTAAGGGTCTAATACAATGTGCTATGTCCTATTCTGATTCCTACTAAAAGGACAAATTACGATGTCCCATCCTCACATATAGTTCCATCAATTAAAATTATGGTTTGTTGCTTACGATGCCTAAGTTCATAGGAAACAATTCCATGCAAATATTTTAAACAGACTAGAAAGTTCCATGCTGGCATTATTGATCCCTGCACGGCTGGTGTCTTTTATCCTTGTGTCTGGAGTGTTTCTTTTAATGTTCTGATTTTCTACCTGCAGAGATATGTAATTATTTCTAATTTCCTGAAATTTATGTTTTTTCCAAATGCTTAAATATTACCAGGAGTTTGTTTTCTTAATGATTTTTTTAAATTATTATTATATTTTTAATGACAAAGGAAAGGGCACGAGGAAAAAAAACAATGTGGAATAAGCAAACTGTAGACATTTGTTCTTCCTTCTTTATTTGCTTTTGGGAGAGTATCTCACATGTAGCTGGGGATGGTTTGAACTTGCAGACTCCTTCTACATTAAGCTCCTTAGTGTTAGCATTACACAGCAAACTATGCTGCCTAGAAACTTTTCACTACATGTGTAGTTCAAGACTATGTGATCCTAACCTTCGAGCCAGGGAAGAAGGCTAGCAGGATAAAGTCACTGCTAAAAGGAACCATAAACAAATGGGACATACTTTAACCACTGGTTCACAGGTTGACAGGCAAGCTGAAACTAGTAAGCTCAGACGAACATTCTGGCATATACAGATACCTCACAAGTGTGTGCAGAGAAAAGCAGGTTGACACCCAGACCTTCCAAAGACAGGGACCCAAAGAGAGGATGGTAATTTCAGGAGACAGCAATAACAAAGCCATTCGCCTCTCACCTGAAAACCACAATTATATAAAAAAAATTTTTTCAGAAGACTATTGCTTCACAGAAATAGTTTAAAATAGTTTATACTATGTCAGTCACCTTTAACTGACTAGCATTTCCGTACATATCTATTGTTAGGCATCTAAGGCCCACTCAGGATATATATATATATATATATATCTCAACAACATGTTGTGTAAACTTTGGTTGGCCTTAGGGTTTTCTGTTTACCCTTCGTATGTGTGTATGCTTCATGAAATCTAATATCTTCTTTGAAAAAACATACAATTTTATTAAAGTTGTTAAAATGCATTCCTTAAATTGGAGTGAGTTTTCCACATCTGAATAAACCCAAGAAGCTGTTAGAAGAACATCTAATGGCTACAGGTTGTTGCAGGTGAACTTATTGATTGATTGATTGATTGTTTTTACACTCCAGATTTTATTCCCCTCCCGCTCTGCCCTCCAACTGTTCCACATCCCATACCTCTTCACAGCCCACCTTACCTCCACAAGGATAGCCCCACTGGCACCCAACCCACAAGACCTCTAAACTCCCTGGGGCCTCCAGTCTCTTAAGGATTAGGTGCATCTTCTCTGACTGAACCCAGACCCAGGAGTCCTCTGATGTAAATGTGTTGGTGACCTCATATCAGCTGGTGTATGATGCCTGGTTGGTGGTCCAGTGTCTGAGAAATCTTGGAGGTTCAGGTTAAATTGAGAATGTTGTTAATCCTATAGGGTCGCCCTCCTCCTCAGCTTTCAACCAGAGGGGTTAGAAGCTTCTGATAATTGGTTGGTTACAAATATCTGCATCTGTCTCTTTTGGCTGCTTGTTGGGTCTTATGGAGGAAGTCATAATAGGTCCCTTTTTGTGAGCTCTCCATAGCCTCAGTAGTAGTGTGAGGCCTTGGGGCCTCCTCTGGAGCTAGATCCCACTTTGGGCCTGTCCCTGAACCTTTCTTTTCCTCAGGCTCTTCTCCATTTCTATCCCATTTCAGATAGTAACAATTATGGGTAAGAGTTTTAACTGTGGAATAACAAGCCCATCCCTCACTTGATGCCCTGTCTTTCTGCTGGAGGTAGGCTCTCCAAGTTCCCTCTCCCCACTGTAGGGTATTTCATCTAGGGTTCCCCCCTCTTTGAATCCTGAGAGTCTCTCACCTCCCAGGTCTCTGGTACATTCTAGAGGGTCCTCCCAAACTTTACTTTCCAAGGTTGCCTGTTTCCATCCTTTCTGCTGGCCCCCTGGGCTTCATAGTTCTTTTCCTCCACCCAATCCCAGACCATGTTCCATGTTCCCCTCTCCCCATACCCTCATTCCTTTCACATCCAGGTCCCTCTCTCCCTCCCCCATTGTGGTTACCTTCTTCTTTTTCCCAAGTGGAACTGAGGTGTCCTTCAGCTTGTTGACCTTTTTGAGTTCTGTGGACTGTGTCTTCGGTATCCTGCACTTTTTTTTATTGGCTCTTGTCCAATGAGTAGTGAGTACATACCATGTATGTCATTTGGGTCTGAGTTACCTCACTCAGGATGACATTTTCTATTTCCATCCATTTGCTTAAAAAACTCAGAATGTCCTCATTTTTCATAGCTGAGTAGTATTCCATTGTGTAAATCAAACCACATTTTCTATATCCATTTTTCTGTTATGGGGCATCTGGCTGGTGCCAGCTTCTGGCTATCACAAATAAGGCCACTATGAATTTAGTGAAACATGTCTGGCTGTGGTTTGGTGGTCATCTTTTGGGTATATTCCCAAGAGTGGTATTTCTGGGTCTTCAAGTAGATTTAGTTTCAATTTTCTGAGGAACCTCTAAATTTTTTTCCAGAGTGGTTATACCAGTTTGCATTCCACCAGTAATGGAGGAGTGTTCCTCTTTCTCCACATCCTCACCAACATATGTTGTCACCTGAGGTTTCAATAGCCTTTCTGATTGGTGTAAGGTAGAATTTCAGGGTTATTTTGATTTGCATTTCTCTGGTCACTAAGAACTTTGAACATTTCTTTAGGTGCTTCTCAGCCATTCGAGATTCCTCTGATGTGAATCAATATAGTTCTATGCACCGTTTTTTGATTGGGTTGTTTAGTGTTTTAGTGGTTAGCTTCTTAATTTCTTTATATATTTTAGATATTAGTCCTTTATCAGATGTGGGGTTAGTAAAGTTTTTTCCCCTATCTGCAGGTTGCTGATTTGTTATATTGACTGTGTCCTTTGCATTAGTTTCTTAGTTTCATGAGGTCCCATTTATCAATTATTGTAGAGCATGAGCCATTAGGGCTCGGTTTAGGATATTTTCCCCTGTGCCAATGAGTTCAAGGCTCTTTCCCAGTTATTCTTTTATTAGATTCAGCGTATCTGGTTTTATGTTGAGGTCCTTGATCCACATGGACTTGAGCTTTGTGCAAGGTGACAAATATGGTCCTATTTTCACTTTTCTACATACAGACATCCAGTTAGACCAGCACCATTTATTGAAGATGCTTTCTTTTTCCATTATATACTTTTGGCTTCCTTTTCAGAGATCTAGTGTGTGTAAGTGAATGATTTTATTTCTGGGTCTTCAGTTCTATTCCAGTGATCAACATGTCTGTCTCTTTACTAATACCATGCAGGTTTTTTTCACTAATGTTCTGTAATAAAGCATTAGTTCAGGGATAGTGATTCGTTTTCACTATTCTGTTTTTTGTTTTTTTGTTTTTTTTTTTTTTTTTGCCTTTCCAGATGAATTTGAGAATTGCTTTTTCCAAGTCTTTGAAGAATAGTGGTAGAATTTTGATGGGGATTCCAGTGAATCTGTAGATTGCCTTTGCCAGGCTAGCCATTGTTACTATGTTAATTTTGCCAATCCATGTGCATGGGATATCTCCATTTTCTGAGATCTTCTTCAATTTCTTTATTGAGAGACTTCAAGTTATTTTCACACAGATCTTTCACTTGTTTGGTTAGACTCACCCCAAGATTTTATATTATTTGTGGCTATTCTGAAGGGAGTTGTTTCCCTAATTTCTTTCTCAGCCTGTTTATGTCTTGTATAAAGGAAGACTGCTGATGAACTTGAGTTAATTTTATATCTGGCCACTTTGCTGAAGTCATTTATCAGTTTGAGAAGTTCTCTGGTAGAAATTTTGGGTTCGTTTATGTATGCTATCGTATCATCTACAAATACTGATATCTTCATGTCTTCTTGGCCAATTTGAATCCCCTGGATCTCTGTTTGTTGTCTCATTGTTCTAGCTAGCACTTCAGATATTATATGGGACAGATATGGGAAGAGTGGTCATCCTTGTCTTGTCCCTAATTTATTGGGATTGTTTCAATTGTCTTTCGTTTTAACTTGATATTGGCTGTTGGTTTCAGTAAATTGCCTTCATTATGTTTAGGTATAGGCCTTAGATTCCTGACTTCTCCAATACTTTTAACCTGAAGTGGTGTTGTATTTTGTCAAATGCTTTTGTTACATCTAAGAAAATGTTCATGTGATTTTTTTTCTCTTTGATTTTGTTTATATGGTATATTATGCTAATGGATTTTCATGAATTGAACCAGCCTTGCATCATTGGGATGGAGCCTACTTGATCCTTGATCTTGGCAAATGATGGTTTTGATGTGTTTTTGGATTCAGTTTACAAGAATTTTATTGATTATTTTTGCATCCATATTCACAAGGGAGATTGGTCTGAAGTTCTTTTTCTTGGTTAGGTCCTTGTGTGGTTTAGGTATCAAAGTAGTTGTGGTTTCAGATTTTATTTTCCTTACAATTCCATCTGTTGGGAAATTAACAAGAGAAGCATCAGGAAATCAACTGTTAATGAATTATTATGTTATTTCAATATAAATGAAATATGCACTTTAAGAACCCATAAAATTTTTAAATTTATCTTCTTATGTTTTGCTTTTAAGTTCTTTGCATCAACATAGTTCACTCCTTTCTAGGTTGGAGCCTCATTATTGGCTGTATGACTTGTTATCAATGTGTAAAGGAATTTCCTAACCATTGTTACCAGTGGGGAATGAAAATGTTTCCTTAAAAAGTGACAACAAAACCACTATCACAAAACCAATTAGCATTGAATATCCCCAAGATATTATGTATACGTATAAGACCCAGAAAGTCAAAAAGTTCATGTAACTCAAATTTAGAGTGGGTTTTTAAGATATGTAGTGAAACACTGAAATGTATAAGAGATATAAGTGTTACATTATCCAGGGTATGTTCTCCTTGTTCACTCATGCAGAATTCCACTGTTTACATAACTGCAAATGGACTACATTATAACTCTCTATGACCATGTACCCCATGTTGAGAACTATTTTCTCTGTTTTGCAATTTAGAAATTAGCCTGGTGCATCAGAGATGGCATGAGTGAGGGAATGGACAGTGTGAATTGATTCATTTAAGTTTACATTAGTTTTGCTTAGAAAGTGTACATAAATACATAAATACTTTTTACTCTATACATATATGTTGTAATCCTGTCTCAATAAGATTACCTATATGTTGTAATCCTGTGTTGAGATTCTTACCTGTTTTCAATGCAAATTCATATTTTTACGCATGTACTCTTATGTAACAGAATATTGAACCCACTCAGATTTTAATTGACAAGGCCATCACAAGTGCTGTGACAGAAACTTGGAAACAGCCATTGCTGTAAAATTCAAACTGCTCACTTGTGGTTGGAGATGGGTTATTAAAAACCTAGACATTTTCGTCTGTCTCACTTCAGGTCACCTTCTTACTTCTAACATAGAAGTATGTTAATCACTCAAAGATATTTGGAAATCAAAGGGGCACATACAAGAGCAACAGATAACATCTTCTGTGACTTAGCTTTGTGTCATTTGATTTTACAGTGTTTTCCACATCGTTAATAAATGCCTAAAAGTCTCTAGTCACCATTCTTTTTTTATAGGACATTTTATGTATTTAGAATTTAAGAGCTATCCCTTTTCCTATTTACCCCCTCTCCCATACCCCTCCCCCTGCTTCTATGAAGGTACTCCTCCTCCCACCCACTCACTCCCAAGTCAACACCCTGTCATTCAAACACTCTGAGGAAAAAAGCCTTCTTCACAGGACCAAGGGTGAAGCCAGACAATGCCATCCTTTTAATATTCAGTCAGCTTGGATACCTAGGAAGAGAAAAGTCTTAGTGTATAGAATACCCCTCCTAAAATACTTCTGCAAAATAAGGTAATCATCTATTTAAAAAAATCATCACACGGGAGTATGGTGATCATCTCCCAAGAACAAGCTTGAAATCTAAAGCAATAAGAACTTTTTCAAACTCTTGAAAAGAACAACAAAGAATACCTTCTTCTGGGCTGCTTAATTATGCACATTTCATAATCACAATACACCCATTACTCCTCTATTTAAAGGAGACTCTTAAGTCACTATCCTGAAAATGAACTTGGGTTGCTGTACACTTTTATTTGTATCTATTTCAGATGAATATTAATTAAGTCTCTTTTCATTAAATCTTTTTTCTCTGCTTTCCATGTTTTTTTTTCCCCTCTTTAGCATGTCCTCGGGTGAATAACTTAGTTGGGCCTATCAATACTGCTAGAACTGAGAGTTTTGTACTAAAGCAGGGGTTACTATATTACTGGGTAGATGCTATTAAATCCTACCCATCATTTGACTGCTGCAGAAGTCAAAAATTCATAACAATTTAAGAATGTCAGGTTTTTGGACTTTTGCTTACTGGATTGCATACTGAGTAATAAAGCAACTTGTAGAACTACTATATCTTTCTCTGTTGGTAGCTGTTTTTATTTCAGCAAAAAATGTTTTGTGTTTTACTGTTTCTAACAATCTAGTCTTCACTGTAAGCTAAGCTATCTGCAAACAAAGTGATCATTCAAAGAATTGAAACAGAAACTCTATTCTATTTTCACTAAATGAAAGAAAGATTGATTATCAGATTTCTAAAGTTTCACACAACTCAAACAGAACAAAACCATGAAAAAAGTGGTAAAGATGAACATGACTGTACAGCGATGCCAGATATCATTATTAAAATAATAAATTATAAATAAAAATTAAGTCATTAATGACTATGCATTTCATTGAAATTTTTAAAAATGCAAAAATATTTGCATGTAAATATATGTATATGTATATGAATATATGTTTATACTGTGTGCGTGTGTGTGTGTGTGTGTGTGTGTGTGTGTGTGAGTTCACGCAATGATTTCTCCTTAGTGTTATGTTGGTGGGTTAGTTTTGACTATACGAGCCTTCCAGTAGCTTTTCCCTTTATAAAATAGTTACCTAAAATAATCTCAGAATTTATTTATTATGCCTATGATTTTTTTTACTCAAATGCACTTAAGAAATTTCTTCTGAAAGTCTTCTATCTTAAATAAATATCCATTAATTGTGAGGAAAAAATGGGCGATGTGTACCTCTGTGTACATGTGCCTGGTTGTTCTCTAATCAGCCCTGCCTTGTGCTGTGCCTTCGGTTAATTTTGAAAGGTCTAATCATCTGTTTCCCTATTCTGTGATTTTATTTCCAGTTGAAAATGTTTCTCACTGTTACACCCTGAGGACCTGAGTTTTTATTAGAGATCATTATACTACTGGGGAGGAATCATATCTTAGAAAAGATATGAATGTGGTTTTTTTTCCATCGTTGATTACATTGTATTGTGTTTTATAAAATTAATATCTGTACACCGAGATCAATTAACATTTTTAAAGAAACCATTTCTTGTAAAACAAATTGCCGTGAATTGTCTTGTGAATTCTTTGTCACAGTGATTTATAAATTAAGAAAACACCTATCATGCTTGGCTGAGATGATACTGAAAGTCAGATGGATCCCGTCAGCTTGAATCAGATAAGGAGAACAGGAAATGAAAGTTCTCCTTCAGGTTTTCAAATGTTTCGGGATCATAGTCCCTGTCAGAGATTGATCTAATCGCACAAACTAAAGCCACATGTTTAAGTAGCTATAAAGAGAAATAATCGTGATGGCAGGGCCTGGAGGATCTGGAATATTGAGCAGGATAGCTCGCTGGCCTTTATCTACAGCCGTGATACCTGAACACAATCTTCAGAATTTCCTTTTTCTATTGAAAAAAACACATGGAATATTCACTTCTATTGGATCAGAAAAAGAAACATCCAAAGAACATAAAACATTTCTCATACTCTATCAGAATTCAATGTGCGAAATAACCTTTGCCCCACAACCCAAGAACAGATGTTTCAGTTTCCAAAACATATAAACAACCTCAGTAAGACAAAGCTTCTATTATACACATATCAAATCCACGAGCATCGCTGAATTACAACTTGCTGCTCCGATTAAAATTTTGAAAGATGCATTATCTTGAGCCATAAAAAGGAAGACTGATGTAATTTTCACCGACTGATGCTGAATGGGCATCTCTATAAAATGAACTGGACATAGACCAACTTATTCTGAGAACGCTTTGATTTACTCACTGGCTTAAGGACAAAGAGAAGCTCTATCCCTTATAGTTAATCGAAAAGAGTACAGCAAATTCAAATGAGGAAAAAATTATATACTCTCTTCACCTGAACTTTGCCACTGTGATATCACGGCTCTGGATGTCAAAGGGGGACAAATTTTTATCTGAGACATTGAAAGGGTTTTTTCCTCAATTATATATGCATTATGTGTTGACTCAGCTTTTATATAAGATTTTGATGTCCGGTATTTATATTTAGCTTACTACGACACATATATAAATGTTGTAAGATACTTTTTTATTTATTTTTCTCTCATATAATACATTCTGACCACAGCCTCGCCTCCTCCGACACCATCCACTGTCCCGCCTTTCCACTTCCGCTCTCCCCCAGAGTCACTCCTCCCTCTCCCTTCAGCAAAGAGCACATCTCCCGGAGATATTAACTGCATACAACATAACAGAGTGCAATAAGACTAAGCACAAAGCCTCATATCAAGTTGAATTGGGCAATCCAACAACAGGATAATGTTCAGGATAGAGTCACGGACACCCCACTCCCATTGTATGGAGTTGCACGAAAACCGCGAGTTAAACAACCATAGCACATATGCGAAGCACTGAACACAGACCTCTGCAGTAGCTTCTGTGATTCCTGCTTCAGCCTCAGGGAGCCACTATAAGCCGCGTAGTCTGTAGTCTGCTTTCACCACCCCTTTGGCTCTTACAATCATTCAGTCCTCCCTTCTCATCTTGCATGACTTTCTCCAAGAGCTGCCTAAAGTTTGGCTGTGGGTCTTTGAGGCTGTTCCTGTCAGCTACTGGAGGGAGTCTCTTTGATGACCTCTGGGCTGAGCACCAATCTATGAGTATAGGAAAATGTACTACTAATCAGTTTATTGACTTTTTATTAACCATTTTATTCTTTTACATTTCATATGATATTCCCCTTCCGGGTTACCCCTCCACAAACTCCCTATCCCATCCCCTCTCTTCTCCCTCCCCGTTGCCTCAGTGTGAGTCTTCCTCCACCCGTTCCCTTACTCTGGCCTCACTGCTCTAGCATCCCTCTATGTTGGAGCATCAAACTTCCACAGGACCAAGGACTTCCCCTCCCATTGGTGTCAGATATGGCCATCCTCTGCTACATATGTATCTGAAGCCATTGATCCCTCTAAGAATATTCTATGGTTGGTGGTTTAGTCTATGGGAGCTCTGGTTGGTCTGGTTAGTTGATATTGTTCTTCCTCTGGGGTCATAAACCCCTTCAGCTCCTTCAGTCCTTCCCCTAGTTCCTCCTTTGGAGTCCACTGGCTCAGTCCAATGTTTATCTTTCAGTATCTGTATCAGTATTTGTCAGGCTCTGGCAGAGTCTCTCAGGGGACAGCGATATCAGGCTCCTGTCAACAAGCGCTTCTTTTTTTTTTTTTTTTTTTTTTTGGTTCTTTTTTTCGGAGCTGGGGACCGAACCCAGGGCCTTGCGCTTCCTAGGTAAGCGCTCTACCACTGAGCTAAATCCCCAGCCCCTCAACAAGCGCTTCTTGACATCAGTAATAGTGTCCGGTGACTTTTCTTTCTTGTCATTTGTGTTGGTTCTATCCTAGATCTCGGGGCCAGTCAGCTTCAGGTTCCTTGGGCATCCAGAAAGTGTATTGTATGCGTTCCGTCTGAGATGGTGTGGGCATCAATTTCAACCTGTAATTGGTTGGTCATTCATGGCTCAACAGTTAAAGGCTAGGATCACAACCAAAACTATTGTGAAATTTGATAATCTAATCAGGTATGCAGTCTAAGTCCAGATGAAAAAATGGTATAACTAGGAGCCTTCTGAGCACAGAGAAGTCTGTAATTGTGGGGTCTACTTAAATGTTGTTGCACCATATACCACTCATTGCTGCATAAATTAAATATTCCATAAATGATTGAATATAAATGTGTGGTATAGATTTTAAAGAACTTATCCTTTAATACCTTAAATTGTGAGCTTGTATTTTACCAAATAAAATAGTGATTTAGAGAAAACTTAAAAATTTAGAAAGCATATATATATGAAAATATCTTGTTACAAATGTAAATCAGTGTTACCATTTGTAAGCATACATAAAGGCATCACTGTTTTAAGTACACTGATATTTTCCTTAGATGGTGGCTAAAGGGGAAGCCTTAGAAAAAAATAAAAGTCCTTAGTGTTAACCTTAGATTTTCACTCTGATTGTTCGATAAAATGTTTCACTTTAGTATCACGATGTTCAATGGGAAGGAAAATGCTGACTTCAAACATTATTCAGAAGGACCAATGAGTCATAGCAACAAAAGCTCTCATGCCTAATGAAAGTGCAAAAGCAAATGGCTTTTCCTGTTTCAACTGCATAAAACCCCAATAAAAATGCTCATAATTACAAATATTTAAATATTTCATACAGGCCCGAAAAGTAAAATAAATTAATATTGAAAATATTTCTATATTGAAGCATAATAGAACATAGATAATTAAAATAAGGGTCTAGAATGTTTTAACTGCTTTTACATTCACTTTATATTTAACATTCATTATTAATAATAAAAATAAATTTCTAAGTTTGTGTAGCACTCCTCCCCATGAATTTTTTGTTTGCTCCTAGTTTTGCTTGTTGTGGTTTATATTTGTCCTTTGGTTGAAGATAGAGGCTTTGCTCATTCAGTATATCCTGATTATAGCTTCCCCTCCCTGTTCTTCTCCCAGCTCATCCCCACCTTCCCTCCCATCCAGCTCCAATTTAATCTCTGATTTAAAAAGAAAGAGACAACAACCAAGCATGACAAAATAAAAAACAGTAAGACAAAAATCATTGTATGAATCCTGGCAAAGCAAATATAATAGAAGGAAAAGAATCTAAACAACAGCCACAAGAACCAGTCACCCAACAGTTCACACACTCAGGAATCACACAAAAATATTAAGCTCAAAACTATATTACATATTCAGAGGACCTTGTACAGAACCATGTAACACATTGCCTATAACTGGGAATGCATGCTATTAAGTAGTTTTGCTATCAAGTGTTGTTTTAAAATTCCCCATTTTTCCTTTTACTGGAAATAATTTTTTAGCACATAATACATCCTATAATCCCTTGCTATATTCCTTCTAACTCTCTCTTACTTTCCCTTGAATCTATATTCAAAAACAAATGGGATTCTGAGTCCTTATAATAGCATTGCATTGTGTGTGTGTGTGTGTGTGTGTGTGTGTGTGTGTGTGTGTGTGTGTGAAAATGTATATATTAGAATAGGATAAAATAAATAGTAACAGAAGATCTCAAGAAAAGACTCAAGAAATTGTTATGGACATAAACATAAAGACCCACCCATTTTCATACTCAGGGAAATATGAAGTAGAATTGGTATTATGTACTCAAAAGATCTATAGTATAAAAAGAAAGAAAATGTAGATAAAAAGAAATAGAAACAAAAATATGAGGTTAAAATAAGAAAGAAAAGAAGAGAGAGAGAGAGAGAGAGAGAGAGAGAGAGAGAGAGAACTGACACAATTATATGAGAAAAGAAACTTTTAAAAAGGTCTTTGAGTTCCTTTGCTCTAAGGATTATGTTATAGTTTCTTTCCCCACTGAGACTCCCTTGGCAAAAGTATGCCTCTCTCTCTCTCTCTCTCTCTCTCTCTCTCTCTCTCTCTCTCTCTCCCCTCCCTCCCTCCCTCCCTCCTTCCCTCTCTCCCTCTCTCTCTCTCTCTCTCTCTCTCTCTCTCTGTGTGTGTGTGTGTGTGTGTGTGTGTGTGTGTGATTGGATAATTGGTTATCAATATGAGGTAGCTTCTAGGATAAGGATGGGGCATGTGTCCATTTTTCTTTCAGTTCTTTTTTCTTTCCACATGGAGAGGTTTAATGGGAAAAGAAGAGGAGAGGAGAGGAAAGGCCAGTCCCTGAGCATGTCGGGAGAAGGGGGAGGATGGGGAGAGAAGGGACAGGGACAAAGAGGGCACCAGAAGAAGAGCAAGAAAGAGCAAGGGCTTTCTTTCAGCTCTTGGCTTCCATTTGATACAAACCTATGGAGGTCTTGTGCACACTTTCTCTGTCTCTGTGAGTTCATAGGAACATTGTCCTGTTGATTTAGACAATCATGCTTCCTTGGTGACTACCATCACCTTTGATTCTTACACTTTTTCTGCTTCCCCTTACACTTTTTCTGCTTCCCCTTTCTGATAGTTTGCTGAGCCTTCAGGAGACAGGTTAATGAAGATATTCTGCTCAAGTCAGAGTATTCAGAGGTTTCTCACTCTGTGTTTATTTTATGCCTATGGGTTTCTGTTATTTGTTCTCCTCTGCTACCAGAGAGAGTTTCTCTGAAAACGACTGAGCAAAGCACTAATCCTTTAATATATATTTACATGTCATTAGGAGTCATTTTATTGCTTTCTTTTAGTAGAATGACAGAATTTGGCTTTACCTTATGTCCTGAGGCTGTGTAGCCTCAGGATCAAAACAGTCTATTCTGCAACTTACTTCCAGTAGTGAAGATTCTATGTAGAAACCAGTTGACTTCTCCTTGTTGAATATGTAGGTGCTGTCTTAAGCAAACAAAAATCTTGCCAACAGTTTGAGGAGAACAAACTATAGTATGGGAAACAGAATGTGTTTTGGGGTGGGGGAAGGGTTGTTGCATGAAGCCCCATTGGTCAACAAGTAAAATAGATGAATCCCAATCTGGATAAAGAAGCTTCATTTTGGAGAAAATAGATGACTAGTTCTCTCTCTCTCTCTCTCTCTCTCTCTCTCTCTCTCTCTCTCTCTCTCTCCTTATTATTTAATTATTTAATTGAGATCTCTATGCTATATGTTTTGATATTAGAAAGAGTCCACTCTATTATGTTTTTACAGTAACCCTCAAATGGTACTTAATTTAGATGTCTCTTCCCATATTTCCTCTCTCCTCTGCACCTTCATTCCTCCTGTTGACTTAGTCTTCATGTCCACTCCCACACTCATCCATCTATAACTATGTATTAGTTCTATCTTTTTGGGAGGTATCTATTTATTTCCCTAGGCACTTACTAAGTGTTCAGTCTATGTGAGTCTGTGGATTGTAGATGGACTATAGCCAATATCCTAAGTAAGTGAATATATTTCATATTTGTCCTCCTGAGGGTGGGCTGCCTCACTCAAGATATTCTTTCTAGTTTTAAAAATATGCCTGAAATTTTTATTTTTTAAATGGCTGAGCAATATTCTATTCTCTAAATGTACATTTTCTTTAACTATTAATCTGTTGAGAAAGATCAACATTGTTTCTAGTTTCTGTCTTCTATAAATAAAAGAGCGATGGGTATGGTTGAGTGTCTCTGGGTTCATGAAAAACTTCTTTGGTTATATTACCAGGAGTAATAGCCACACAGATTTCCATAGTGGCTGTATGACTTCTTAATAACAACAGCAATGGAAAAATATTCCTCTAACTCTACATCCTCCCAATATGAGCAGTCAGTTGTTTTCACATTCTTACTCCTTCTGACAGGAAAGATAAAAAATAAAAAAACAACGTAGTTTGATTTCCAATTTATTGAGGAGTAAGGATTTTGAACATTGCTCTAAACTCTTCTCTGCCATTTGTTTTTCATCATCTACTGAGAACGCGCATAGATCTAGACACCATTTTTAGTTGGGTTAATTGTTTTCTTGATCTCTGATTTCTTGTGTTCCTTACATATTTTGGATATTAGCCTTCTATTAGATGTTTAGATGTGGAAAAAATAATTTCTCATGTTGTAGACTACTTTTATTTTGTCTGAGCGAATGTGTCCTTTTCCTTGCAGAAGATTTCCCGTTTTAAGAGTCCTAATCTTTAATGGTCGATCTTAGTCCCTATGCTAATGGTCTTCTGTTCAGGAAATCGTTTTCTGTGCCAACAAGCACAAGAGTATTCTGCATTTTGTTTTATCACATTCAGGGTATCTGATTTCAGTTGAAGGCTTCAATCCTTTTGGAATCAAGATTGGTGCAGAGAAAAAGTATGGACCTATTTTTATTCTCTTGCATATAGACATCCATTTTGACAATCACCAGTTGTTGAAGACACTGTTTTACTAGTGTATATTTATGGCTTCTTTATAAAACTCAGGTGTGCATAGATTTGTGGATTTAAGCCTGAATCTCTCCAGGTCGAATCCATTGATCAACATATCTTTTTGTGCCAACATCATGATTTTTTTAGATTATCAAAACTCTATAATATATATGAAATCGGGGTGGTGAAACACCCAGTAAGGCTTTATTGTCTGTTTTATTTTGTATTAGCTATGCTGAGTGTTTTGTGTCTCCATATGAAGCTAAAAATTGTTTCCTCAAAATCTGTGAAGAATAGTGTAGGAATTTTGAGGGGGCTGCATTTTATATGTAGATGGCTTTGGTAGAACTGTGATTTTTACAGTATGAATACTGCATTCCGTAAGCATGAGATAATTATATCTTCTGATATCCTTTCCAATTTCTTTCCTCAATTACTTGAAGTTTTGATCATATAAGTCCTTCACTTGGTTAGTTATATATTCCTCATATCTTTTATTGTTTGAGCCTATTGTCAAAGGTGTTATTTACCTAATATTTTTCTTAGATGATTTGTCATTTATATATGCTAGGGATCTAATTAATGTGAACAAATTTCCTATCCAGATACTTTGTTAAAATTGTTTGTCAACTGCAGAATTTCCCTGGTAAAAATGTGGCTTACTTATAATAAAACAAAACAAAAGAAAACAAAAAAACCTCCCCAAAACAACAACAATAGAGGTAAAAATATACAGAATCCTATAAGAAATTGTTAAAATATTTAAAATACACTTCTTAAGTATGGTCACATCAAAAATTCACCTATAACATTATTAATAAGAGGAATATTACATAAGAAATGATATGTCAAGAAAGATTGACCTACCAATTTATATTATTTAGTAACTCAGAAAACACAATGGTTATAAAGACATTTAGGAAAAGTGAAACATATATATGGATGTATCATTGGGGTGAGAATTAGACTCCTAAACATAGCACAGTGCTGAACAAATTCAAATATTTTCCTGATTTGACACATAAATATTCAACTCCCAGGCATCACCAAGAGGAACAGTTACATACATGAATATTGAAATGAGAAAAATATTTCCAATAAAACAATCACAGGTTTTATACATGGTCATCATGATTGATTTTCCTTCAAATACCACAAAGGACTTCTTGGTACAAGAACACTGTTCTGCACTGAATACAAGCTGTGTGGCTTTAAGTTACTATAGAACAACATGTTTCCCTTCCTGTTATAACAAATAAATTTATATAATTAGAACCATGAGCTGAGTCATAGGTAATAAACTAATGTTATGGCTTACAAATATTCCTTTGAGGTAATTGAATCATGTACACAATTTATTTTAAAATAAATCTATATAAGTGAAAGCTGACAACTTATATTGAGCAGACTGTATTTTTTTAAATGATCATTTTAAAAATTGCAAGAATTATAGTGATAGGGATAATCCATTGTTGATTGGAGTAATCCTTGTATCAATATAAGCAACAACATGATTTCAACCAATTGAAATAGGGACGGCGAATGCACCACACACTATTACATTTTTTATTTGAGAACATAAACAAATTTTGTAAATGTAGCAAAGATATTGAATGAATAGACTATGAGCTAATATAAGTAAAGACTACCTACTTCTTAGGCCAGGCATAATTTAATTAGCTATTTGAGAGAATGTCTAGAAGTCATGATTTCTTCCTTAGCCAATAATCATCAAGACGTAGTATTCCAAAATTTGTATAATGAATTCTGTAAATACACACATGAGCTGGGACCTTAGAAATGGACCTGGAACCTCAGATCAGTAGGAGCCTTAGCCAACATTATTACAGGACTCAGGTTTGTCCTGCCCATTCCATATACAATTACAGAAACTGCGTGACAAGGAATGAAAGCAATAGAGGTATCCTTGTTTGAAATATGGATATCGATGATCATTGTATAATAATGTACTTCATTTCGGTTAACTTAAAAAAGTTAGTATATGCCCAGGAATAGCATAGCTGAGGTAGATCAATTCTCAGTCACCTGAGAAACCACCATATTGAATTCTAAAGTGGCTGTACAAGTTTTCACACCCATCAGAAATGGAAGAGTTTTTCCTTGCTCCATGCCCAAGCTACATGGGCTGTCCCTTGAGGTTTTGACCTTGGCCATTCTGAAATATGTAAGAGGAAATCTCAAAGTTGTTTTGACTTGCATTTCCCTGACAGCTAAAGATGTTCAGCATTTCCTTTTCTCAGCCATTTAAGATTCCTCTGTTGAGAGCTTCCTGTTTAGGTCTCCACCTCGTTCCTGTATGCTGATCATTTGTTTTCTTCATGACTAGTTTCTTTTTTTAATTGGATATTTTATGTATTTACATTTCAAATGTTATCCCCTTTCCAGTTATCTCCTCTCCCATACTCCTACCCCCAGCTACTTATCATAGTGCTTTCCCTCTTACCCACCCACTTCAACCTCACCTACCTGCCATTTGCCTATACTGGAGAATCCAGCCTTCACAGAATCATGGGCTTCTCCTCCTTCTGATGCCAGACAATAACATCCTCTGCTACTTATGCATCTGGAGCCATGAGTCCCTCCATGTGTGCTCTTTGGTTGGTGGTTTCGTCCCTGGGAGCTCTGGGGTGTCTGGTTGGTTGATATTGTTTTTCCTATGGGGTTGCAAACCCCTTCAGTTCCTTCATTCCCTTCTCTAACACCTTCATTGGAGTCCTCGTGCTCAGTCTGATGGTTAGCTGCAAATATCCTCATCTGTATCAATAAGGCTCTGGCAGAGCCTCTCAGGATACATCCATATCAGGCTTCTGTCAGCAAGCACTTCTTTACATCAGCAATAGTGGCTGGGTTTGATGGAGTCATATGGGATCGATGCATATGGGGCAGTCTCTGGATGGCCTTTCCTTCAATCTCTAGTCCACTCTTCGATCCTGTATTTCCTCCGTGAGAATTTTGTTCCCCTTTCTAAGAAAAGCTGAAGCATTTACATTTTGGTCTTCCTTCTTCTTGAGCTTCATTGGTCTGTGAATTGTATCTTGGGTATTCCAAGCTTGAGTTCTTTACATAATTTGGAAATCAGGCCTCTGTCAGATGTGGGCTTGGTAAACATCTTTTCCTGTTCTGTAGGATGCGGCTTTATTTCTGTTGAGAGTGATCTTTGCCTTATAAAAGCCTTTCACTTTCATAAGTTCTTACTTTTTCCCTGTACTACTTAGTTTATTAGTATTTTATTCAGGCGGTTGTCTCCTGTGCAGAGGCATTCAAGGCTATTCCACATTTTCTCCTCTATGAGCTTCAGTGCATCTGGTTTTATGTGGAAATCTTTGACCAATTATATATGTATATATTTGCATTCTTCTTCATCCCAACGTTCAGTTAATATTTGGTAATAATTTTTGTTCTATAATTATGCCATCTTTGTAAAAATTCATGTATCCATGTGTGTGTAGACTTAGTTCTGGGTCTTCAATTTGTTCCCTCTGATTAACAAGTCTGATTTTCTGCAATACCACATGGTTTTCATTACCGAAGCTCTGCAGCCAAGTTTGGTTTTCTTTTATTGAACAAGTTTCTTTTAGCTATCTTGGGGTTTGGGGTTTGTTTGTTTGTTTGTTTTTTTGCTGGTTTTCTATAGGAGTTGAATATTGTTCTTTCAAGGTCTGTAAGAATTATGTTTGAATTTTAATGCATTTTGTAAAAGGAACTTTTATCCTCCAGGTGTAACTCTCATCTCAGAGGCCTATGGCTGAATAGATTCACCTTTCTGGGTCCTTCAGAACTCTGGGCACCTAATTCATCTCTGCTGCTCTAGCTCAATTCCTCTCAAAGTTGCCTCAATCAATCCATCTTTTCTTGGCTTCTGACTGAATTGCTCTGCTTTGCCTAAAACTGACTTTGGCAGTCTGTTCTAACCTTCTGGCTCATTCTCATTCTCTCGCTCACTCTGTCTTCGCCTGTGCCTAGCTTGTCTCTCTGCCACCTGTCTTTGTAACACTGTCCCACTAGAACTGGCTCTGACTCCTTTCTCCCTCCTGCTCTCTCTGTGCTACACTTAGTAGCCCCTCTTTCCTGTCCTCACAGGAGTTGGGCATATCCTATCTCTGAATCCTTATGTTAATTTTTTTCTAATTCATCACTTTGACCCTTAAATGATATTCAGCTATACTCATAGATCGGTGCCTAGCACAAGCCATCAGAAATGCTGCACACAGCGACTGATGGAAACAGATGTAGACATCCAGTCAAACATTAGGCAAAGCATGGGGAATCCTGAGGAAAATGTGGAGAAAATATTTTAGGAGCCATGGCAGTGGGGTGGGAGAGGTTGTCGAGGATGGCTCCAGAAAACCCACATACTGAGAGCAGTTTTCCTTCCTCCTCTCCTCTCAGTCCACCCACTCTACTTCTCCTCTCCTGCTTGCGTCCACTCAGTCTTCATTTCTCTTCAGAAAAAGACATAGCTTCCATTGATCTTAACCAAACATGGCATTTCAAGTTGCAGGAAGACTGAGCCACCAACCAATGGTCTGGTCCCAGGCTTCCCACCACATATGTAGCAGAAGGCTGCCCTGTCTGCCTTCAGTCAGTCAGAGAGGATTCTAATCCTGTAGAGGTTTGATACTATAGGGTGAGAGAATACCTGGGCGAGGGGGCGTGCAGACTCTTAAAGGAAAAGAGGAAGGGGACCAGGAGGGGGCCGCATTTGGGGTATAAATAAATAAAATCACTAATTAATAATAAAAAGACTTTAATGTGATATTTGCATGGAAGACATAAAAATAAAACAATGAATTTCCATGAGGCATGAACCAAGTTTTCAACTGTTTCTCATTATAAAATTTTAGAGATACATGTATTTCCTTTTCTAGAAATACTTGGGAATAACTTAGCTATACCGTTTCCCTTAACTAGAAAATATAGATGTTAATTTTCTAATATATTCATAGTAATATAAAATGATGGGAATTTATCACTAAATACCATATAGCCTGCCATTCCTAATTAAATGTTGGTTATTCAAATAATATCCTTGAGAACTTATGGTACTTGTTTCTTTGCAGTGATCTAGACAATCATAATTGACATTTACTCCGTGTTTCCATTAGTCCTCAATCGATTCATGACCATTTTATGATCACTGTGTCTATTGTTAAACATTAAAACTGTTTAAAAAGAAATAAACAAACAAACAAACAAACAAAAACATTAGGGTGAATTATTATTAAGTATTAAATAAATTTAAAAAAATTTACAAAAAAAAAACATTAGGGTAATCTTTTTCCTGGTGCCTATGTGTAGAGCGTCGTGTATATGTCAATAAGTAGGCTCAGATTGTGTTCTTTTCCAGGTGTAACCTGGTTTTGCCAATTATCGTTTTATTTTGTCTAGAAACTTGGTTTTCTTTGACTCTACTTTCAAGGGTTACCTGCTTGCCATAGATAATTTTTCACGTAGGACAATTTAAAATAGTGATTCTCTTTGTAACATTAGGAAAAACTGAAGTTTAACTAAGAAAGATGCTTTCTAATGTTCACATATATTAAAGTGAATTAAGATTTTCTCTAAAGTTTTGTAAAAACTAAAAATTAAGGACATCACCCAGGACAAACTTATTCTAACAATAACATTGATGTGGATTATTATTAGTAACCAAGATAGATCAATTTGAATTTAAAGACTTGATATATAAATTTTTATTTGCTTAATGAGTATTGGCATATGTGTGTGCATGTGTGCGTGTGTGTGTGTGTGTGTGTGTGTGAGAGAGTGTATGTGTGTATACACATATATAATGTACAACTCATGGGCTTATCATCACACTGCTTACTACAGTGTCAAAATCTTTGTGCATTCATGATATCTTACCATTCCCATCTCATGAATTTATGTGTGTGTGTGTGTGTGTGTGTGTGTGTGTGTGTGTGTGTGTGTGTAATGCAGCTGGATCTGATGCTATGATCCTACTCATATCCAATTTTAAGACAGAAAGGAGGTCATGAATGTATTCTTTCCTGTCTGAGTTTGCCGCGAACTTCAATGATTCCCAGAGAATCTTCCTAAAAATTTCTCCTCACCAATCATATTAGGGACAGTAATTTTATCTCAATAATCCAGTTCGGATTTGCCTTTCCAATCTCCCTTGTACTCTTACCTTCTTCCCTCTTCCCAGGTGATTCCCACAGCTCACACAAACAATGTAAAACTTTACAATCTCCTTGCTCAGGTAAATTACCTGAAGACAATGCATCTTCATTTACGTTGTGTAATTAGCGGTAAGGCTTGGATATGAGCTCATTTAATGGCCGCACTACCGTCAACACTTCAAGTACTTTGTATGTACTTTCCTGATTTCATTTTAATCAGAATAAGAACTTGCAATTTGTACAGAAGACTGAATAATGACTGGTTTATATGTGAAACAATGTTAATTTCTTAATGTTTTAGTTTTTTTATGTCCTGAAAATTCTGTGTTTCATTTCAAGACATTATCTTGATGTAAGGGGGCGGAAGGCCCTGTGACTAATAAGTGGTCTTTTCAAAGTGTCGTTTGCTTTTAATCAGTATTGTACCACTTATGCTTCTGAGTATATAATTGCCTGTGCACTCCTCAAAGGAAAAAAGAATCAGTTTTTGTGAGACAAAGATTTTCTTCCCAAATGTGGAAAATTTTCTTTAAATTCCCTAAATTATAATCATATATGTTTTCTTGCAATCCATAATTAAGTCCCCCTATAATTTGTGTTGGTACAGATTTAGCTCTGCCTTCTGTATGATCATTGTACAGCCAAAATACAATAGCATTTCCTCATGCGACTCATGCAGTGGCTGGCTCTTTGGTCCAAATTAGCATAGAAGGCATGATAAAATGCCAGAAGTTGGCCTAAGAAGGAAAAAGTAATTCTCTCAGAGTTTTGATAGCCATATTTGGACTCATTATTTAAAAACCCCATAGTAGTACTTTGATATGCGTATAACCTTATGACATAGAAATTACTTATTTGAAAATCAAGTGTTTTACAATTTGTATTCAGAAAAATTACCAAAGTAAGTTTAAAATATTTATGGACATCCCTTTCTTCATTCAATAAATATATTTATACGATGTTGTAAAACAAATAAACTCTAAAAATCAGATTAAGAAAACTGAAATTTCACTATTAAAGTATTTTAAATCTTTTATTTTAAAAAAACATGTATTTTGACATTATTTCAATCCATTTATGTATTTCTTCCAGATCCTTCCATATTCTGATTCATCTAAATCATGTTCTTTTTATCAAAAATGTGAAAGAAAAAATATAATCAAAACAAGCTCGCTTGTTTTGTGCTTTAACTTCATGGTATTCCAAAGGTTCATATATTAACTTTAACTTTTCCTCAATTTTCTGCTTACTGTACCAGCAGGTGGCAGGATTGAGGCACAAAAGTACTAGAATAATTGAAAAGCCTAACCAGAATACAACGTTATGCTTCAGAGTCTGGGGGAGAGAACCATTTCTCTTCCTGTGCTTGTAGATGAAGATTCATTCTTTTCTTTAAAGTAGCAGAGGTTCAGCTCTGTTAAGACTCTAAATTGTCATTGGGAGGCAATAATTCCCAGTTTTAGCTATAAAAACTGTGGAAAGCATCTGTTCTACATAAATTTGCATCATTTTCATTCTGACAAATACTGTCTGCTTTCATCAACTTAAGTCAGGCTTCGGAAACTTCTTCTAATCCTGAGTTTAAACATCCTTTGTAAATCCTGGTCCTAGCAAAGACCCCTTGCTAAGTCAGCCTATGAAGAGTCTACTCCGATCATGGGGATTCAAACCCTTGCTATCTATCCAATGTTTTCTTCCTTCATCCTCTGTTAAGTAACGTCTAATCAGTGTGATTGGCCGCAGCATGACTTCTTCTAGGATGAATTAACTAGACTCTTCCTGAATGGTGGCATTTCCCTCTTTGTAATTTACCAATAATTTTTCATTTACTAACACTCAGCCTGCACTGTATCATAAATCCTACTAGTTCATGTCATAAGTCTGTCTCTCTGTAAACCTGAAAATTCCAATTCCTATGACTTTATCTTCTACAACCCTGTGTATGAACTGTGGATCACTTAAACAAGTACCATTGATTTCCTTTTCTAAAACCATGTTTTCATCTAGGACAATTTAGAATAATGAATGTGTTCATGACATTAGGAAAAACTGAAATCCAATTAAGAAAGATGCTTTCTAATGTTCACATATATTAAAGTGAATTAAAAATCTCTCTAAATTTTTGTAAAAACTCAAAATTAAGAACATCATACAGGACAAGCTTATTCTAACAATAACTTTGATGTGAATTATTAGTAGTAACCAAGATAGATCAACCATCTGTCAATAAAACTCAGCACAGCTTGTCCAAGAGGCCTGCGTGATAGGGTGTTTTCTCACTTCATATTTCCTGTCCCCAAATGACTTTATACTGTATCATCTTGACATAAAAAGTAGACAGTACAATAGGCAATCAAAGTACAGAACCTCCCTGTATTACCTGTACTGACAGATGGTGTTGCAGTACACTAACAAAATAAGAACAAAATCATATTCTCTAAGCCCTATAGGGCTAGATTAAAGGACAGAAAAATCCACATGATGAATAAAGTCACCATTTGGGTGAAACAGTGGTGTTTCTGATTTGAATTAGAAACCTAGAGCCTTAAGCTTTAGTTCTTCTTTTTTCTCATTTCTATATTGCCTGTCAACAGATATTCAAAAACTTTGGTGATAGAGAGGAGGTGTTTGATGCTTACCATGTTTGACTGTGTCAATATACCTTATTTAATTTTCTAGGGTAGGGTATGATGGCACAATTCTCTGTGCTATTCAATAGAATAAATGAATTTCAAACAACCTGTTGAAAACATTTGCACAAAGGTATCTGTACAGATATTAGGTAAGAGTGTATAGTAAGAATACTTTCTAAAAATTTATGCCCTACATGACTAAAGACTACAGTGAAAATATGAGAAAACAAGTAGGTAGTATACAAGGGAAGAAAAGTCACTATGCCCACTTTTATAATACCCCTGTGTATGCAGAATCTACTTTAATTCACTTAAAGAAAAAATCATATATTTTCATATTAATCAAATGCTTGTAAAAATAAACTGATATGTCTTCTATTACCATAGCCACAGAGGAGTGAGTTGCTGCTAAAAAGGGATCTGGTAACATGAAAATATTATCACCTGTGTTCGTGTCATTGTTATTGATACACACATCACTTTTATCAACACACATATTTTGTCTTTTAATTTACATATTAACAATTTAAAACCAAAACATATACCATAACACTCATAAATATCAACCTCAATTCTTTGTGTTTTCAGTAGACAGTGGCGTTATAATTATTAAAATATCTTCCTTCTCATGCAAGAAGCACTGAAACCTTGGTTGTGCTAAACAGCATTATCTCCTCGCCCTTTACTTCTACAAAGTAAATAAAAGCAATAAAAACCAGGCATCTCAGTCTTAGCTTTTTTATATGGTTGTTGCCTTTTCTCCCTGGATTACTTCTGCATATAATAATTACTTATTTCATAAAGGAAGATGTTTCTGTGTAAACCTCTTTCTATCCACCTCAACGAGGAAGACAAAAATAGTATGCCATTTCCTAAAATCAGCAACCATATTAGATGTCAAGAAGAGCAATAAATGGACTGTTAGCATAATCATAATACTTTTCTATGTTGGAGAGGCTACAATACAGAGCAGATCGTTCTGCAATATCTTATCAGTGTCCCTACAGCATGAGCGACTAACAGACTAGCAATTTATCTGATCATTTCTTTAGGATGGACCAGAGCCATAGTGTTCATTGGCAGAACAACATTTTGTTCAAGATTTCTTTATTAATTATATCTTTTGTCTTGTGATTTAATTTTGGAATTTAAATTTCAATCTCAGGTCAGTATTCCAAAGAAAATATGAAGTTAATAGATCTCTTCATTGGATCATCTTCCTAATATGTTTATTACATTTCATTTGTCTACTTTGCTCCATACTCACTTATTTTCCTCTTTTTTTTTGGCATACTATGACGGGCATGGCAATGCCAAAGTTCCATATTGTGCTCTTGAAGGACCATATTTGGTTTAATTGGAATTTGATCTTGATAAAGAATCCATTGGTTCTATTCTAGGAAATCAGGTCACAATGCCTGAGTTGTTATCTTAGCTTCTACTACAGTGTCTGCTTTTGCAACCCCCCCCCTAAGCTAACAGTTTATCTTAGCTTCATTATTTATTTACTTATATATCCCAATCGCTGCCTACCCCCCTACCTGGTCCTCACTCACATGGTCCCTCCCCCATCCTCCCTCTTATTCTGCTCTGAGAAGGTTCCCCACCCTGATTAATTAACTATGAAGGGTTAGGTACATCCTCTCCCACTGAGGTCAGAGAAGGCAGCCCAGTTAGGCAAACAGATTCCACAGGTAGGCAACAACTTTTGGGCTACCCCCTTCTGGCTGAGCAAAAATAATAAAACCTACAGCCATTGTTATAGAAGCAGACATGTTGATCAATGGAATTGAATCAAAGACCCTGAAATAAACCCACACACCTGGGGACACATGATTCTTGACAAGGTACTAAAACTATGGGGAAAAAAAGCATCATCAAAAAAATGGTGATAATCTAACTGGATGTCTTCAAGTAGAAGAATGCAAATAGAACCATATTTATCACCTGCACAAAACTCAACTCCATGTGGATCTAAGACCTCAACATAAAACCAGGCACAGTAAATCTCATAGAACAGAAAGTGGGGAATGGTCTCAAACACGTTTTTACAGGAGACAATTTCTCAAACAAAACACCAGTGGCTCAGGCTGTAAGACCAACAATTGATAAATGGGATCCTAGCTTCTTTTAAACTGCTTGCTTGCAAGAAACCTACCTTGCAGCTGCTGAGAAAAATACCATTATGTGGTTTTTGGCTTTAAACACCCCAGGATACACTTGGGACCTGAATCCCTGAGGATAGTCTAGCCAGCTGGAATAAAGACTTTCAACTGGCTATAAACTGTATCTGAGTGATTATCTCTGGTGCAATTCCCTTAACAAGAGTGGGACAGGTGGCTGAATCTAGCCTTCTGTAACTGCTAGAAGCAGGGCATTTGTGATAAGATGTTTGCTATAATCCTTTGTATATACTATACTAATCATAGAAATCATAATAATATTGAAAAGGTTCAAATAGTTTTGACACCTAAGATTCTAAATTTATTTGGGCTTTCAGCATGCTACGTGATTTAATTTGTAAAAAACACAAATGTAAGCAATGCTATTCATCACCAAATGAATTATATTTTATGCATTGTCAGAAAAATAGAATTGCACTAAACTTGACTAACACTCTACAGAGGGACAAACAAATTTGAAACTAGGTAATTTATCCAGAGCCCTTTCTTTTGTAATGCCCAAAGAAAAGGAAGTAGGTTCTGTAGAGTTCTTGTATATAACTTTTTGGAAAAACATGTTTTTTCATTGCTAAAGGAGATAAACAAAATCATTTCTAAATGTGTATGCAATCGTTATAAAAAGGATGCAGGTGGCGGTGGCTAGAGGAGTCAACAGGAAGGAAGTGGATAGAAGTCACCATTCTCTACTCGGAAGAGGAATTGTAACAAACACATGAAGCAGATAAGTGCCACAATAAACACCTTTGTAGACAGGAAAAAATAAAAGAATATTTACATTTTGATCCTAGAGTGATCTGAAAAGAGAAGCTGGGAAATATGACTGTTGTATTATTCTGCAATTGGTTTCTAATTAATACACAAGCATATGTAATATTACAAACATTATCAGAGTGAGCAAAGAAATATTCTTGTCACATTCTTCTCAAAATGCACCTTTTATAAATAAACATGTAAATAAAATCTTACAGTCTGATCACTGACTTTTCTGTATCACAAATGTGATAGCCCGTAAAAAATAAAAAGTCCAAATGCTGGGCTTTTAATTTCAATTCTTTTACATTTATTTACTTTGGGGTTGTGTATGTATGTGTTTGTGTATGTGTGTGTGTGTGAGTGTGTGTGTGTGTGTGTGTGTGTGTGTGTGTCTGTGTGTGTGTGTGGTTTTCCCATGTCATGTTGTAGATGTAGAAATCAGAGTAGAAATAGGGAAATTGCTTCTCTCAACCTACCACATAGGTCCCAAGGATAATTCATAGGCTCACAGGCTTGCTGGCTAGTACCCTTACCTGACTAGCTGACTAGTCATTCTCACAGTGTTGTTTCCTTTTTTAAAAAAATTTACTTTGTGTTTTTTTTTTTCTTTTTAACAATCCAGTCATTGCTCCCCTTCTGATATACTTTGCCAGAGTTCCTCATTCCATTCCACCTCCCCACTGTCTCCAAGAGTATGCTTCCCTCCTGCCCCCAGCCAGGCCTTCCCACTCCCTGGGGCTTCAAGTCTCTAGATGATGGTCAGGGGTATGTTTTCCCACTGAGGGCGAGTCAAGCAGTCCTCTGCTGTATACATGTCCGGGGCCTTGGATCAGTTAGTGTATGTTGCCTGGTTGGTGGCTCAGTGTGTGAGAGATCTCAGCGGTCCCTGTTATTTGAGACTTGCTATGGTGTTGGCCTACTCCTCGACTTCTTCTAGCCTTTCCCTAATCCAACCACACTCTTTCGTAAAAAGTATGACATGAAAGTGTTTCTTTGGCCACTATGATAAAGTTTGTAATGTTACATATTATTGTATATTAATTAGAAACCAATTACAGACTAATTCAGAAATCATATTCCCGTTTTTTTTCTTTTCTGATTACCCTAGGATCAAAGTGGAAATGTTCATTTTCTTTTTTCTGTCTACAAAGACAGATGAATATGATAGGGTCCTGACTTCAGTTCAGTGATTGCATGTAAGTCCTTGCCTCTGTCTCAGTCAGCTGCTTGATAAGCCTCTAAAAGTCTTAAAGGACAGCCATGCGAGGCTCCTGTCTGTAAGCACAGCATATCATCAGTAGTAGTCTCAGGCCTTGGATCCTCCCCTGGAGATGGATCCCAGGTTGGATGAGTCACCGGAGTTACTTTCTCTTGGGTTCCTTTCCATTTTTGTTCCATCAGATCTTTTAGACAGGAACAATTCTGGATCAGAGTTTTTGACTGTGGAATGGCAACCCCATCCCAGCACTGGATACCCTGTCTTTCTGCTGGAGGTGGACTCTATGAGTTCCCTCTCTCCACTGTTAGACTTTTCATCAAAGATCTTCCCTTTGAGTCCTGAGATTCTCTCACCTCCCAAGTCTCTGGTATTTTCCAGAAGGTCCTCTAACCTCCTGCCCCTGGAGGTTGCCTGTTTCCATTCTTTCTGCTGGTCCTCAATGCTTCTCTCCTGTTCCACTCTCACCACCATGCCTGATAATGTTCTCCGATTCCATTCCCTGTCCTTTCTCCTGCCCAGGTCCCTACCTCCCTCTGCATCTCCTGACTGTCTTTTTTTCCTCCCTCCCAGGTGGGATTGAAGCAGGCACATTTAGGCTCTTCTGCGTGTTAGCCTTCTTAAGTTCTATGGATTGTACCATAGGTATTCCATACTTCTTTGGCTATTATCCACTTATTACTGAGTAAATACCATGCCTGTACATTTGGGTCTGAGAAACCTCACTCAGGATGATATTTTCTAGTCCCATCCATTTGCCTGCAAACCTCAAGATGTCCTCATTCTTAATAGCTGAGTAATATTCCATTATGTAAATGGCCCACATTTTCTGTATCCATTCTTCCATTGTGGGACATCTGGGCTGTTTTCAGCTTCTTACTATCTCAGATAAGTCCACTGTGAAAATTGAGAAATACATGTCTATCTGTTATGATCGGGCATCTTTTGGGTATATGCCCAAGAATGTTATAGCTAGATCTTCAGGTAGATCTACTTCCATTTTTCTGAGGAACCTCCAAATTGATTTCCAGATTGGTGTTACCAGTTTGCAATCTTACCAGCAATGGAGAAGTGTTCTTCCTTCTCCACATCATTGCTCATATGTGTTGTCACCTACGTTTTTGATCTTAGCCTTTCTGATTGTGTAAGGTGGAATCTCAGGGTCGTTAAATTTTCATTTCTCTGATGACTAAGGACTTTGAACATTTCTTTAAGTGCTTCTCGGGCATTTGAAATTCTTCTGTTGTGAAGTCTCTGTTTAGCTCTACACCCCATCTTTTGATTGGGTTGTTTTTTATTTTTTGTTTTGTTTTTGTTTGTTTAGCTCTTTTGTGGTTAGCTTCTTGACTTCTTTATATGTTTTGGATATTAGTCCTCTATCAGATGTAGGGTATGCATAAGCCACCCTGACAATTCTACCAGAGAACTTCCACAGCTGATAAACAACTAAATCAAAGTAGCTGGATAGAAAATTAACTCAAACAAATAAGGTGCCTTCCTAAATACAAATCATAAACAGGCTGAGAAAGAAAATAGGTAAACAAAACCATTCACATAGTAACAAATAATATAACATATCTTGGGGTAACTCTAACAAAGCAAGTGAAAGATCTGCATGAGAAGAACTTCACATCTCTCAAGGAAGAAGTGGAGGAAGACCTCAGAAAATGGAGAAATCTCCCATGTTCATGGATTGGCAGGATTGACATAGTAAAGATGTCCAAACCACCAAAAGCAATCTACAGATTTAACACAATCCCCATCAAAAATTTCAACACAGTTCTTCACAGGAAGGAAAGAGAAATTCTCAATTTCATATGGAAAACAACAAACTCAGGATAGCGAAAACAATTCTTAATAACAATAAAAGAACTTCTTGGGGGGGAAGGGAGATGACTATTCTTGACCTCTAACTGCACTACAGAGCTATAGTGATAAAAAACGGCATGCTATTGGTACAGAGACAGACAGGTACATCAATGGAATAGAATTGAAGACAAGGAAATAAAACCACAGACTTATCGACACTTGATCTTTGACAAATACATACATACATACATACATACATACATACATACATACATCATGGAAAAAAGAAAGCATCTCTAATAATTGGTGCTAATCTAACTGGCAGTCTTTACATAGGAAAATGAAAATAGATTCATAATTGCCACCTTGTGCAAAGCTCAAGTCCAAGTGGATCTCAAGTCCAAGGACCTCAACATAAAATCAGATACACTGAATAAAAAAGAAAGTAGGAAAGAGCCTTGAACTCATTAGCATGGGAAGTGTGGGGATCTCCTAAACAGAACTCCAATGGCTCAGGTTCTAAAATGGAGAACTGATAAATGGAACCTCATTAAACTGAAAAGCTTCTGTAAGGCAAAGGACAAAATCAATAATGGCAACCTGCAATTTCGGAAAAAAATCTTTTTTTTTAAAATTACCTTTAATTTAATATGAGAATAAATAAAATATTCTTCTAAATAATACCGCACTTAAGGAAATTCCTTCTGGAATTGAAAAGTATCCATGAACAAGGATTCGATTCAAGAATTAAAAAAATGATAGGATTTGTTTAAAAAATATAGAAAAACGAGATTTTTTTCTTTAACGTGGCACCAGCTAAGACAGATGACACAATGTTCTCAAAGCAAGTTTCACTGTAAGTGTGCTTCTTAGAATAACCTTTTCTTATGGAAAAGTGATGCAAAATAATTTACTAGTTAAAGCTCATCTAAGATGAGAAGAATTTGAATGTTTTAAACTTTTATTCTGAGATTGTCTGTGTGCCTTAATTAAGCATATTCATGAGATTTAAAAAAAATATCAACACTGTTAGCCAAATTTCCAGGAGAAAGCAAACTATAGAATGAATCGATTTACTTATATGCAAAATGTCTTCTTAACTTGCCTCTTCCTTTGCACTACTAAAACAGTAAATCTGGAGATATTGTCATAGATGGCCAGATGAAAATAGCATAGTTACATAGATATGGACTATGTAATCTATATAAATCTAATGTGTAAAGAAAAATATCGATGACTTTACTTATTACATGTTACTTTCTGAATGTAATCAGCTGTGGATCCTAAAATATCAGTTAGCATTTCCTTGTACATATTGCAAGCTAAGAGAGGAACGGATATACAGCAAAAGGTGAGCAACGGCGTCAGAGATGCAAAGAACTGAGCAGAAGTTTCTCTCTCTTATAGTAAATGTATCAGTGCCCTAGTGTAGAAAAACCCAGAGTAAACCACATCACTCAGTATTGATGCCAATATTTTAATATTGCTTCTATTTACTGATCATTACACTTACCATTGCATGTGGACAGTCATATTGCCGATAGTTTATAGGCTAAGCTGCTGATGTTATAAGGACGTTGCATTCTAAGTATATGCCCTACCTCAAATTTATCTTGAGTTAGAGAAAATAAAGATCAAATACTAGATCATAGTGCCCATGCTCCATTAATATTTTTAACAAGATTGTTACTTGATATCTAAAATTTCATGTTTAGTTAGTCATCTATTAAAGAAACCTCTCATGAATAGACTGTGGTATTCTTCTCGGGGGATCCTATTGCTATAGCTAATGATCGTCAATAGGATAATTAGTCATGGAGCAAATAGGAAATATAGGGATGATTATTGTAACTCAAATTTTATATTCCCTAGGATAAAATTATAGCACATTTTCACTTATCTGAGAGCACAGATGCTATCCAGCTTAGTGAATTCTAACAGAAGATATTGTCATCGCATGCTTCTTAGCTGGGTTTGCTGTCTGAAAATTTCATACTTACAGAATTTCATACTCACAGAAAACACATTCTTATTACTGCAGCCCTCGCCGTCTATTGCGTCTGCACTCTAAATTTCACACCTACAGCTCCACTGCTCCATTCACATAATCATAACTTTGACATGTTTTCTGAGACACCTGGATTTCAATCATATTCATAGTGTAATTCTCAGTTTTGATTTATTCATTGTAGTCTGGTGGATTCCAACACACACACACACACACACACACACACACACACACACACACACACACAGCTGAAGACAATGAGAGAGCCTCTCTCAAAGTTTTTTAAATAGGGAATAGTTCACAAGAGAGGTTAAAAGCATTGCATTTTCTGGAAGAAGGAAACGAACAAGAGGAACAAAAATGTTGAGTCAGAATAGCAGTACACATTAAGATTGTAAGACTATTTTTGGTTTCAATATCAGTGCATACATATTAGAGTAAGTGAAGCTCATGTTGATTGTTTTACAGTTTTATAAAGCAAATTGGAATGATCATAATTGTCTGGAAGTAAGAATACTAATTGACACATTTTTTAAATGTTTCACTATTTAAAAATTCGTTAATCATTTTTTTTACACTCCAGACTTTATCCCTCTCCTGGTCCACCCACTGACAGCTCCACATCCTACCCCTCCTCCCCAATCTCCATTTCCAAGAGGATGTCCCCACCCCACCTCATCCCACCAGACCTCCACATACCCTGGGGCACCAAGTCTCTCAAGGGTTAGGTGCATCTTCTCTGACTGGGTCTAGACCCAGCAGTTCTCTGCTGAGTATGTGTTGGGGGACTGATATCAGCTAGTGTATGCTGACTAGTTGGTGGTCCAGTGTCCCTTGTAGATATCTGTGTGAGGTTAAGACCTGACTTTATTGGTGCAGCTTCTATCATTAGTAGGAGATACAATTTCAGAGCAAGCTCCATTCATCATTAAACACACACACACACACACACACACACACACACACACACACACACACACACTCACTCACACCACTTCATTTTGCAACACAAGAAGTCCACTAATGAAAGCAGCAATCAGCCTGTAAGGCCGCTTTAACATCAATGCTATTTATTCCACCAGATTTTATTCTCACTTTCTGGCTGATATATTTTCGAAATAATTATTTTGAATGGAGCTTGCTCTGAGACTTTGTCTCCCACTAATGACAGAAGCTGCACCAGTGAAGAGAAGTCTGAACCTCACACAGAAATCTATATACAACCGAAGAAAGCTGGGAATGTGTCTGTTGCTTTCCCAAGGAAGAACACATTAATTGGTTGTCCAGTGCCGAACAGTCATGCCTGAAATCATGCAATGCAGGGCGCAAGGTATAGACTGAAGAGATCATTTGGAAATATATATGTTCCTGTATGCACATACATATGCACTTAAACATAAGTGATGGAGTGCCAATTACTGAAAAGGGCAGCCATGAATTTATAGGACAGCTGGGCTGGCTATTGTCATCTACCTTTCTGTTTCCCTTCAGTCTGACCTCATGCCCTGTCACCACTGTGCCTGGATGACTGCATTTTATTAAGAAATTCCAAAACCAGCAGGACAAAATGTAAAATTCATTGGAAATTTTTGGAGAGCTTTTCTTTGGAGAGTTTTTGATCTCACTGAGATGAACACTGTGCGCCTATGAGGTGTTAACCAATACTCTGGCTATTTTTGTCTGTACTTTGTAGATTATTGCTTAAAGATTTGCTTAATTTTTTAAATAAAAAATTACCTAAATATACGTTTAAAATATGATATGGATAAACATAAACGCCAGTCCATAGTATAAAACAGTAATACGTTTCCTATAAAGATTATCTGTGTTCATTTAGACAGAAGTCTAATTTAATAGTAAGAACCTCCCAGGAAAGCAGCAGCTGATGGCATGGAACTACAGGGGCGTTCAGAGTATATAAGAGCAGTTTATTTCAGCGATACTTGTGATTAAACTGGGAGCTTTAAGAACGTGTGTGATATGCCAAAATCTTTAAACTGTCATTTCAAGGAAAATGTTTAAGTAAGCCCCGGATGACTCACTTTTTCTCATTTTTATGGAGTTACAATAGACAAACAAGATGTTTTAATTATCAGCGGAGGCTATTAAACCACGATGTTAATTGAAATTTCAGCTACTTTATATGAAAGTCATAACACCAATAACAAAGGAATAACTTTTAAGAAGCAAAATAGAGACCGTGGAGGACTAGCTGCGGTTCTCAAAATCTATTAAGTTTTCGCTCTACAAAGAAGCACTCCACTTCTCCCGGGAGTCAGGCCTCTATCTCATTTCAGGAATTGTAATGATTTTGCAAAGACGGTGATTACCTTCAATGGGAAGATTAATGTCTTCATTTCTCACATTTTCTCAATTTTTCTTTGAACATAATCATCCACAGAGGCCAAATTATGCAGTATGAATTACAATTAAGATGAAATATGATGTGTTGTTTTGATATGCGCTGAAATTAGGAGAACTTCAAATAGCCTAACCACGAGGTCTGCTCTCTGGTACCTGTGGGCAGGACTTCCCTAAAGTACTTAGTCCGAAAAGGACCAGACCAACGTCCTGCTTACACTGAGCAGGGAACTACAGGAGACCCCTATGTTTTCTCTCACTGTCTGTTTACCATCATGCCCGCTTTTTTTTTTTCCTTTCTTTATTGTGTACTCCTTTTCCCAACAATTTGTAAAGTAATGGGTTTCTTCAGTGCCATCTCTATGTAGTCAGGCATGTTGTGCCTGGCATTTTCCTTTCCTGGGATATAGCTGTAATAAAATACAATACTAAACAAACAAACGCAGCTGCCATTATAATCTGTAACTCAGGCGTCATGTTCAGTTATTTCCATGAAATAAAAAAAGAAATTAATGCATCATAAACACGGTGAAAAGGAAATGTTTTTACCGCACTATTGAAGAAGACAAATTCAAGATGAGAATTAAACGAGACAAAAGGAAATTGGGGTCTTTTAATTTTTGTTTAAAATACGTTTTTCGGCATTTTTTTTTCAGGCGTTCCAATCTTAATTTCATGTTTGGACCATGAAGTGTAAGTTTGGAATGTTATTAATATGCCAGTGTCTAGATACAATAAGTTTGAAAACTGTGTTCAGTAGTTTCAAATGGGAAATGTAAGGCAGTAGACTAGCATGCTTCTTGCTTAGAGTAGAAAATAATTGTTCTCAACACCGTGTGGTCGTGGTCGCTAATTTAAGACCAGTTTAACATAGCTAGAGTCATTTGGGAAGAGAGACACTCAAGAATGTGCCTCCCTAAGGTCAGGCTGTAGACAGCAAGTGAGCCTCTTCTCAGTTATGGATGGATGCGAGAGGGTGGGGTCCCTCTTAGCTCATGTTTTGGGATGAAATATAAAAAAGAGAATGAAGTAAGTCAGGATGAACCTGCTAGTAAGCAGCCCTCAGTCCTCCACGGTCTCTGTTCCTGTTCTCCTCCAGGTTCCTGATCTGAATTTTTTGTTTCAGTTTCTCTCAAAGACAGGTTTACCAATGTAAGGTGAATAAAGACGTTTCTGCCAAGTTATTTTGGTAAGTGTGCTTTATCACAGCAAGAGATACCCTGATTAAGATATTATAAAATTGAAAACAGCATTTCCTACAGAAGGTCTGTTCCTTCAAAGCATTAATTATACTACTTCTTTGAAATGCTTTTTTTTCTTTTTCTTTGCTTCTATTTATGCAAGATGTAAATTACTCCAGCATGGGAGCAGTTTGCTTGGACTCAGTAAGAAAGTGTACCTGGGGAGTTCAGTCCACCTCAAAGATGTACACCTCAAAGATGAAATAGTAACGGTAACTTTAATTAAATGACAATCAAACTGGGACTTCAAGTTGTATGAGCTACAAGGATGTTAGTGATTGCTAATTATTTATGGCCTTATTAAAAAAAATACAAGGACAGTCCCTTAAACCTTAATGATATTGGTGCAAACAACCTGTTGTGATTCTCTTTTTGAACAGATATTTGGCTTAGGGCGAGTAACAAAATAACCGTGGATAATAATTCACCCTAACTTCTGGCCATGGGCTTAAGATGTCTTCAGCCATCTGCATTCTTCCAATTTACCATATGACAGGGATTTGCTCTTTCTCCTGTATCTTCCCTATCTTTAAGAGGCTCCTGAATCACAGAATCTTAAGTAAAACAGGGAGTGCACGTTTGTTTTATAAACTGTTGTTTTAATTAGTGAATTATCAATGAACTAAAGAATGTTTCTTTTTAAAAAAAGATGTTTTCTTTATAATTAGCTTTGAGGCAAATTTAGAAGTTCGGACAAATGAGCAAGGAAGCCAAAACAGAATGCTGTACCTGAGCAGCAGTAAAAATGAAGCAAATGATTTCAGTTAAATTCCTAGACACTGTTAGATATCTATATAGACAAAAGTTATTTACACATTTACCCCGTGTATAAAATACAATGTTAAGCCATGGTAGACTTTAAATAAGAATATTAACACATTAAAAAGACAGAATAATTTAATGTAGCACATAAAATATCCTCATAAATTTGACTTACAAAATATTTTAAATATTTCACAAGATTTCCAGCAAAAAATAATTGTTTAATTCTGGCATGCTTAACTTGGAGCTTCTTCTAAGTAAAAATAATAACATTGATCATGAAAATGAAAATAATAATAGTAATAATAATAATAATAATAATTTTGAAAAGAGATGTATGACAGAAAAACAATAGTACTGAAACTATAGTCTCACATTTTCAATTTATATAAAAACCTTATGAGGAAATAATGAATCAGTGAGCTAAAGAAATAAATCAAAATCACAAAATTTAAGCAAAAAATAAGTTCTCAGAAATAAGGCTATCAAAATCACTGACTTAAATTCATAGCAGTTTTTTTATTACTTGCTTGCAAAGTTAAAACTGACAAATCCAATTAACAATATGTATGGTGACTGGTAGCAGGCATGCTTGGTTGGTTTTGTTTTGCTGTTGCTGTTTTAAATATTTCTTAACCATAGAAACTAAAACTTAACATTTCAAACACACACACACACACACACACACACACACACACACACACGAATATATAACTGGTCCAAACTTCATCTCTGCTAAGTTTCATAGCAGACTTAGTTGTAATATTCAGAAGCTGGAAAGAACCCAGATGCCCTTCAGCAGAGGAATGGATACAGAAAATGTGGTACATCTACACAATGGAATATTACTCAGCTATCAAAAACAATGACTTTGTGAAATTCATAGGCAAATGGATGGAACTGGAAAATATCATCCTGAGTGAGGTAAACCAATCACAGGAAAACACACATGGTATGCACTCAGTGATAAGTGGCTATTAGCCCAAAAGCTTGAATTATGCACGAGAAAATCCACAGACTATATGAAGCTCAAGAAGAAGGACGACCAAAGGGTGAGTGCTTCAGTCCATCTTAAAAGGGGGAACAAAAATATTCATAGGAGGAATGTGGAAGCAAAGTTTGGACCAATGACTGAAGGAATGGCCGTTCAGATCCTGCCTCACCTTGGGATCCAGCCCATATACATAGAGCCACCAAACCCAAACAATATTGATGAATCCAAGAAGTGCATGCTGACAGGAGCCTGATACAGTTATCTCCTGAGAAGCACACAGCCAGAGCATGACAAATACAGAGGTGAATGCTAGCTAGCAGCAAACCATTGAAATGAGAATGGGGACGCTGTTGGAGGAATTAGAGAATGGATCGAAGGAGCTAAAGTGGCTTGCAACCCCATAAGAGCAACAATGCCAACCAACCAGAGCTCCCAGGGACTAAATCACCATCCAAAGAGTACATTTGGACAGACCCATGGCTCCAGCAGCATATGTAGCTACATATGCCCTGCCAAGGCTTGACACCCCAGTGTAAGGTAATGTCAGGGTAGGGAGATGGAAAGGGGTAGTGGGGGAACACCCTAGTAGAAGAAGGGAGTAGGGGGATGGTTTAGGGAGTTTATGTATGAGAAACCAAGAAAGGGGATGACATTTCAAATGTAAATAAAAAGTAAATGTAAACTAAAAATGTTTTTAAAAAAGAAAGTGCAAAATTTGACACTGAAATGGAAATTTGTTGAAGGACCTATCTTTATACAGAAATTTGGACTGTTAATATTATGGGCTTAGGATCTTCACATCAATGGATCTTTATAAGAATATTTGCATGCTTAAGATTATGTGACTGGAGACCCGGTGAGAGAGAGACCCAACCGCCTGGTCAGGTGGGCACTCCTGAGGCTGCAGAGCGGAAGAGACCACCAACCCTGCTCACCCCTGCCCACATCCCTGGCCCAAGAGGAAACTGTATAAGGCCTCTGGGCTCCCGTGGGGGAGGGCCCAGGAGCGGCAGGACTTCTGCGCCTGAGACACCGCCGGAACCTGAAAGAAACAGACCGGATAAACAGTTCTCTGCACCCAAATCCCGTGGGAGGGAGAGCTAAACCTTCAGAGAGGCAGACAAGCCTGGGAAACCAGAAGAGACCGCTCCCTGCACACACATCTCGGACGCCAGAGGAAAAAGCCAAAGACCATCTGGAACCCTGGTGCACTGAAGCTCCCGGAAGGGGCGGCACAGGTCTCCCTGGTTGCTGCCGCTGCAGAGAGCCCCTGGGCAGCACCCCACGAGCGAACCTGAGCCTCGGGACCACAGGTAAGACCAAATTTTCTGCTGCAAGAAAGCTGCCTGGTGAGCCTGGGACACACGGAAGCAGAATTTCTCTAGAACCGGGCACGTTCTGTGTGTACCGGAAGTCCCACACCCGCGGATCCCGGCCCGCAGCAGCTCTCTGCTCCCAGACCCGGTGAGAGAGAGACCCAATCGCCTGGTCAGGTGGGCACTCCTGAGGCTGCAGAGCGGAAGAGACCACCAACACTGCTCACCCCTGCCCACATCCCTGGCCCAAGAGGAAACTGTATAAGGCCTCTGGGCTCCCGTGGGGGAGGGCCCAGGAGCGGCAGGACCCCTGCCAGAGACACCGCCGGACCCTGAAGGAAACAGACCGGATAAACAGTTCTCTGCACCCAAATCCCGTGGGAGGGAGAGCTAAACCTTCAGAGAGGCAGACAAGCCTGGGAAACCAGAAGAGACTGCTCCCTGCACACACATCTCGGACGCCAGAGGAAAAAGCCAAAGACCATCTGGAACCCTGGTGCACTGAAGCTCCCGGAAGGGGCGGCACAGGTCTTCCTGGTTGCTGCCGCTGCAGAGAGCCCCTGGACAGCACCCCACGAGCAAACCTGAGCCTCGGGACCACAGGTAAGACCAAATTTTCTGCTGCAAGAAAGCTGCCTGGTGAACTCAAGACACAGGCCCACAGGAACAGCTGAAGACCTGTAGAGAGGAAAAACTACACGCCCGAAAGCAGAACACTCTGTCCCCATAACTGACTAAAAGAGAGGAAAACAGGTCTACAGCACTCCTGACACACAGGCTTATAGGACAGTCTAGCCACTGTCAGAAATAGCAGAACAAAGTAACACTAGAGATAATCTGATGGCGAGAGGCAAGCGCAGGAACCCAAGCAACAGAAACCAAGACTACATGCCATCATCGGAGCCCAATTCTCCCACCAAAACAAACATGGAATATCCAAACACACCAGAAAAGCAAGATCTAGTTTCAAAATCATATTTGATCATGATGCTGGAGGACTTCAAGAAAGACGTGAAGAACTCCCTTAGAGAACAAGTAGAAGCCTACAGAGGGGAATCGCAAAAATGCCTGAAAGAATTCCAGGAAAACATAAATAAACAAGTAGAAGCCCACAGAGAGGAGACACAAAAATCCCTGAAAGAATTCCAGGAAAACACAATCAAACAGTTGAAGGAATTAAAAATGGAAATAGAAGCAATCAAGAAAGAACACATGGAAACAACCCTGGATATAGAAAACCAAAAGAAGAGACAAGGAGCTGTAGATACAAGCTTCACCAACAGAATACAAGAGATGGAAGAGAGAATCTCAGGAGCAGAAGATTCCATAGAAATCATTGACTCAACTGTCAAAGATAATGTAAAGCGGAAAAAGCTACTGGTCCAAAACATACAGGAAATCCAGGACTCAATGAGAAGATCAAACCTAAGGATAATAGGTATAGAAGAGAGTGAAGACTCCCAGCTCAAAGGACCAGTAAATATCTTCAACAAAATCATAGAAGAAAACTTCCCTAACCTAAAAAAAGAGATACCCATAGACATACAGGAAGCCTACAGAACTCCAAATAGATTGGACCAGAAAAGAAACACCTCCCGTCACATAATTGTCAAAACACCAAACGCACAAAATAAAGAAAGAATATTAAAAGCAGTAAGGGAAAAAGGTCAAGTAACATATAAAGGGAGACCTATCAGAATCACACCAGACTTCTCGCCAGAAACTATGAAGGCCAGAAGATCCTGGACTGATGTTATACAGACCCTAAGAGAACACAAATGCCAGCCCAGATTACTGTATCCAGCAAAACTCTGAATTAACATTGATGGAGAAACCAAGATATTCCATGACAAAACCAAATTTACACAATATCTTTCCACAAATCCAGCACTACAAAGGATAATAAATGGTAAAGCCCAACATAAGGAGGCAAGCTATACCCTAGAAGAAGCAAGAAACTAATCGTCTTGGCAACAAAACAAAGAGAATGAAAGCACACAAACATAACCTCACATCAAATATGAATATAACGGGAAGCAATAATCACTATTCCTTAATATCTCTCAATATCAATGGCCTCAACTCCCCAATAAAAAGACATAGATTAACAAACTGGATACGCAACGAGGACCCTGCATTCTGCTGCCTACAGGAAACACACCTCAGAGACAAAGACAGACACTACCTCAGAGTGAAAGGCTGGAAAACAACTTTCCAAGCAAATGGTCAGAAGAAGCAAGCTGGAGTAGCCATTCTAATATCAAATAAAATCAATTTCCAACTAAAAGTCATCAAGAAAGATAAGGAAGGACACTTCATATTCATCAAAGGAAAAATCAACCAAGATGAACTCTCAATCCTAAATATCTATGCCCCAAATACAAGGGCACCTACATATGTAAAAGAAACCTTACTAAAGCTCAAAACACACATTGCACCTCACACAATAATAGTGGGAGATTTCAACACCCCACTCTCATCAATGGACAGATCATGGAAACAGAAATTAAACAGTGATGTAGACAGACTAAGAGAAGTCATGAGCCAAATGGACTTAACGGATATTTATAGAACATTCTATCCTAAAGCAAAAGGATATACCTTCTTCTCAGCTCCTCATGGTACTTTCTCCAAAATTGACCATATAATTGGTCAAAAAACGGGCCTCAACAGGTACAGAAAGATAGAAATAATCCCATGCGTGCTATCGGACCACCACGGCCTAAAACTGGTCTTCAATAACAATAAGGGAAGAATGCCCACATATACGTGGAAATTGAACAATGCTCTACTCAATGATAACCTGGTCAAGGAAGAAATTAAAAAAGAAATTAAAAAATTTTAGAATTTAATGAAAATGAAGATACAACATACTCAAACTTATGGGACACAATGAAAGCTGTGCTAAGAGGAAAACTCATAGCGCTGAGTGCCTGCAGAAAGAAACAGGAAAGAGCATATGTCAGCAGCTTGACAGCACACCTAAAAGCTCTAGAACAAAAAGAAGCAAATACACCCAGGAGGAGTAGAAGGCAGGAAATAATCAAACTCAGAGCTGAAATCAACCAAGTAGAAACAAAAAGGACCATAGAAAGAATCAACAGAACCAAAAGTTGGTTCTTTGAGAAAATCAACAAGATAGATAAACCCTTAGCCAGACTAACGAGAGGACACAGAGAGTGTGTCCAAATTAACAAAATCAGAAATGAAAAGGGAGACATAACTACAGATTCGGAGGAAATTCAAAAAATCATCAGATCTTACTATAAAAACCTATATTCAACAAAATTTGAAAATCTTCAGGAAATGGACAATTTCCTAGACAGATACCAGGTATCGAAGTTAAATCAGGAACAGATAAACCAGTTAAACAACCCCATAACTCCTAAGGAAATAGAAGCAGTTATTAAAGGTCTCCCAACCAAAAAGAGCCCAGGTCCAGACGGGTTTAGTGCAGAATTCTATCAAACCTTCATAGAAGACCTCATACCAATATTATCCAAACTATTCCACAAAATTGAAACAGATGGAGCCCTACCGAATTCCTTCTATGAAGCCACAATTACTCTTATACCTAAACCACACAAAGACACAACAAAGAAAGAGAACTTCAGACCAATTTCCCTTATGAATATCGACGCAAAAATACTCAATAAAATTCTGGCAAACCGAATTCAAGAGCACATCAAAACAATCATCCACCATGATCAAGTAGGCTTCATCCCAGGCATGCAGGGATGGTTTAATATACAGAAAACCATCAACGTGATCCATTATATAAACAAACTGAAAGAACAGAACCACATGATCATTTCATTAGATGCTGAGAAAGCATTTGACAAAATTCAACACCCCTTCATGATAAAAGTCCTGGAAAGAATAGGAATTCAAGGCCCATACCTAAACATAGTAAAAGCCATATACAGCAAACCAGTTGCTAACATTAAACTAAATGGAGAGAAACTTGAAGCAATCCCACTAAAATCAGGGACTAGACAAGGCTGCCCACTCTCTCCCTACTTATTCAATATAGTTCTTGAAGTTCTAGCCAGAGCAATCAGACAACAAAAGGAGATCAAAGGGATACAGATCGGAAAAGAAGAGGTCAAAATATCACTATTTGCAGATGACATGATAGTATATTTAAGTGATCCCAAAAGTTCCACCAGAGAACTACTAAAGCTGATAAACAACTTCAGCAAAGTGGCTGGGTATAAAATTAACTCAAATAAATCAGTTGCCTTCCTCTATACAAAAGAGAAACAAGCCGAGAAAGAAATTAGGGAAACGACACCCTTCATAATAGACCCAAATAATATAAAGTACCTCGGTGTGACTTTAACCAAGCAAGTAAAAGATCTGTACAATAAGAACTTCAAGACACTGAGGAAAGAAATTGAAGAAGACCTCAGAAGATGGAAAGATCTCCCATGCTCATGGATTGGCAGGATTAATATGGTAAAAATGGCCATTTTACCAAAAGCAATCTACAGATTCAATGCAATCCCCATCAAAATACCAATCCAATTCTTCAAAGAGTTAGACAGAACAATTTGCAAATTCATCTGGAATAACAAAAAACCCAGGATAGCTAAAGCTATCCTCAACAATAAAAGGACTTCAGGGGGAATCACTATCCCTGAACTCAAGCAGTATTACAGAGCAATAGTGATAAAAACTGCATGGTATTGGTACAGAGACAGACAGATAGACCAATGGAATAGAATTGAAGACCCAGAAATGAACCCACACACCTATGGTCACTTGATTTTTGACAAAGGAGCCAAAACCATCCAATGGAAAAAAGATAGCATTTTCAGCAAATGGTGCTGGTTCAACTGGAGGGCAACATGTAGAAGAATGCAGATCGATCCATCCTTATCACCCTGTACAAAGCTTAAGTCCAAGTGGATCAAGGACCTCCACATCAAACCAGACACACTCAAACTAATAGAAGAAAAACTAGGGAAGCATCTGGAACACATGGGCACTGGAAAAAATTTCCTGAACAAAACACCAATGGCTTATGCTCTAAGATCAAGAATCGACAAATGGGATCTCATAAAACTGCAAAGCTTCTGTAAGGCAAAGGACACTGTGGTTAGGACAAAACGGCAACCAACAGATTGGGAAAAGATCTTTACCAATCCTACAACAGATAGAGGCCTTATTTCCAAAATATACAAAGAACTCAAGAAGTTAGACTGCAGGGAAACAAATAACCCTATTAAAAAATGGGGTTCAGAGCTAAACAAAGAATTCACAGCTGAGGAATGCCGAATGGCTGAGAAACACCTAAAGAAATGTTCAACATCTTTAGTCATAAGGGAAATGCAAATCAAAACAACCCTGAGATTTCACCTCACACCAGTGCGATTGGCTAAGATCAAAAACTCAGGTGACAGCAGATGCTGGCGAGGATGTGGAGAAAGAGGAACACTCCTCCATTGTTGGTGGGATTGCAGACTGGTAAAACCATTCTGGAAATCAGTCTGGAGGTTCCTCAGAAAATTGGACATTGAACTGCCTGATGATCCAGCTATACCTCTCTTGGGCATATACCCAAAAGATGCCTCAACATATAAAAGAGACACGTGCTCCACTATGTTCATCGCAGCCTTATTTATAATAGCCAGAAGCTGGAAAGAACCCAGATGCCCTTCAACAGAGGAATGGATACAGAAAATGTGGTACATCTACACAATGGAATATTACTCAGCTATCAAAAACAACGAGTTTATGAAATTCGTAGGCAAATGGTTGGAACTGGAAAATATCATCCTGAGTGAGCTAACCCAATCACAGAAAGACATACATGGTATGCACTCATTGATAAGTGGCTATTAGCCCAAATGCTTGAATTACCCTAGATCCCTAGAACAAACGAAACTCAAGACGGATGATCAAAATGTGAATGCTTCACTCCTTCTTTAAATGAGGAAAAAGAATACCCTTGGCAGGGAAGGGAGAGGCAAAGATTAAAACAGAGACTGAAGGAACACCCATTCAGAGCCTGCCCCACATGTGGCCCATACATATACAGCCACCCAATTAGACAAGATGGATGAAGCAAAGAAGTGCAGACCGACAGGAGCCGGATGTAGATCGCTCCTGAGAGACACAGCCAGAATACAGCAAATATAGAGGCGAATGCCAGCAGCAAACCACTGAACTGAGAATAGGTCCCCTATTGAAGGAATCAGAGAAAGAACTGGAAGAGCTTGAAGGGGCTCAAGACCCCAAAAATACAACAATGCCAAGCAACCAGAGCTTCCAGGGACTAAGCCACTACCTAAAGACTATACATGGACTGACCCTGGACTCTGACCCCATAGGTAGCAATGAATATCCTAGTAAGAGCACCAGTGGAAGGGGAAGCCCTGGGTCCTGCTAAGACTGAACCCACAGTGAACTAGTCTATGTGGGGAGGGCGGCAATGGGGGGAGGGTTGGGAGGGGAACACCCATAAGGAAGGGGAGCGGGGAGGGGGATGTTTGCCCGGAAACCGGGAAAGGGAATAACACTCGAAATGTATATAAGAAATACTCAAGTTAATAAAAAAAAAAAAAAAAAAAAAAAAAAAAAAAAGATTATGTGACTGATAATTGTTTCTGTTGTAATATTTAAACTATTTGTTTTATCTTAAATAGAAATGGGGACAATGTAGAGACATTTTAATCCAGTTAGGGAATCATATGCAAAAAATCTTCTTGGTCTGTGATATCAGGCTGGAATGACACACTTTAACTGTTCTGGTCATGCTTAGTAGACACAATTCCAAACAATGTAAAATTAGTTTGTAGAAGTAGCTGTGTTTGAAAGTGACATCTATTTGAGGGGACAACAAAATGACAAATCAGAGAAAGATTTGGCAGAATGAGTCAGAGATAAAACATGACTAACTCTGATGTGAAAAACAGGAAAGAGAGGTGATGGAAGAGGAAACACATGGAAGAGGATACTTGAGAAAGTATGGAGACACACACACACACACACACAGAGAGAGAGAGAGAGAGAGAGAGAGAGAGAGAGAGAGAGAGAGAGAGAGAGAGAGAGAGAGAGAGTCAGTTCAGTGAGTTCAGTACATAATGTTCAGTGAAGGAAAAGGAAGCAATTTTACCTGGAGAATTTTAGAGACAGATTGCATGTGCAGATAGAATAAGCCAGAGAGCAAGAAGGGGCCAGAGAATTAAGACAGATTGCCAGAGTCAGTTTGAGGCCAATCAGAGCTAATATACCTAAATCCAATCTTCTCAGTATGTATAATGTTATGTGTATGTGTGTTTTCAGGGCTGACCATTTAGCATTTGGTAAGCAATTGCTGTGCTCCTTCCTGAAAAGACTATTCCCCTGCTCTCAGCATTACTTGGTTTCCTGCAGTTCTCTCTAGAGGATTAACTTTTCACACTTTCAACTGTCCTCTTTGATAGGTCTTTGGTGTCAATCCTGTGCAGCTCACATGTGGGCAGTCACATTGTTAAGACTTTTTCAGGCACATATTCAATCATGCCGAAATCATAGTGTGTCAATTGAAATTTGATATACAGACTTTCAAATCCTTGCCTGTAGAATATGAAATGGTTAAGATACAAGGACATTGCCTCCTGGTTGAGTGTTACAGATAACTATACATGCACCAGAGAACTTGATATTAATTTTCATTATCTACTCACTCTAAATGAAAGAAATACATTTTATCCTCTCCAGTATATTTCAAATACTGTATTTATATGTCCTGGTCTTATTTTTAAACTTATGCTTTTTAAAAGCTACACAGCTGAGCAGCCATTCAACAACTAGAACCAGCTGGATACAAAGGAAGCAGTGAGGCTAAGAGTCTGGCAGATAAGGAGAGCAGAGGAAATACCTGAGCGCTATGATCTTCACGTTTCTGTAATAATGGATCAGCTCCTGCAATGGGACAAAGCCTAGGCAGGAAGGAATTTACAAAGGTTCCTATGAAACTTAGCCTGGCCTTAAGATGAGCACGCTCTGTAGCCAGTACTCTACCACAGTACCATAAAAATTAATGTGCAGTATTCACAACCATGATCTCTGGATGGGCAGGTTTGTGGTCTCATAGCTAATTTCATCCTTACAAAGGTACGCGTTTCTGATAGCGTGCAAGAAAGTAGACACAGCACTGAAACCCAAGGTTACACATTCAGCTCATAGGAAGCGTTAGTATTAATGCTGTTATGAAGAAGAGAAAGGAGGAAGGATGATTCATCAAATATTAGCATTCAATGGGCCAGCAATGAATAAATTTGTTAAGCCAATAGCTGAGGGAAGCTGTTAGCATAGAAATAAACATCTGAAAAGTTGGCTTTCATTCTGAATCATGTCGTTAGTCTGAGCTAAGCATTTCTTTCTCCAGGCAAAATGACACGGAATTTATGGCTAACAAAATATTTAGTTCTACATAATGATAATACCCAGCTGAGTGTGTAAAACAGACGCTTTTTGGTGGCATATATCAAGACAAGCATCACAGAGATTTGATGCATGGTGATACAACACTGAACCTGCGGTGCCCTTACCAAGATTTTTGAAAAACAAAAACCTATTATTTTGAAAAATGCACTCATAAATAACTGCCTATTTCAAAAAGCTATGATTTGATTTCTGTTTGGAAATGCATTGGGCTAATAGATTCGATTAAAGGGAATTGACATCTGTAGAATATTGTATATCCTCAGAGAATGGAGTTAGAAGTTTAGGGAATTGAAAGCAGACGGTTTAAAGTAAAATGTGTAGAAAGGAAACTGCTGACACAGAGAAGTTCTACAAGTCTTAGAGATGCTTATTTTTCTTTGAATATACAATGGCCAAAATTAATGTGTTTGGCATGAAGTATGAACTACCAAATGCGACAGGCGAGGTGTCTTAACAATAACGCATATTTCCTCAATAGTTTTTAAAGTTTGGAAGACCATGTTGTTAACAGACTACGATTTCTTTCTGAATTTATATTTACTTGTTCACAATAAATCCATCTTTTAGTTTCCGGGGAGATGGCCCAGTAGCTGAAGGATTTACTGTTTTGCCAAGAAGACTGTAATTTTAATAATCTTCCAGATCCACATAAAAGCAAGAGAAATGTGACCGTTGTTTCTAATTTTAGCATTTATGAAACACAGATAGGACAGATCTCTGGGACAAGATGTGTGGATAAGTTAACAAGACTGGGCTAGATCCGGATAGATTGAGAGTTACCACTTCAATAAAATAAACAGGGACTGTCTGAGTAAGGTACCAGGTATCAAGTTCAGACCCCCCCCCCACATATTCATACACAATCACGAATCTACACACATAAATTTACCTCACACATGAAAATATATACACATGTAAAGCATACCCAAATACGCATGACAAAACATAAAATGAAGACATATCTTGAGTTCTCTCTTATCTATTTCTGAAGCTATGTGGTATTTGGTTTTTTTCCAATGAGAGTATCAGTCACAATAGATCAATGCCTTATGCCTTGATCAGTAAAACTTTATATATCGATTTATAGCTGAATTAAATACAACAGCCAAGATAATTAGCCAACCTGGTATACTAGCAGTTAATTAGTGAGGAATATATAGTCTATATATAAAATAGACTTCATAATTCCAAGAAAAGTGAAGTTATTTTATACAAAAATAGATGGAAATGAATAGATCATTATGTTACATAAAGTTAATTGGAATCAGAAAACATATGCTTTCAGTCCTCCTAAAATAACGTTTTGTTATCTCAAGTATATTTGAAATGGACTTGGCAGGATGAATTTATGTATAAGTATCAATAATATTAAAAAAGAGGCCATCAATTTGATAGAGAGTTCAAAGAGGGTTTGGAGGAAAGACAGAGATGAGGAAAAGTGATGTAACTATATTTCAATAAATTATTTTTTATAATTTTAGGCAAATTGTTGTAATCCACATTAATGAAAAATATAGAATTTGATTACTAGTATCATCGTTGATTTCATATTCGCTAAATCCAGTTAATTTCAATAATCATTGGCTACTATTCACGAAATTGACATCAGAGATAAGTAATATCTCCTTGTTATTAAATCATAGCTACTTTACAGGTTATTACTTACTCTTTGGTACTATAGCTTAGTAACTTAATCATACTTAATCTTATGTTGCTTGTCATTATTCTGCTGAATGTTTATTTTTAAAAGAGTAGTCTTACTAACATCTATTAAATAATTATCTTTTATAATTAATGTATGTCTTCTGAGGCAATGTTGTTTGATTGTAATATATATAAAATGATTTTTATAATATGTTTAAATTAACATGTGATCCAAAAACTATGCATTTTCTCATTGGATATACAAAATATGCATATTTAAAAATGTATGTTCATCTATTATATACATTATATCACCAGAACTTCATTTTAAGGCTTTTCATATTTAAAGGTCATTCTATATTGATAAACATACTTTAAAATAAACATATAATTTTATATTTTCTGAATAAACTCTGACTTAATAGCTGATATTCATGAAAAAGAAAGACCATAATTTATTTTGATAAATAGTAACATAGAACACAGGGAAAAAGAATGTTGTAGGAAACAGTAGCAGTAGGTCATCACAAGTAATAGCTAGTTTGGGTGTGAGTTATTTTGAGAACTCTGCAGCCTGACCTGATGGCTTCAGTTCCCCAATGCACTATAAACCATCACAGCTCAATTCAAAGCCATCTGTGTCTTGCTTTTCAGAATTGCTTCTCATTTAACTACTAAAGTTACCTAAATTGGTGAATTCCCACTGGCCACAACTGATAGAATATGTATTGAAAGCTCCTTTACCTCTATATTTTTAAGATATTTATTGAATCAAACATTTGTTAGACACTATTTTAGGCACTCAAATGAAAAAATAAATACGTATAACCAGACATTGTTCCAGAGTATAGAAAGCTCGTAAGTTAACATTTGAATGTGTCTTGTAAGTTGTCTATTTCAATAGAAAAGGTGTTAGCATTTTTCTATCACCTAATACAAATTGATTGCCATGGCAAAAATTAATTTTGAACAACCCGGACTGAGCCTGAGGACCCCAATAGAAGATTTAGGGGAAGGACTGAAGAAGCTCACAGGGATTGCAACCCCATAGGAAGAACAACAGTATCAACAGTATCAGAGCTCCCAGGGACTAAACCACCAACCAACCAGTCAAACAAACAAACAAACAAACAAATACTAATCTATTAAAAAATAACAATATTGAATCATGAAAAAAGAAAGAAAACCCAAGGTAGCACTGAAGTTTCACAATTTTTGTAAATGAAGTTCTGTGTCATAATTATACTAATTTTCAAACATTTCAGTGATGTTTATAAATACTTTTTGAAGGACATATTATCCTCCCCTTTTTACATGGGTTAAAACTAAGGCTTAAAGAGAAAGAGTAATCTTGCTGTGCCCGCCATATGTGCATGGCAGTCTCATCCCACGGTATTGTGCTGCAGTCCATCCCGTTCCCATTCTCTCATCCCGCCCCGCTGCTTAGCTAGCTACTCGGCAGAAAATCCACTTATGGTGATGAGACTTAAGCCATCTCTAAAATAGTGGCAGAAATTGTGCAGATCTTCTTTAATCCTCAACTCAATACATTTCGGGGATTGGGGAAGGGAATCATCCCTAGAAGGGAGTCTTATTATTTTGTTTGACACAAGATAGATACCATGAATAATAGAATCTTAAGTACAGAGTGTGACTCACACTGTACTACCTGTTGTGTGACCATTGTCATGCATCCTCAGATTTCCAATAATCTCTACGGTGCTTATATAATTTGAGAAACTGATAAATAGCAGTATTATCAAATATTGTATTGTTAGAAATTAGCCAAGACTACAGGTACAATTAAAATCTGTAGTTGGGTTCTTATGAACTGTATTTTTTTTTCGGATCATATGTCTCAAAATATATTTAATTACTAAGAGTTCCATGTGTGTGTGTGCTTACATGCCTGTCTGTCCTGTGTGTGTGTGTGTGAGTGTGAGTGTGTCTGTGTGTCTGTGTGTGTGAGTGTGTGTGTGAGTGTGTGTGTGTGCCTACATACCCAGGTGTCCCTGTGTGTGTGTCTGTGTGTGTGAGTGTGTGTGAGTGTATGTGTGTGTGTGAGTGTGTGTGTGTCTGTGTGTGAGTGTGTGTGTGAGTGTGTGTGTGTGTGTGTCTGTGTGTGTGAGTGTGTGTGTGAGTGTGTGTGTGTGCCTACATACCCAGGTGTCCCTGTGTGTGTCTGTGTGTGTGAGTGTGTGTGAGTGTATGTGTGTGTGAGTGTGTGTGTCTGTGTGTGAGTGTGTGTGTGAGTGTGTGTGTGAGTGTGAGTGTGTGTGTCTGTGTGTGTGAGTGTGTGTGTGAGTGTGTGTGTGTGCCTACATACCCAGGTGTCCCTGTGTGTGTGTGTGTCTGTGTGTGTGAATGTGTGTGAGTGTATGTGTGTGTGTGTCTGTGTGTGTGAGTGTGTGTGTGAGTGTGTGTGTGTGCCTACATACCCAGGTGTCCCTGTGTGTGTGTGTCTGTGTGTGTGAGTGTGTGTGTGAGTGTGTGTGTGCCTACATACCCAGGTGTCCCTGTGTGTGTGTGTCTGTGTGTGTGAATGTGTGTGAGTGTATGTGTGTGTGTGTCTGTGTGTGTGAGTGTGTGTGTGAGTGTGTGTGTGTGCCTACATACCCAGGTGTCCCTGTGTGTGTGTGTGTCTGTGTGTGTGAGTGTGTGTGTGTGTGTGTGTGTGTGTGTGTGTGTGTGTGTTTGGATGCTGTGGGAACCTTACTACTTGCCTCTTTAAATTTCTGCTCTAGCTTTTCCCTGTGCAGTTCAGAAGGCAGGCTTTGCACTGTTGTCATCTTTCTGCTTTATTTATAAGGGTATTAAATCTTGGTAAGTTAAGTGTTATACAAACTGTTTAATGGCCAGCTGAGGATGAACTTGCTCTCTGATGACTTTCCTTATTTAACATGATCAAGATGGAATTTTTATCTATGTTAAGTCCGTTACTGCATTTTCAAAACCTTTACATTGGCTTTGAAGCATAAAGTTGTTTTATGTATTTATTTGATCTCACCTAATGCATAAATTCTTTTTGATGAAACTATCCTACTCTGCTTTATCAAGTACAAAAAAAAAACTCAATAAATTCTTAAATTCTTTACTAGTGGTCTTTTAGAGAGAGTTTTAAAAATAAAAGCAAAAGCATATCAGTTTCATTAAGATCCAAGTTTATGTATTATCTTTATAAGTATGAAACCTTAAGATCATAGTCTAATTACCTCATTTTATAGGTAACAATTTACTACATGTACTTATTACATTTATTTTATTCGTTTATGTATCATTAACATTTAAATTCAGTTTTAACCTTTGAAAATGTATTACATAGATATTGAACATTTAAACTTCATATGACAGGTCCTACTCATTTGAATTGCGGAAAATGACAGCTGTGAAAAGTGTTCAAACTTTCATCATGTATTTTAGACTACATCATTATAGATCAGCCACTCCCTAGCCCTAGAAAGTAACTCCATTAAAATGTCAAAGCTCTTGTCAGTCCTTTTAGCACTGAATTAGAAACACTCACAGTTGATATGACCTGGAAGCTTAGCCTTCATAACAAAGACCAAACCTTTCTACTGCTGAGAGAATGTGAGAAACTTACTGCATTGCAAGTGTGCTCCTGAATGAATATGTTACCAAGATCTGATAATATTAACCTCTGAGTAGCAGAGATCATTTACAGAACAACCAGTTTTCAGTGACACATACACTCACAGACTCTCACTTTCAGTTTTGCCACGAGTGTTTATAAGATTAGTAAACGAGTTATCCGGGACAAGAAGAGATGTGAAGGAAAGATTTTCAGTATACTCTGAGAAATTTCAAAATGCCAGAAGAGTACAAATTCAATTTTCATAGAAGTCAGTTACACTACAGATCAGAAAGCCCTTGTCTTGTTAAGGACAAAGCATTATAAAAGAAAGCTGCCTGGGAATGAGACAGGGGAAAACCTGTGAGACATCAACTCCACATAAAGAGGTAAAGACAACTCAGGAAAGCTGGGACCAGAAGAGTTTGCACTGAAAAAGGAAGAGCATACCATTGCCAAATGGTCAGCCTGAAAACGTACATACATGTAACATTATATAGAACCAGAGCTTCCATGGGCTGACCCAGGGCTCCTATTGCATATGTAGCAGAGGACGGCCTGTCGGGCGCCAGTGGAAGGAGAAGTCCTTTTGTCCAGCCAAGGTTGGATCCCAGTGCAGCGGAATGTCGAGGTGGTGATGGTGGTGGTGGTAATAACGGGGGGGGGGGTCGGTGAATCAGGGGAATACCTGTATGGGGAGGGGGAAGGGAGGGAATGGGGACTTATGGACAGGAAACCGGGAAGGGGAATAACATTTGAAATGTAAGTAAAGAAATAATCTAACAATTTTTAAAAAAAAATGAAAAAAAAATAGTTTCAGGGATTGGTGCTTGCCCATGGGATGGGTCTCAAGTTGGGCCAGTTATTGGTTGGCCATTCAGCCAGTCTCTGCTTCACCCCGCATGCCTGCATTTCCTGTAGACAGGATACATTTTGGACTGAAACTTTTGTGGATCTGTTGGTGTCCCTATTGCTCCCCTGGGGTTCCTGCCTGGCTACAGTAGGTAGCCACTTCAGATGCCATATTCCCAATGCTATGAGTCACTGCTAAGGCCAACCTCTTTGATTCTTAGGCACCTCCCTAATCCCAATTCTCTGTTATGTCCTGGATATGCCTGCCCCCACTCTTCCCGACACCAGTCAGTTGCAGATTTCCATTTACTCTCTGGCCATCTGGTCTTCTTTCCTGTTCCTCCCCACGCCTTATCCAGAAGTGCTCCCCCAATTTCCCTCCTTATCTCTGCTCCCACCCAGTTTCCTCTTCCATTGGCCTCTTATGAGTATTTTACTTCCCCTTCTATATGAGATTTAAGCATCCTTGCTAATGCCTTTCTTCTTGTTTATGCTCTTTGGGTTTGTAAAGTGTACCTAATCTTGATTTAATTTTGGTAAGTAGTATCAGTCTAGAAAATTGTCCATTTTATTAACATGGTCCAATTTTGTGGAGTACATGAGTAAGGCCTAATAATTTTTAAATTTCCTCAAAGTCTGATGTTATGACTCTCTTTTCATCTCTGGTTCACTTATTGGGATAATCTCTCTGTGTCTGTCTTTTGGTTAGTTTGTCTTGTTGATTTTCTCAAAGAACCAGCCTTTGGTTTTATTGGTTCTTTGTATTGTTTCCTGTGTCTTTAATTGATTGATTTCAGTGTCAACATTGATTATTTCCTATTTTCTACTCATCTCTGAGGTCCTTGCTTCTTCTTTTTCTTATTTTCTTTCTCTTTCTTTCTTTCTTTCTTTCTTTCTTTCTTTCTTTCTCTTTCTCTCTTTCTTTCTTTTTCTTTCTTTCTTTCTTTTGTATTCTGCAGCTTTCACTTGTACTTTTAAATTGAAGATATGAGAATGTTCAAAATTCTTTATGGATTACTTAGTGCTATTAACTTTCCTCTTATCACTGCTTTCACTGTTTTCCATAAATTGAGGTATGTTGTGCCTTCATTTTTATTGAATTCTATTGTCTTTAATTTCTTTCTTTATTAGTTCCCTGACCATATTTCTAATAAATCATAGAAGAAAACATTTTTAACCTAAAGAAGGAGTTGCCTATCAACCTAAAGATATATGCAGAACACCAAATACATTGGACCAGTAATGAAAGTTCCCCTAGCACATAATAATCAAATCATGACAATTACAGATCAAAAATAAAGTATATAAAAAGCTTCATGGACAAAACCAAACATTAATTAACATATAAAGGCATTCCTATTACTTCCTGACTTTTCTTAGAAGACTGTATAAGTCAGAAGCGCATGAATAGTACGTCTACAAACTTGAAGAGATCACAGATATCAGCCCATATTATTATATCCACCTTCATTCTTAATTATAGTATCTGAAGAAAGTAAGATGCCCTGTGATAAAATCAGATTCAAGCAGTTTATATCCACAAATCCAGTCCTACAGAAGGCTCCAGAAGAAACACTTCAGCCTGAAGAGGTTAACTAAACCAAAGGAACACAAGTCATTTAGATAAGCAAATCCTAATTACCAAACCACAAAAGCAGAATAATGGGAAGTAATAAAAACTGCTTCTGGTTCAATCTCAACATTAATGGTATCTTCCCCAATAAACAGACACAGAATAACAGAGTAGAGAAGAAAACAATATCTGTCTTTCTTCTGTACCCACTAAATTCACCTTAACTTCAAGGATAGGTATTACCTCGGGGTAAAATGATGGAAAATGTTATTTCAAGCAAATACACCTCAGATGCATGATGTTACAGCCATTTTAATACTTGACAAATATACTTCAAAACAACACAAATCAGAAGAGATAAGGAAGTACACTTCATATTCATCAAAGAGAAAATCCACCAAGATGATATTACAGATCTTAATATCTATCTACGAAACACAGGGGCGTGCATGCTCATAAAATAAACACCAATGCAGCTTAAATCACACACCCAACCTCATATATTGACATGAATACCCTATCAGAAAACACTTAGTTCATCCTTGTGTAAACTAAACATAAAAATTCTGCAGCCAATGATGTTATAATCCATTCATCTAAAAGATAGTGACAGAGTATTTCAGCCAAACATGAAAGTATAGGTATTTTCCTCAGCACATCGTGTTACTTTTTCCAAAATTGACCACATATTCAGATACAAAGCAAACCTCAATAGAAGAAAAAGAAAACAGGAAAAGGAAATAGCATACTATCTAACTACGACAGTTTAATCCTACAGAAATCGTGTGGTAATTCCTCAGAATCTGGTGAGAGATCTATCTATATTACCCTTGGGTACATACTTAAAGAATTCTACACACTGCTAGAGACACTTGTTCAATTACATGTATTGCTGCTCTATTCAAAACAACCTGAAATTGGAAACAACCTAAATGTATGCCAATTTGAGGTTGTATAAAGAAAATATATATTTATATAATGGGATTATATAAATTGGTCATTAAAATTGAAATCATAAAATCTTAAGGTAAATGTATAGAACTAGAAAAAAATGTGTATTTACTTATATTTGTATATTTACTTGCTGTTAAGATTAATATGAAAGCTACAACTTTTATGACCACAGAGGTTACACATACAGTAAGATACTAGAGGGGAGTGATGAATCCCTCTAAGACTAAAAACAGAATGAATAGATCTGATTTGATGAGATGGGAAACTGAAAACAGAGGTGGAGTGAAGAGGTGTTTGAGGGAGGAAATGCAGAGAGGGACTTCTGAATCTGGATTTCGTTTAGGTCACATAGGAACCTCCAGATAATGAGGCAAAGTTACTGTTGTTGTTGTTACCACAAAACAAAAACAAAAAAAAAACAGCAAACAAACAAAAACCCTGAAGATCCTACTGCTGAAGACAGTACCTATATAATTCATGGAGCAAGAGGAAGTCAAACTGAAACCTTCTCAGGCATTTTCATCCTAAGCACAAGGATTCTCGGAACTGGGAGGTACCCTGCACATTTTAAAGCAGAAAGGTAAAAACCAACTTACCTATCAACCTTTATCTTCAATGGTGTCCTGATTACAAGATGTTTTAGTGAGAGTGGGACAAAGCTTGTAGAAGTGGCCAACCAATCTGTCTGGATCTAAGCATACTCCATTAGATGAAACCTATCCTGGATACTGCTGGGATGACAAGGAACCTGAGACTAGAAAGGCCAGAGACTTAAGGGAAAACCAAAGATTGTTCTGCTAAAGCAATGTAGCTACAAGATGACTTCTACCTGCAGTCTGCTGTACTCATTGATCAACCTCCTGCTCAGTCACCATCACGGAAAATCCTTGTTCAGTATATCGGAACAAATCTAGTGACCCAAAGCTGGACTATGTGGAGAGAGAGAGAGAGAGAGAGAGAGAGAGAGAGAGAGAGAGAGAGAGAGAGAGAGAGATTAAAACATTCATTTCTTAATTGGACACCTTCATCTAATCCCTACCCTTAGCCATGAAGGAATTTTATAAAACAGGAAGCAGAAAGAGGGTAGGAGCATGTGTGGATGGAAGATACAAAGAAAATAATAAAATAATAATGTTAAACACAGCCTGGCCAATTTATCTATGAACTCACATGAAGTCAGCATGCTCAGGACCTGAAAGGATCTTGGCTAGCTTGGGTACCAATACTGAGAAGGTGAGTAGTCCCAATCCCTAACCCAGAAGGAACTCGCAATTAATGACCACTTGCAATTGAAAAATAAATTCCCTTCAAGGGACTTTCACTGAGGAAACAAACCACTTAATGGTAGGCCCAGTGGCTAACAGTAGGGTGTCAACACATAAAGAAAACATCAGTCTTGGAGGATCTGTGTTTCATAATGTGTCAAAACTTACTGTTTTATTTCAGTCTTACAGATTCTTCGATAATGTGTTATGGCTTCAGGAACATTTTTTATGGAATTGCTGTGAGTGGGAACATGTATATAGCTGTATCTACGTGTGTTTTTTATGTTTTGTCTTTGGCTCTTTTTTCTCCTGTTTGTTTTGTCCTTGTTCTTGTATGATTCTGTTTTACTTTTTTGTTTTATTTATGTTGATTTTATTACTATTCCTTGGCTATGCATTTGTCTTCTAAAGAGAGGCAGACAGAGTATGGATCTGACAAGAAGTACAACTGAGGAAAGATGTGGAAGGGGCAAATGTAATCATGTACATGTGATTAAAGTGTGCACATATATGAAATTTACCTGACAATATGATTTGTAATAAACTGCATAGTGAAACAACCCATATCTTTAAAATAGAAAGCAAATAAAGAAGCTGATTAAATCTTAATAAATTAAACTCATAAAGTAAAATATATACAAACATTTCATTTTGTAACATTTTACTGAAATGTATTTTTGCTATGATATGTGTTTAAACTGATTTACTAATAAATACATCATTTTTAATAAAATTATTTTATTTCACCTTATTTATATTGTTTAAAGAAACTAAAAATTATATAGACCACACCTCTTCATCCAAATACTAGGGGATTGTAATAAGGAGAGCCAGGAAGTGTCAGAGGAAAGGTAATAGATGAGTAGAGGAACATATTTTTTTTTGTGCACACAGCAGGATATCTGAAATTATGAACTCACAGACAGTAGTAATAGCGTACATAAAACTTGTGTCCATATCTGACCAAATCCAGATATGGAGAGGAGAGATGTACCCATAGCTCCAGTGAACTACGTCAACTGATGGTAGAGAAAATGGTCAGTGTTTTCTTTTTTTTTTTTTTTATGATGAATTGATTTTTTTTTTTATTAACTTGAGTATTTCTTATATACATTTCGAGTGTTATTCCCTTTCCCGGTTTCCGGGCAAACATCCCCCTCCCCCCTCCCCTTCCTTATGGGTGTTCCCCTCCCAACCCTCCCCCCATTGCCGCCCTCCCCCCATAGACTAGTTCACTGGGGGTTCAGTCTTAGCAGGACCCAGGGCTTCCCCTTCCACTGGTGCTCTTACTAGGATATTCATTGCTACCTATGGGGTCAGAGTCCAGGGTCAGTCCATGTATAGTCTTTAGGTAGTGGCTTAGTCCCTGGAAGCTCTGGTTGCTTGGCATTGTTGTACTTTTGGGGTCTCGAGCCCCTTCAAGCTCTTCCAGTTCTTTCTCTGATTCCTTCAATAGGGGACCTATTCTCAGTTCAGTGGTTTGCTGCTGGCATTCGCCTCTATATTTGCTGTATTCTGGCTGTGTCTCTCAGGAGCGATCTACATCCGGCTCCTGTCGGCCTGCACTTCTTTGCTTCATCCATCTTGTCTAATTGGGTGGCTGTATATGTATGGGCCACATGTGTGAGAAAATGGTCAGTGTTTTCTAAGAGTTTCAACCTTAATAATTCAATTAAACTTCAGTAAAAGACCACGCAGCCAAGAGGATTTGAACAGAACAAATTGACCTTGGTAAAAATAAGAGACTAGGGGACATAGCTGGGTGGAAAGGAACAAAGGTGTATACAGGAAGTGTTGTTGAGGGCCAGGAGCAGGTATGATTGTTTTGTTTGTGTAGACATATGAGCATTTGAGCATGTCTTCTTCCCATGAAGGTCAAGCACGACATCAGATCCCCAGGAATTACAAATAAAATGGCTTTCAGCAACCACATTAGATCTGAGAACTGAAGCAAGGTCCTGTGTGAGAGAAACATGTGTTCTTAACTTCTGAGAGATCATCTCTCCAGTGCTTAATATCATTTATATGATTATACGTGAATAGAGAACTCACATTTAGGTGAAAATGTCAACAATAATTGCAGAAATGTATATCATTGTATTTATACACTACAATTCATTCTCACTTGCTGGATTCCTTACAATTTTACACACACACACACACACACACACACACACACACACACACACGAGAGAGAGAGAGACTGAAAACACACACACACACACACAAACACATACAATCTAAGAACTTCCATGTACAGAATTTTTTATGTCAGATTTTATGTTTTTGTTTCTTTTCTTGTTCTTTTTTATTCATTATCTTCAATCTTTTCTTTACAGTCAAATTCATATCCCCCTCTTGGTCTGTCCTTTGACATTTCCTCATCCCATTTGTCTTCCCTGTCTCCAAGAGGACATTATATGGATATGTGGGTTTAATTTTTAATGGTGTGATTGTATGTTCAGTGAATGCTTAAGGACTAAGATTATCTCTCTTTGGTTTAATTTTACTATTCCTTTAAATTTGTCACTTTCCTTCGTTAATTGAAATAACTATTTATTAATTTCCCAGGCTAGTTGAGCACATCTCCATACAATTGCTTTTCAGTCGGTGTAGTTCGGTTATTCAAAAGAGTGTAATTCACTGCTTCATTTCTTTCTCACTTTCCTTTTCATTTTAAAATGTGTACGTGCCTTCTTGTTTTAGTATATTATCCACTTTCTATAATGACCAAGGCATTGGATGGCATGGGTTCCACCTGTAACTTCCATGATCCTGACATATTAATGGTCTGCAGCTCATCTAGTCATTATGCTCTGCATATGTGTAGTGATCAATACTCACTATGAAAATCGAATGCTTTGGTATCACTGTAGAGCCTAAACCCAAAAGGACCATTTTTTCACATTATAAGCATGAGCTTGCTTTGCTTATATGAGTATTAACATCAATTAAAATAGATTTCTCCTGTTAAGCATCTCTGAGTTTCGTCACTACTGTTTATGTTGAAAATATAATGTAGTAGCTCTTTGACTAATGGTGATAACCTCTGAGTATTAATAGGTATTACTAAAAAAAATTAAAGCTATGGGGATACTTTCACAAAAGTGTGTTATAATGTCTGATATGTAGAATCATATTGAAAAGAATTACTTTGATTTTAAATGTAACTACATGGCAGGATATCATTTTATATAAAATAAAACTTCAGGAGTTAATCTCTGGAGGTAATTACTTAATCAAAGTGCAAATACGAGTGTCTCAAAGAAAATTTTCATTCATTATTTTTGTGTTCTTGCAAGCGAACACAAAGCACAAGCGAACACAGGTTGGTATCAGTCTAAACTCTAATCGGTAAGCTAAATATTCAATTTGTAAGAAAAATGATAGTAGGCTGGATAGGTGATTCAATGATTCAAGTGTTTTCTCTACAAGCAAGAGGGCTAGAGCTTTTCAAATTCCATTCTCAGAAGGCAGAAAAGGGGTACCCAAGATATATATGCATAAAAAAGAAAACAATGATACTTCCTATATTAGACATGTTTTATATCTTGTTGAGACACCCTAACTCTACATAATGAACTACAGAAATCTAAGACATGCTGAGAGCAAGAGATAGTCTTTTGTCTAGAGACAATTGCACCAATTGGTTATCCCATGATAAAAAAAAGAGTCAGCTTGGAAAACATATGTATGAGTGACATTATACACATTGATCTGGTAGCATTTAAAACTGTAAATGTATATACATATAACCATATCATAACTATTATTGAAAAAAGGTCTTAAATTTGAAAACCAGCAGGAATATATGAAAGGGTGGATAGGAAAGGGAAAACAGAAATTATGTAATCATATTATAACCTCAAAATTAAAAGAATTGAATATGAAACTAGGAAAAAACATAAAAACCCACAGAAAAACGTTCCCTCAAACCTTGATTTCTATTTTTCCATACCCCTCCCTTTGTTATTAAAAGACAGAGAGGCAAGAAGGTAGAGTGATAGAATATAAAAGAAAAAAATGTTGGATTGCTTGGATAGGGAAAAATGTCTAAATATATAGGAAAGGAAAAACAGATCCAATTATAATTTTATGCAAATCATTTTGTTAATAAATAAAATAATAGAGTAAATTCATTAAATAAAATTTTAAAATAAACATACAGAGGCCTGATAATTTTCACACTTGAATGGTGTATTATCATATTGCTTTATGTTGATGCACATATTTGTTTTTCATACATGTATGCATTCTTACATGATTTTGGATATGATGTCTATGTTCATTTCTATCCATAACACTGTCAATGCCATCTGTGGTCAATAAGAATAATGAGTTCTTCACTGGGGTCTTGGTGTTGATAAGCTTGTTATTGTACACTTTCTCTTCAGAATATATATATATATATATATATATCATATCATGTGTAAATTTTAATTGATTAATATTTTTTCTTAGAAACTTCTAAAAAACCTAACAGAAGAAAGATATTCTCTTTAGATAACTCGCTTCTTTCACTTACCATCTTTCATTTTATAAATGTTTTAAATTATGATTATCTGTGCTAATCATTAACTTCAGTTATCTGTAACACCTTGTCCTCTGTTAATTATAATGACTATGCTATTACAAAATATCATTGCATTTATTATGCATAATATTGACATGTAGAATCCCTGTAGTTATCATAAAGTAATATCAAGTTAGTTTTTTGTTTGTTCGTTTGTTTTGTTAAGGAGATTTTCCCATAATGAACTAAAAGCTTGCACTTTTGGTCAATTTTGGAGCTTTACTTTTAATAGGTTACTTCTTCTTATAGGCTAACATGATATCACATGGAGGCTAATAACTTAGTCAGTTTTAACATATCTATCATGATAATTATTTAAATGCATTCATTTCTTCCTATGTCTATTGTTAATGTAGCTCTGAAACCAACTCCTCTAGGCTGAACTAGAAACAAGGGAGTTTATTGCTAATATGTGTCAACTCAGAGTAAATTGTTTGAAAGTCACACACAAAGATTCAGGAAATAGGATTCACAGTCATAGATAAGAGATGCCTGAGTCAGCAGTAAGGTTAGACTTCCTCCAACTCGGTCAGAAAGGATTTGGAAAGGCACTGGTCTTTGACTTCTGATAACCACAGTCATTGCACAATTCATCATGATACCCACACTTGTATCTTTGAAAAATTACAAAATATGATAATAATAATAATAATAATAATAATAATTCTGACTGTATATGCTGTATTTGCATATTCATGTGCATACATGTGTTTCTTTATATAAAAAAAAAAACATGTTCATGGAAACCTGGCTTTTTATCAGAGAAGCCTACTGTTCAACAGTATTTAATTGAAGAACACTTGGCAATACCCAGCTGTGATTATCCAGGAACTACTAGCATATGATCCCTGCCCTGCTTGTTTTTCCTAAACAGTAAACAGCTTTAATCCATGGACTCTGGATGATGACTTACTTATTTGCCTGTCCCAGCTCTGACCTTGCTCAGAAATCCAGCTTCTTCCCATCTACCACACAGCACATTGCTACCCACAGTGGCAATGCAGGGAAGAAATTTGCTCTGTTGGAACTGCCCTTGTAGAAACTATATATATATATATATATATATATATATATATATATATATGCTTTTCTTAAATGTATTAGTAATTTTAAATATCCTGATATCTTTAAAACACCTCCTGCATCAAATTTTGGCTTGGCTCCTCTTTGTAGGCCAGAGGCAGTGCACTGTAGGATCAATAACACCTAACAGTTGTGCCATCAATAAGCATGACATGTTCTTCATCGGGGTCTTGGTGTCAACCAGCTTGTTACTGGATGCTTATGGGCCAGTTCTCTATTGCATGTTCACTGTTTGATAAAAGAAGAGGACCTAACATTAGTATTCTGCTAAGGGCACACAGTAATAAATGGCTACCTAGGTTGTTATCTTTATAGTCATAGATTAATACATCTCTCAGACGTCTCAAGGGAAACCTCCTTTTGCAGTAGATATCAACTGATACAAAGATGCATAACTGGTCAAAGTGCACAGAATAATAGACGCTGGGATGCTCAGCTCGAAAAGAGCATCCATATCACCAGATCCCCAAGGCTCAGGGATAATTTCAGAAGAGGAAGCAGAAAAATTACGTGTAAGAATCAACCGATGTTTGTAAGTAAATGGTATTTGCCAGACATAACCATGCATAGGCACACATGAATTACCACTGGCTTTGATTGAATGAATGCTTGAATCCCATGGAGGCTGGGGATGGGTTAAAAAGCAGCCAAAATCTCAGAAATGATAGGAGAGAAGTCAGGATGTCTGATCACTACATACAAAGTTATTGAAAAAGAAGCGCTTACTGTGAGAGAGGCAATCAGGTTTCTCTGGAGATGTGCTACCTGAGAAACTAGCTATTGTACATGATATGTCCTATACACATTTGCATACAGATGACACAGCTGAGTGAATGTCTTCTGTTCTCATTTTTGTGTTGTTTTGCTTATTAAAGGGGAGAAGGAACAATAAGTTGTGTGTTGAAAATGCTAGGTGAGATGGGGTAGGTCCTGGGACATGGCTTTAATCTAAACAAATTAAATGCATGTATACATAGTAAGTAAATGTTTTAAAATAGCTTTAAATGAAATAGTTACATCGACTGATTTCCAAATCCCACAACTTAATGTTCTTTAGAGCAAAATAGATATCATTTGTACATATGTTAACTCACTTTTCTTCATAATCCACCATTTGATTTTTTTTCCTATTGTGGATAAAGAGGCAATTGACAGGTCTGAATGTATATCACTGTAATGGTATATCAAATCATCATGGCATACGCAAGTGGATAGTATACCTGTGTTTCCTGGGGATCCATGTATAGCTTTTGAGAATTCTTCACATTAATTTCTGTAAGGACTGCAAATATTTGTGATCTCATTACCAGTAAAGGAGCCCTCTCTTATCCCCACAACATCACCAGCATTTGTGGATCAACTCCTTTAGCTGGACTGAAGTCTAAAAAGCTTAAAAATCCTTCATTATATTTCATAATAGCCTGAAAGAGTAATATTTTCTATATGCATTCTTTTATGAGGGCAAGAATTGCACTATGTTATTTTGTCCTGTTTTGCTCTAAAAAATGTTGACAAAGAATATATTTTCATCACAATTTCTCTCTCCCAGCACTTCCTAGATTCTTCCCACCTCACTCATACCTCTTTCTCCCTCCCTTCCCCTGACCACCCCCCTTCCTTCATTTTCACTCTCTGGTTCTCACTCACTCACTCCTCCAAAGCACATAAAACAAAAATAAGAGAAAAAATCAATAAAACAAGCAATAAAGAAAAATACATGGAACTGTGTGCCTCTTGCCCATTATTTCAGTGATGTTTAGAATTTAATCTGATTTTATTTTTACTTTTTTACAAATTAAACAGAAGTACAAAATGTCCCCTTATCTTCTTTTCCTCTACTTTATATCTTTCCCAATCTGACACTTGCTTTCTCTCAGATTTATGGCTTCTGTCTTTTCCTTAATTGGTGTGTGTGTGTGTGTGTGTGTGTGTGTGTGTGTGTAATTTGCCCCACTCTTATTTTCTTTTTCTTTCATTAAGTATCTCACATTGACTAATCTAATTCTCTAGGGCAAATTCTTATCACTATATCTCTCTTTGTTTCTTTCTCCTACAGCCACCATAATATTTTAAGGTGTGTCTGCTTATTTTTCTGTGAATACACTGTCTCAAGCATCAACTATTTTTTATATGACCAACAGAATTCTTCTTGACAATTCTGGCTTTGTCTCAATTTTGTTTGTTTGTTACAATGATATAAAAGAGCTCAACTAAAAGGGACAGGGCATCTATTAAGAACTTCAGAAATTTCATTCCATGATCAGTTGGTCTAGCTTTTTGGGGTTCTGAACAATCTTAGAGTTGAGCAAAGTTATTCACCTCTTGATGACCAAGAAGCAACTAGGAAGAAGTGGCCAGGAATAGGGAAGATGAATGTTATACTGTGGTCTACTTCCTCTTGTTGGACCCCACCTCCCAAAATGTGCTACTGACCAGACACCATGCATTAAAAGCATGAGCATTTTCAAAACATCTTATATCTACAACACTATGCTACTGAAAAACATTTTCTCTAAGCTCTCCTGAATCCCTGAATTCAATTGGCATTTTTTCTTCTTTGAGTCTTTAAGATTTTCATACCTAACTAAATTAAATGTTGTAAGCATCCCTCTCTATTCATATGTAGATATGAGTATGTATGTACATCTAATGCTTTCTTCATCCTTTACTGACTGTCTCCCTTTCCACATTTCCTCATATTTATATTTATTTTTACCATATTATTTTTCTTTTGTATACAAGATTCAAATGATCTGTACAATTTCAATTTGTTCAGCAGACAAACAGTTGGGAAATATTCTTCCACTAATTAGCTTACTAAATTACTTAGCTAGAAATATTTAAATATAGTAAGTGGTTTGATTCAGGATTTTGTATTAAGTTGCTATTTTTTCACAGAGGAGTTTTTAACTTCAATTCAGAGATAATTCTGCTAGAATTCAACCTAAATCAACAGTCTGTTGACATCCAAAACCATATCTAAACTACATAGACTAGATACTTTGTCTATGTCTTTTTTTTTATTAGTGGAGGTATAGAAAATATGAAAATATTTAATTTATTGAAGGTATATACACTTAGTTGATGTTGAATTACTTCATGTAATGGCTAGTTTGGTATGTCAACTTGACACAAGCTGGAGTCTTAACAGAAAAAGGAGCCTCAGTTGTGGAAATGCCTTCATGAGACACAGCCGTAAGGCATTTTCTCAATTAGTGATCAAGGAAGGAGGACCCAGCCCATTGTGAGTGGTGCCGTCCCTGGGCTGGTGGTCTTGGGTTCTATAAGAGAGAAAGCTGAGCAAGCCAGGAGAAGCAAGCCAGTAAGTGACATCTGTCCATCAGATTCTGCTTCCTGACCTGCTTGAGTTCCAGTCCTGACTTCCTTTGGTGATGAGCATCAACTTGGAAGTGTAAGCAGAATAAACCCTTTCCTCCCCAGCTAGCTTCTAGGTCATGATGTTTGTGAAGGAATAGAAACCTTGACTAAGACACTGCCTTATGTAAGTTTAGTATTTTAAAAATCTGCAAATTAGTTAACTTGACAATTGCATTGGGTAGTGTCAAGAGCAGATTCAAGTTCAGTTGTACTGTTGTACCATAACTTATAATGTTCACTTCTTACATATTGTCATTTCAGATTATTCTGATGGTATGGAACACAATGAAAATAAAGATGAAAAACAACAGTATTTTTTCTGAGAGATTATAGATTGTATATTCTAAGTATTAATTTAATGGCAAAAATTTTTTGAGCACTTTTGAAATGAAATGTAAGATATGGATCTCAATTTAAAACATAACCAAACATTTTTTAATACAAAGGACACTATCATTAGGACAAAATGGCAACCAACAGGTTGGGAAAAGATCTTTAGCTACATCTGGTAGAGGGCTAATATCCAAAACATACAAAGAACTCAAAAAGTTAGACTCCAGAGAGCCAAATAACCCTATTAAAAATGGGGTACACAGCTAAACAAAAAATTCTCCATTGAGGAATATAAAATGGCTGAAAAGGGCCTAAAGAAATGTTCAACACCCTTACTCATCAGGGAAATGCAAATCAAAACAAGCCTGGATTCCATCTCACACCAGTCAGAATGGCTGAGATTTAAAATTCAGGTGACAGCAGATGCTGGCGAGGATGCGGAGAAAGAGGAACACTCCTCCATTGTTGGTGGGATTGCAGACTGGTACAACCATTCTGGAAATCAGTCTGGAGGTTCCTCAGAAAATTGGACATTGAACTGCCTGAGGATCCAGCTATACCTCTCTTGGGCATATACCCAAAAGATGCCTCAACATATAAAAGAGACACGTGCTCCACTATGTTCATCGCAGCCTTATTTATAATAGCCAGAAAATGGAAAGAACCCAGATGCCCTTCAACAGAGGAATGGATACAGAAAATGTGGTACATCTACACAATGGAATATTACTCAGCTATCAAAAACAACGAGTTTATGAAATTCGTAGGCAAATGGTTGGAACTGGAAAATATCATCCTGAGTGAGGTAACCCAATCACAGAAAAACACACATGGTATGCACTCAGTGATAAGTGGATATTAGCCCAAAAACTCGAATTACCCAAGATAAAATCCACAGACAATATGAAGCTCAAGTAGAAGGACGACCAAAGTGCAGATGCTTTACTCCATCTTAAAAGGAGAAACAAAGTCATTCATAGGAAGAGATTTGGGGACAAAGTTTGGAGCAGAGACTGAAGGAACAGCCATTCAGAGACTGTCCCACATGGGTATACAGCATATATATATATATATATATATATATATATATATATATATATATATATATCCACCAAAACTAGATAAGATTGATGAAGCTAAGAGGTGCGTGCTGACAGGAGCCTGATATAGCTGTCTCCTGAGAACCACAGCCAGAGCATGTCAAATACACAGGTGAAAGCTAGTAGCAAACCACTGAACTGAAAATGTGACCCCCCATTGGAGGAATTAGAGAAAGTTTTTATAGAGCCAAATGGTCTAGCAACCCCATAAGAACAACAATGCCAACCAACCAGAGCTTCCAGGGACTAAACCACTACCCAAAGACTATACATGGACTGACCCTGGGCTCCAGCTGCATTTGTCATTTGTGCAGAGGATGACCTTGTTGAGCACCAATGGAAGGAGAAGCCTTTGATCCTGCTAAGGCTGGACCCCCACCCCGCGTAGATGAATGTCAGGGGAGGAAGGGAAGGGGGATTGCATGGGGAGGGTAACACCCTTACAGAAGAAGGGAAGGGGGATAGGAGAGGGGGCTTTTATCTGGGAAACCAGGAAAGGAAATAACATTTGAAATGCAAATAAAAAAATCCAACAAAATAGTGAAAATAAAGTCTTGTAACTCTTCCAAATTTGGATAATGCTATTGTCTCCTACAGATAAAGGGTACTACATTTTTAAAAACAGAAAGTTACAAGATAAAAAGTCTGCTAGATATAAAGAGAGCACAGGAGTCAGATATTTTAAAATAACTGTAAATGTGATTGAGAATAAAATCAATATAAAAGTTTTAAATATTCCAAAACTCACTTAGTTTTTTCAACTCTGTCTGGAGAAAGTACTTGGGAATGAACTTCAAGCAACTACAAATGACTAGGGAAATTACATCCAAGTGTGATGATTGAATATGTTTTATATGAAGAGTATATAAAACAAACATAGATTTGAAAAATAATGAGATTACCAAACAATCTTCTAAATATGTAAACACAATAAAATAACAACAAATTAACTAATGAATCACAGAGCATGAGGAATAAAATGAGATCATAATATTATAAACAAAGTACTATCGCTTCATTAGAACATAAATATTGGAGAATAAGAACATACATAGTATATTGATATTTTTTGCCCTAGACAGATGCATGAGCATACAATACATGTTTCATCATTTCTCATTTAAAAGCTATTTTTCCATGTGTCTTATTGCTATAGCTAAAACTTCACTAAGTATATTGAACAGAATTGAGGAGAGGGGGCATTGCCCCATTACAGAGAATGATGGAAATGTTATTAGTTTTTCTCTATTTAACAAAAGGTCTTTTTTGGAATAGGCTTGAACATATTGCTATGCTTAACAAGATATACTTGTTTTGGACTTGTACCTATTGCTGGTTTTGGTAAAGTATGGCACACATATCCCTATCTATGAACCATCTCTGGGAATAAGTATGAGAGTTCTGCACAAGAGTTAGATAGAGAACTGCATCATGATCCAGTGATACCTCTCTTGACTTCATTGCCAAAGATTACATATACTTTAGATGTACTTGTTCCTTCAAGTTCATTGTTTCTTTATTCACAAAATCCACGAAGTGAAAAGAGGATAGATATGCACTAAGTGCGGAAAGGATATACTTAAGTCTTAGAACATGGAGTAGTCACCTAGAAGCCTTATCTCCTTTAATGGTTTTCCTTTTTTTTTTTTTGTATTCCCTTTCCCAGTTTCCTGGACCTAAGCCCCCTATACCATTCCCCTCCCCTTCTTCTATAAGGGTGGCCCCCTCCCCAACCACCCCCCTTCCCGTCTCCTCAGCCTCACATTCCCCTATGCTGTGGTGTCCAGCCTTGGCAGGACTATGGGCTTCTCCTCCCACAGGTGCCCGAAAAGGCCATCCTCTGCTATATATGCAGATGGAGTCTTGGATGTTTCCATGTGTAGTCTTTGGGTATTGGTTTAGTCCCTGGGAGCTCTGGTTGTTTGGGATTATTGTTTTTTTTTTCCTCCATCTTTACTAAATTGGGTATTTCTTATTTATATTTCGATTGTTATTCCCTTTCCCGGTTTCCAGGCCAACATCCCCCTAACCCCTTCCCCTCCCCTTCAATATGGGTGTTCCCCTCCTCATCCTCCCCCATTGCCGCCCTCCCCCCAACAATCACATTAACTGGGGTTTCAGTCTTGGTAAGACCAAGGGCTTCCCCTTCCACTGGTGCTCTTACTAGGATATTCATTGCTACCTATGAGGTCAGAGTCCAGGGTCAGTTCATGTATAGTCTTTGGGTAGTGGCTTAGTCCCTGGAAGCTCTGGTTGCTTGGCATTGTTGTACATATGGGGTCTCGAGCCCCTTCAAGCTCTTCCAGTCCTTTCTCTGATTCCTTCAACGGAGGTCCCGTTCTCAGTTCTGTGGTTTAATGATGGCACTCGCCTGTGTATTTGCCATATTCTGGCTGTGTCTCTCAGGAGAGATCTTCATCCAGTTCCTGTCGGCCTGCACTTCCTTGCTTCATCCATCTTATCTAATTTGGTGGGTGCGTATGTATGGGCCACATGTGGGACAGGCTCTGAATGGGTATTCCTTCAGCCTCTGTTCTAAACTTTGCCTCCCTATTCCCTCCTTTAATGGTTTTCTTAATGCCAGGATGCATTATGCAATACTAGGACAGGAGAATAGAAATCACGTATTTCCCTGCTGTGAGTTTAATAACAACAACAACAATAATGATGTTTCTATCATGAAATATACTCTCTGATACAATACAATGGTAAAAAACGTTAAAAATTATATACATTGCTGGTGTTATTTTCAGGACAAAAATCTGTAATTTGATCAAAGATCTTAAGGCAAGACCTACTGTTATTATTCTGCAGAATGCACTTGGTGTTAAGTTGATTTCTAATGACATATCATTTTAGTCATGAATGATTACATCTCTCAACCGTCATTGGGTAAGTTTCTACTTGTCGTAGATAGTGATCAATACAAAACCCACAACTGACCACAGTTTAATTATATACTAGAGAAATATCAGAGATAAAATTATATATATACCTTGCCATTCCAGAGATAATTTAAAATGGGAGACAGAAGGCATGTAACAGCCAGAGATAATGCATTACTACAAATAAAGAATGTCTTCTGGAAACAGTGACAGCACTTATGGATAGTATCTAGAGTTCATTTTATATCATAAGAAGCTGAAAATACTTACAGTGTAAAAACTTTTACTTGCATCCTCTCTTTCTTTATACTCTGAAACTTTTCCTGAAAAAATTGGATTCTCATGAAAATATATCTTTTGATTCAGACAGAATTAGTTTGATACAAAAATGTATGGGGTATTCTCATTTCCATGCAAATAATGCTCACTCTTCTAGATGGCATTTGTTGTATGAATAGATAATACTTCATACAGATTAAGTTCAGTTAAATTTGGGTAATGAATGGTTCCTACCTTAGGCAGCACTAAGAAGCTGAAAAAGTTGAAAACATTCTATACAGTACTAAGACAGAGGACTCTGAGAGGGAAAGACATGAGGATAGAACAGGGAACTTTTTAAATTTTTCTTAAAAAATATTTATTTATCTATTCACATTACAGCCCAATATCAGCCTCCTGCTTTTTCCAGTCATGACCATTCTATTAAAGTAAACCCACATAAACTAAAGCTAGGAGAAGAGAAAGTGAGGAATATCCTTGGAGACATTGGTTCAGAAGACAACTTCCTGAACAGAACATCAAAGGCTCAGGCACCAAGGTCAACAACTGATAAGTGGGACCTCATGAAACTCAATATTTCTGCAAGGCAGAGGACACCGTTGATAGGACAAAACAACAGGCTACGAATTGGGAAAAGGTCCTCACCAATCCTCAAAAAGTTAGATATCAACAAACTAAGTAAGCCAATTAAAAAATGGGTCACAGTGATAAACAGAATTCTTAACACAGAGAGCTCTTGATTGTTTAAATCTGGATTTGATTTATTCAGAGAAGATGAGAATTTATTGCCTGAAGTTGAATAAAGTCTATTTGCTTCTGACTCCTTGAAACAGTTTTATGTTTTTCTGCCTGGGTTGTACTTCATCCCTGTTCTAAGTAAGGCTGCATCTTGTTGCCTTGGAGTTTTACATATGAAGATAGTATAATTTCCTAGTTTTAGTTGCATAAGGCACATTGCTCATTGAAACTAAGAGTTTCAAACTCTACAGCCATCTAGGACGATAGATATATCCTCAAAGAAATGTGTTTAATTGCACTCTTACTTATAAAAATTATTTTTTATTATTGAATTGAAAACAATATAAAATTGTTCAACCTATCATTATCCTAAATATCTCTGATCTTTATATTATCTATACTTCATTGATATTACATAGAACTATTGTACAGTTAAAACTATTTAGGTACAGTTTTAAAAGGCATTGGTATAATTAATCTTAACAATATTTTTTATACCCTTGCTTCCAAATTCCAACATATCTACGATTACAATTGAATATATTTTGTTAGATATTAATAATTAAAGAGAAGCAATACAGTGATTACTTTATAAATAATTTATCTTATTATGGTCAGAAAGGCAACATAACTGCATGTACAGTTAAATATATAAAATTGAATATTTGTGTAGACTGAAGACAAAGATCCTTTTAAATGTGAATGTTATTAACAATAATATTTCAAATCCAGTTCAGTCAATTTGATCCATTATTATAGCATTGTTAAATTATCAAAATATTTTTGGACTATTACAAATAACAAAACTGTTTTGATTAAAATAATCTTCCTAGACTAAAAATATTCTAAATAAAAGAAACTCATGACAGGTATTCCCCAGGTGACTTTAATGTGTGTCTTATTTTGCTAAGACATTTATAAAGATCAATATATACATTTTCATTCACATTTTCAAATTATATTCCTATGTGGAATTAAAAAAGATTGATCTCAATGTACTCATTAAAACATCCATGTAAGGAGATCACTTCACAAAGAAACTGAATTCTCCAACTTGGAGAGTCTAACAATATCAATAATTAAAGGGTTGAGGTACATTTTATATAAGTGTTCTAAGAAGTTTGCTCAAGCATTAAGAACATTAAGAAAAAGTTTTACTTTCAGATGTCAATTATAGATTCTATTGAAAATACTACATAGCTTATTAAAATATTAAAAATCTCATTTAAGTTGAAATTATTATGTAAAATTCCATTAAAATCACTTGCTCTCCTGGTAATCAATGTTCAGTTGAAGAATGGTTAAGCCTAACTTTCAGACTCTTTCTATTTATGGAAAGTCTTCACAGAAAAGTTTTTAATTATTTCGGCATCCCCAATTTATTATTCAATACAGAAAAAATTATATGTATAATGCAATTTCCTGTAACAAAATTGGAAATATATGAAGTTTTGATCAATGAGAGGAACCAATTGTTGGGAAATTCTGATTAGATATTTATAAGAGGTCCTTTGCCTTTCTGCAAAGTATCTTTGTTTTAGATCATTTATCTGTGAAATGCGAGTAATTATTTCTATTTCTGGTTTGAGTTTAACTGGAAACAGGATAATCTGGAAAAATAAATGATAAGATATTTTTGGCAGTTAGTAAAATGAGCATAATTGTTTTTGATTATTTTTAGAGATTAAATGCATTAAAATTATTTAGCATATTATAAACATCAAATAAAAATAATCGGGATACCCAGAACATAATACAGCTTGTCTAACCTTCTATGTCTTCTGAAGATAAATGACATGCAGATATCTTCGATTTATTACTTAATAAAATTGGAGGAAAACTGTTTTCATATAGTTTCTCCTCTTACTGCCACTCTAAAGCCCTTTAACACGGTAAGCAGTCCAATACTGAGTGCAGTCAGTGAGGCCACATAGGTTTTAGCTTTTCTGCTTTCTAGTCTCCATTGCAGGAATACTGACAAGGACAACTTTGCTTTCAAAAGAACAAGCCACCAATCCCAGAACACCTTTAACTCTACCCAGGAGCTCCTAGGTATGAAGTGATTTACGAGCTTGGGAATTGGCACATAACTTCTGTTTTAGTTGTAGAGCACATTTTGATAAAGAGAGTAAAATCAAAGTGTTGTTAAGAACCAACAAATGATCCTCGTGAGCTCTGCCTATGATATTTCTGAGAAAAACTACTTCTGAGTCTTGACAGGGTCTTTGAAAAGTTGCAATTAAGTTAAACAGATTGTAGTAAAAATTTAGATGTTATATGTCTAGTCTCTGTAAGTTCTAAGGCTACTTAAAAATTAAATAAATTTGCACATTTGACTGTTATTAATAAAGGACTTCTGAGCTAAGTTGAGATAATAGAGCGGAAAATGCTGTGTAAACTACCAATTCTACTGCTCATGCTCTCAAGTACATTGCAAACTCAGGGCATAAGATTTTAGAATGTTCATCATTGTCTGTAGGCTAGTGTTATATATGTGCCTATATGTACCTTTGGTATTTGACATGGAAGATGGATACGTTGGTTGGTATTTAAACAATGTCTAATCTAATCTGTCTAGTAATCTAAACTAAATAATAAAAGAACTATACAATAAGACATTACATAGGTTAATGTGAGAAATCATCCTTTCAAAATGATTATTTTTTTAATATCACTAAAATTGATTTTTACTATGGCATTCAATTCAGTGATTTCAAAGTCAGGTTGCAGATCAGTCATTTTTTTTTCCTTTTCCATCCCATCATAGCATAGCTTGCTAAAGCTAGCTGTGGATTAGACCTGAACTGGCAGTTACAATTTCCAAAACAATACTATGTAATATACATATAGAGTGAAGAATTTGATGAAAGGAAAATCCTTGGGAAATATTAAGAAATTGGCTGGATGTACAATGAAGACATAAGGAGGATAGAGCAATCTGAAGCTCCTGTTTCACACTGTCCAAGTGACATTGTAGAGAAACAGTAAACAGGGATTAAGAAATGAAAACTATAAAAATCATAAGAAAATTAAGCCTTTTCCCATTTGCCCTACAGCTGTGCCTCAAGCCTGTGTCTATTGACACAAATAAAAATCATCAGATGATATTCAGTTGGGTGTTTCTTCTTTTGTGACAAATAGGAGGAAGTCACAACTTTGATTAACTTCACCAAAGAAAAATCAAAATGATAGACTTGAGGGAGATGTTAAATAAAATGTACCAAAACCCAGTCTCTTTTCAGGAATTATCAGAATTTTTTAGTTTATCTGACAGAATAATGTGTATTTCGTAATAGTTTAAAATATGTTTTCTAAAAAAAAAATAAAATATGTTTTCTATAGGAGGAGAAAATGATAATAAGCACAATTAAACTAAACATATCCAAGTATTTTAAATGTTTTTTGTCAAAATAATACACTGTTGTTTGGAGTAAATCTGTCTACAGATTAGAGTGCAGGATTATGAAGAATGGATCAAGAAAGCGTGGTTAATTCACAAAATACATGTGTTAATCTACACTGGATTATAATGGCTTTAAACCATTATAAAAGGGAAGGGAGGAATATAATTATATTACGGTCCCCCAAATTTAAGAAAGAGAAGAAAAGAAGAAAAGAAAAGAACAGGGGAAGTCTTGTTATGTTGGTTCACTTGTGCAGAACTTTACCATTCTGTTGTAGAACAGTGAGCCTTCACAGAACCAAGGGCCCCCCTTCCATTGATGCCATATCAGGCAATCCTTTGCTTCATAAGCAGCTGGAACTTCTTCAGCTCCTTCAATTCTTTCTCTAACTCCTCCAATGGGGACCCCGTTCTCAGTTTAAAGGTTTGCTGCTAGCATTCACCTCTGTATTCTTCATGCTCTGGCAGAGCCTCTCAGGAGACAGCTATATCAGGCTGTCAGCATGCACTTCTTGGCATCCACAGTAATGTGTGTGTTTGGTAACATTTGAAATGCAATTTAAAAATATCCAATAAAAGAAAAAATCAATTAAAATAGACTGCAGTCCTCAGACACTATACTTATGCAACAAGCCCCTAGACCTTAACACAACTGACTGCATGACAGAAGAACCATCCGGGTCATAAACTCAACACATAGATAGTGCCAAAATTGAACACAAAGACCTAATTCATCAAAGTATATGTGCATAACACACCACACACACACACACACACACACACACACACACACACACACACACACACAAATGAGACCGGGTGTGGGGAGATTACATTAAGTCTATAAGACACATGCCACCTTTTGGTCTTTTGTGTTACTAAGCCTTGCAAATAAAGAAATGTTCTACTGTTTTTCTAAACTGGGTGCACCTAAATGTATGTAATTGTATCATGTGCAAGATAATCTTTTACTGTTTTGGTTGTTTTCATAGGTTGTATTATGGACAAAAATTCCTCAAAAGAACCTGTGCCTGGTTTTGAAAAAATAAAAAAAGGCCTAAAAGGAACCTGTGGCTGCAGAGATTGACAAACAGATCGGAATTCCGTATTGTGGAGAGATTTGAATCTTGCAGGTTCAGAAGCTCAATACTTTATTGTAGGCTAGTTTTAGTCTTCTGGGCCAGGCCTTTGTCATGATAAAAGTTCAAAGCTATCAATGTAGCATAACACTTCTGCTAATCCAAGAGGTAACAAAGTCATCAGGTAACATCTTGCACCTGCAGAGTAGCTACTGCCATCATGCAATACCTTCCTGTCCAGTGTACCCAACAATGTATTTAAGCTTGCCTTGATTTATGTCTTTATTTTGTAAAACTTCATAAAACTGGAAAAACCCAAAACAGCAACAACAAAAAATCCAAGAGTTTGGTTTTTATCTCCTCTTATTTTCACTTCTAAAACAGTTGACGTAATTATTTTCTAAATAAAATACTTTATTTATGTTAATATCTACTTTAATTATGTTTTCTTGTTATTTAAAATGTTAGTTTTCTATGGTTCTTCAGCAATTTTATGCTCTACTCTCTTACTTAGCAGCTACAGCAACAGCACTTTGCCATTATATAGACAGTTCATCAGTTATAGATTGTCAATTTCCTTTATATATGCAACAAATTTCTAGATGACCTTTGAGTGGGAAAAATTATGATATTTCTCATTCAGAGTTTCCTTTAGTTTTGCAGTAAATACAATTATTTAAAATGTAATATTATTTTCTGTATCAGTTTTTTGAAGAGACAAGGACAATCAGTACATGACTTAATGTGATTAAACATTTACATTTAAGAAAATAGCACTGTACTTAAATTATCTTTTACAATTATCATGGGAAATGACTTCTGAGTGGCTTATCCATTGTGGCTTTTACAAGAGGGCTTCTTTTGTCCATTTTTTAAAAAAAATTTGAGATGATGTAATTACATAATTTCTCCTTTCCTTTCATGCCCTCAATCCCTCTCATGTGCCTCTGTTCGTTCTTTTTCAATTTAAGGCCTTTTAAAACTATTGGCTGTATGTACATATACACACACCCAGATATACATATACTCACATACACACACACACACACACACACACACACACACACACACACACACACACACCACCATCACCGCTACCACCACTACCACCACCACATCACACACACACATCATCCATACAAACACATCACACACACACACACACACACATGTGTGTTGCATACATACCTGTGTGTGTAAATACATGGAAATAGAGGATTACACAAGGTGTTCTGCTCTATCATGGTCTTCTCTAACATTCTCTGTCTTATTCTATGGAGTAATTGTTTCTCAATGTACCCATAACTGAGCAAGTTATCTTTAATCTTCAACTATTGGATAGAGTTCAAGAGTCTAATGGAAGAGTTGTGGGTAGGATTGAGGGCCCTGGAAAGGATAAAAACTTCATCAGAAGTCAACTAATCATGACCCCTGTGGGCTCTTACAGAATGAACCACCAACCCAAGAGGATGCAGAACCTGGACCTAGGACCCTTGCAGACATGTAACAGATGTGCAGCTTGGACTTCATGTAGATCTCGATAACTGGAGCACAGGCTGTCCCTAATGCTGTTGCCTGTCAGTAGAATCTGTTTCCCTAAATGGGCTACCTTGTCTTGTCTTAATGAGAAAGGATGCACTTAGTCCTGCATAGTCTTGATGTGCCATGCTGAGGGTATAACCAGAGGAGCCTCTACCCTGCCAGAGGCAAAATGGAGGGGGTTCAGAAGAGAAACTCTGTAGGGGGCAAGCATGGAGGGTGCAACGATCAGGATGTGAAGTGAATAAATTAATGGATAAATGGAAAAATAAGAGAAAATCTGGGGAAATAGAGGGAATCCGTTTAAATGATGAAAGGAATTTTAAAAACTGATATATTGAACCAAAATTTGACACATTATGTAAAAAGCCATATTTACAGCTCTCTCTTATATGAAAAAATGGTCAAATTATTACATATGTAAGAAGGAAACATATCATTAGATTTGTTGTAATATAAATTAGTTAACTCTCATTCTACATGTATAGCCCAGGTAAAAGCTAGTGAATAATACACATACACATTGTTAATTTCTGAATATGCAATCAATATTTTTATTAAACAAGAGGAAATGTTTATATGAATGAATTTGTTATATCATATCTAAAATCTCCACTCATGAACCTATACACTCACACAAAAACAAAACACTATGACTGCATTATAGCTATGTAACTGTTCATGTACAGGTTTAGTTCTATATCAGAGTGAAGGTGAGATGAACATGCAATTTTCTTTGACCAATTAATGTAGAAAGGCTTTCAGTATAAACAAAGCCCACACTTTGAGTAGTTCTGACTTCAAAATATCACATCCAACTTAATTGTCAATGAATGGTTTTAATGTGCTTTATAAAGAGATTCAGTTGGTATGTACTTTGATCATTAACTTCCTTTGGTCTGTTTTATATTCTGGTTGAAGGATTAGCCCTTCACAGCTAAATATTCCCTTATTAGTATTCACAAAGTCTGGAGACTAATTGTATCCCTCAGTTTCTCTAATGTTGGTTGTGTACCCTTACGGTACATAGATGAAAGATCATACAGATTGCTGTAGTTATTTCGTACATTGTTAAAAAGAGAAAGTTAGAAGTCTTTTAATCACATGGTATGAATAAAACATTTTCCCTCATTTTTCTCTTACCTATCCCAGAAACTTATATTCTTTAATTTTTCTCATTTCACATAGATATGCATGGGAAATCCATTGAAAGATGTCTTTCCTGAAATGGGATTCTTTTTATCTTCACCTTTAAACATAGGCTCACAAACGTTCTTTTCTGTGACTCTAAACTTGAATAACGAAGAAGAGATGACAGGATGACAGTCAACAGTGATTAACAGATTCATACACACTTATTTCTCTAGATTCCCCTGTGAGACTGGCTTGGAGAAAAGAGTATCCAAATCGCACTAATATTTACATTTCAGGACTCTGTTTTGGTTTATAAATTATTAGCTATTAAGAACAATTGGAATAAATCAAGCAGAATTAGCCAAAAGATTTTACAATTTTTAGTGCTTCTATCTCTAACATAATGTGCAACTTCAAACAAACATAAATTAGATCCGTCCCAAAGGTTCTTTGTAGCTTTCTGCATCAGTCAGAATACCCAATAGTAGCAGGAAGAAAAACTGTTTTATTAATTATACTAAGGTGTTGTATGTTAAATATTTACATTAAAAATCTTATGAAATTTAGGCTGAAGACATGGTTCAATGGTTGAGGACATATTTATTGCTCATGCAGAGTGCAGAGGATCCTACAGAACATGATTCAAATCAACTTACAAACAGTTGTTCAACTAAAGGGATTGAATACATTCTGCTGCTCTGTTGGTACACACACACACACACACACACACACACACACACACACACACACGTCCTTAAATATATGTTTCATATAAATAAAAACTGACACATTTAAGAACAAATGCATAGGAAAATATAGTTCAATCACTTAAAATGTATTAGAATTTTTTACATGTCCACTCCCAGTGTTAGTAGTACCTTAAGAAGACCACCTAAGCTATAATCAAAAGCATTGATGTGAGTGGAAACTCAGGCAGGATTCATGCGTACCACTGCATTTTCTGTGAGCCCATATGATTCAGCTGCTTAGTTGATTCAGTGGACCATGTTCTTGTGGTGTCTTCCATCACATCTATTCCTTAAAATTTTTTTCTCCCCCTTTCTGCAGGGTCACCAAAGCTTGAAAAGGAGAGACCCAATGGAGACTTCCAATCTAGACTTTGCAAAATGTCTGATTGTGGCACAATCTTTAAGATATTTTAGAACGTATTTATTCCAGGACAAGCTTTACAGTGAAGAGAGACACTTTCTTAGTTAAGGAGGAATGCCAGAGTGGTGAGGTGGGTGGATGGGTGAGGGAGCACCCTCATAGAAGGAGGGGCAATAGGGATGGGATAGGTGATCTGTGGAGGGAAAACCAGGAAAGGGGATAACATTTGAAATGTACATAAATAAACTGTCCAATGAAAAATGAAAAAAAAAGATATTTGTTGCCAAATTTTATGTACTTTTAAGTTAAAGCTAAAAGTTTTAAGTATTTGCTATAAAAGTTGAAGATATATATTTTCATTATGTTCTATAGCTTCTATTTCATTCATGTTTTCTTTCTGCATTTCTTGATTAATAAGATGTCTGCCAATAAAAGACTAGCCCTCAGCACCACAGTGCATGATTGCTGACAATCAGAAAGCTAAACAAACTCATGAATATTTAATGTTTAATAACAATTTACAAAATTAAAAACTATTACAATCAGAAAGGACCGTGGGTCTTGCATTAAATTTCTTGTTCATGTGGCACAAATGAAAGCATTAGAAAATACACTTAAAAAAGAATTTGTTTGCTACTATATTTTACCAGCATTTTCAAAAATAGCTTCCCTGATTTCTGTGAACTCAACATTTATCTGAAGGGTTGTTTTCATAGAACACAAACTCATGGCCAGATTCTTTAATTCCTAGAATTAGAAATGAAGGTCAATATTAAAATTGGTCCCAAAAGACCTAGCCATGAATAAAAATGCAAGAGGCTAATAAGGTTCATTTCATTAAGCATCAAATGAAGTTGAAATTCTCTCCTCAGAATGAAAACTATCACTAGTTTCATTACTATTATTATACAGCATAGTTAGCACATGACTAAAATTTCAACATTGGGTTACAGTATATGATGAAAAACTTGAACACAAATTTCTCTCCTGTGTGTCTTCTATTTTACCTAGGATTTAATAATAGAATTGAACCTGTATTTACATGTGTTTAATAACATAAATTCATCCTTCCTCTGAAAGTCTGCAAAAGTAAGGTTTGCTAAAGAATGTGATTTGCACATGATGCAAATTGTGTTTGGGCAAAAAGCCAGAGACATATGTAAAAGCCAGAATAATGTATAATGGCCCAAAATATTATCTGTATAACCACTGTAACCCTTGTTCTTTTAACTCATAACAATGCAGTAATCTATGTTGGTCTGTACAAGGCTTGTCTGGTCAACTGGAAGTCATGGGAAGGTGTAAAGAGCTAGTTTGTCAGCTCTAAGTGACCTAGAATTACTTGGTAAGTCTTGATACACAATTATACAATTTGGGTTGGTTTGTGAGCTTTTCTATTGGGGAATTGAATTAACTGATTGGAAAGATCCAGCTCAGTATAATACCTGAGAAAAAGCACAATAAAGAAGTTTAGACGGGCATAATAAAGCCAACCCAGGAACACAGCAATCTTACTTTCTTAACTGGGTTTGTGACTTGATTGTTGTTGCAGGCCCTTACCACTATGTCTTCCTTGCATGAATTAGGAGCTTAAATAAAATTGCTCCCATAAGTTGTTTTGTTTGTTTGTTTGTTTGTTTCGTTTTTTGGTTAGGAAAATCTTATCCCACCACAGGAAAAAAAAATAGAGGTGCTCACCGAGCTCAATGCCTGACTTCTGATATACTGGCACTGGCACATCCAGAATTCAGTGAGAGGCTAAATCATTGTCTTCACCTGTATATTGATTTTTGAATCTATCTGACTTCATTGGATAGATCCAAACTCATCATAACAAAAGATGACTTTGGTTAAACACAGTTGGTTACAAAACAATGATCAGATGTGCATATAAGAAAGTGAATGGTTCTGGAGGGAGGGAGTTGAGTTGGGTAGTAGAGAAATGAGAGAGTAAGAGGTGAGAAATATCTGTACACATTATATATGTGAAATTAAAAACATTTATTTAATAAGGATATTAAGTCATTATTGTATATACCTTTAACTCCAAATAAGTTATAAGGAGCCCTGCAATTTTCTCCCTTCATTGTATTTTTTCAGACTCTTTCTCATGCCTGTTGCCCTCAACAGAGTAACCTCTATTTTAGCCTCAAGTAAGTTAGCTTTCACAGAATCCCTGATGATTAAGACACTACATGTTTGCATGTTAGAAATTTCAACATAAATATAAGAAACCCTTGAAGCTAACACTACTTCCACATCCTGAGATTCCACTTCAGTAGGGTTTGTTCCAGTCACAAGCCCCTCAGACAATTTATAAAGGCTTTAGACACACCATTCTAGTCAATAGAAATTTCTAAGAATTCTAGGAGTTCCAGTTTACCATGCATCTATTGTCCTTAAATGTATGAGGGAGAGCGTATCTGCATTCAATAAAAACATTCTGATTGATAAAATAAAATTCTTGAGATTCAGTCTTACAAGGGAATGCATATGGTTGTTCTATATGCATATCTCATGATTTGTGGAAATAGAAGTTCTATATGTTTGATGAAGCTCCTTTCCTTGTTAAACATGCCATGTTCATTTCTTATTCAATAAAGTTTGTTTCTTTACTATTTTCTTTAGTATAAGGCTTTCTCCTGTGGGCTATCCTATCCATCTCTACATCTATTACTCGATCCTCTAAATACTCCTAAATGATCACTTTGTATAATTCCGGTATGTGTCACAAGTAGAGTAGACAGCGCTCATTGTAGAAACAACAGAAATAATAGTACTAGCAACAGTAGTATTTAGGGGCTTGATCAGTGACAGAGACCAACAGGAACTTTGGGCCTTAATTAATAGAGTTGTGACTTTGTAACCCAGTAGGTGATTGAAAAGCTCTACAAAACATCAATAGTAGAAACTTCAAGATAAGATGGTGTGCTGTGTAAGAATTGCCAAGGCAAAAGGCTATTAGAACATAGAGAATGAAATTACACTTCCTAGAAGAGAGACAGCTAAAAATGATAAAGAATTGAGAGACTCGGGGTTGGGGATTTAGCTCAGTGGTAGAGCGCTTTCCTAGCAAGCTCAAGGCCCTGGGTTCGGTCCCCAGCTCTGAAAAAAAGAAAAGAAAAGAAAAGAAAAGAAAAGAAAAGAATAAAGAATTGAGAGACTCCACAAGAGGCTGACCTGTACAGATGCGGATGCCCACACTCAACCATCGGACTGAACACAGGGACCCCATTGGAGGAGTTAGGGAAAGGACTGAAGGAGCTGAAGGGGTTTGCAACTCCATAGGAAGAAGAGCAATATCAACCAACCAGAGCTTCCAGGTACTAAACCACCAACCGAAGTGTACACATAAAGGGACCCATGGCTCCACATGTATATGTAGCAGAGGATGGCCTTGTTGGGCACCAATGGGAGAAGCCCTTGGTCCTTCCAAGGCTCTACTCCCCAATCCCCAGTGTAGGGGAATGTCAGGGTAGGAAGGGGGGATAGGGGGTATTTGGGGTGGGGGAACACCCTCATAGAAGAAGGGGGAAGGGGATGGGGATAAAAAGCTTATGGATGGGAAACCTGGAAAGGGAATACCATTTGAAGTGTAAATAAAAAATAGCCAATAAAAATAAACGACAAAGAGAAAAAAAGAAAAAAGTAAATAAATACAATATATATATTAAATAATTAATACAATAAATATAATAGATACAATAAATACAATAGATATATATATCTTAGAGTACAACAAATAATATAATTTAGGACATAAAAGTGGAAACCTCATTCCCCTTTTTCTTTAATTCCTCATACTTTCATATTTTATAAGACAGATTAATCTATAAGAAATGCTTTTAGGAAGGCAATCGTTTCTGCTGTAGCAGCCTAAGCTGGAATTGTCTTGAAGAAAATTGTGATTCTCCGGCGCATTTAAGCAGTTTTCACTTACAAATGTGGAATGAGGGGAAGGTGAAGACAAACCCGTTTGCTTTAGCTTCTGGCATGAGTTTCCACAAAACATTAAATATTACTTGAAGAAAAATTTTTTTTGGTTTTTTTTTTTTTTTTTTTTTTTTTTTTTGGAGCTGGGGACCGAACCCAGGGCCTTGCGCTTCCTAGGCAAGCGCTCTACCACTGAGCTAAATCCCCAACCCACTTGAAGAAAATTTAATAAACATATAGATGGTAGAGGCAAATTAATGCCAATTTCCCCCTTTAACAATTTCTTTTGACAATAGAGAAAGAAAGCAATTATTCATGTGAACTGTGCTTACAAATCCATGGCATGCTTTTCCAAATGTGCTCGAATAAGTAAAACCGGTGGAGAAGGAATATTTTTCTCCTTCTTAAAAATCAGATACCAGTCGGTTGAAGTCACTGTTCAGTGTATTTTCGAAATTGCAGTATTCTGATTCTGAACACCATAGTTTAGCTCTTACAAATGCAAGAACATGCTCCATATTAATTCTTTCTGCTTAGCCTCTCAGCAGGATGAATTCTAAGTCCTCTCAGTGGCCCCAAGCAATATTTTAAAAAAAGAAGCACAGAAATTGTAATAGATCATCAGGTTCTTTCTGACACCAGAAACATCATTGCTGCTAAATAGAGCGCTCCACTGCTGTCGTTTAGACTCACTTTCCACTTCCAGAGAAATGGAACTTTAATCTTAGGAAAAGATGTTAATCAAGAGCAAATCTTTAGAGTGACGCAAAAATAGTTCAGAGGGAATTGGATCTTTGTGGTACTGAATAAGAGCTGATCTCTGCACATATTCCAAAGGGATTGCAATAATAAGTACGAAAATATAAAAAAAATTCACCCTCTGTGGGCATCAATAAGATAGGAAGAATCTACAAAATTGACCTACATTATGGTCAAACCAAAGAGAGAATCTAAGTAATCAATCAAGACCACATTATTTATATTTAGGTTGAAACATTCGGTTGTTATTTTACATAAAATTCGACCAATGTTTCTCTTTAGACATTGAAAGTCTATTTTGACCTTAAATGACAAGTCTCTTAATTTATAAACTATACAACAACAATATAAACATTGTTTACTATGAATATTTTGTGTCAAATATGAAGACAAAATAAACATTTTATTATGAATGTATTTTGAGAGCCTGAAATTATCTAAAAGCTTTCAGATATCATTTTTCAATATCTATTTATTGAAACTTGAAAATTACTTACTGAAACTTGGAATTAACTACATACTACGTGAATATTGTTCTTACCATAAGGAAAGGTTATAAACTACCACAAACCTAAAGCCGAATAAGAGTCCTTTATTTAGCGTGAGGACCTGCTCCTGCCACAAAGATTCTTCTCTCTTAAATGAGTCAAGGGAGAGTTTCTGAAGCCAAAATCCACAATTACAGAACACCAAGTGTAGGAGGAGGACTTTCTTCATAAGAAATCGCTTCCTGGGCAGAATCAAAAAACCCTTGATTGTTTAAACAACTTAAAGACGTCATTACTCAGAAGAGAGTAGAAATCTTTTGTTCCATCACACAGAATTTGCTTCTGGAGGGGAGGAACTATTGGGTCAGGATAGCCTGAACTTTCCCAGATCATTTTACTGTAAGGCATAAATATGTTGTGTACTAAGAAAAAGAAGCATCGCTCTGCACCCAAATCCTGTGGGAGGGAGAGCTAAACCTTCAGAGAGGCAGACAAGCCTAGGAAACCAGAAGAGACTGCTCTCTGCACACACATCTCAGACGCCAGAGGAAAAAGCCAAAGACCATCTGGAACCCTGCTGCACTGAAGCTCCCAGAAGAGGCGGCACAGGTCTTCCTGGTTGCTGCCTCTGCAGAGAGCCCATGGGCAGCACCCCACGAGCGAACTTGAGCCTCGGGACCACAGGTAAGACCAACTTTTCTGCTGCAAGAAAGCTGCCTGGTGAGCTTGGGACACACGGAAGCAGAATTTCTCTAGGACTAGCACGTTCTGTGTTTACCGGAAGTCCCACACCCACTGATCCCGGCCCGCACCAGCTCTCTGCTCCCAGACCCCTTGGGAGAGAGACCCAACCGCCTGGTCAGGTGGGCACTCCTGAGGCTGCAGAGCAGAAGAGACCACCAACACTGCTCACCCCTGCCCACATCCCTGGCCCAAGAGGAAACTGTATAAGGCCTCTGGGCTCCCGTGGGGGAGGGCCCAGGAGCGGCAGGACCCCTGCCAGAGACACCACCGGAACCTGAAGGAAACAGACCGGATAAACAGTTCTCTGCACCCAAATCCCGTGGGAGGGAGAGCTAAACCTTCAGAGAGGCAGACAAGCCTGGGAAACCAGAAGAGACTGCTCTTTGCACACACATCTCGGACGCCAGAGGAAAAAGCCAAAGACCATCTGGAACCCTGGTGCACTGAAGCTCCCAGAAGAGGCGGCACAGGTCTTCCTGGTTGCTGCCACTGCAGAGAGCCCGTGGGCAGTACCCCACGAGCGAACTTGAGCCTCGGGACCACAGGTAAGACCAACTTTTCTGCTGCAAGAAAGCTGCCTGGTGAGCTTGGGACACACGGAAGCAGAATTCCTCTACGACCAGCAGGTTCTGTGTTTACCGGAAGTCCCACACCCACTGATCCCGGCCCGCACCAGCTCTCTGCTCCCAGACCCCTTGGGAGAGAGACCCAACCGCCTGGTCAGGTGGGCACTCCTGAGGCTGCAGAGCAGAAGAGACCACCAACACTGCTCACCCCTGCCCACATCCCTGGCCCAAGAGGAAACTGTATAAGGCCTCTGGGCTCCCGTGGGGGAGGGCCCAGGAGCGGCAGGACCCCTGCCTGAGACACCGCTGGAACCTGAAGGAAACAGACCAGATAAACAGTTCTCTGCACCCAAATCCCGTGGGAGGGAGAGCTAAACCTTCAGAGAGGCAGACAAGCCTGGGAAACCAGAAGAGACTGCTCTTTGCACACACATCTCGGACGCCAGAGGAAAAAGCCAAAGACCATCTGGAACCCTGGTGCACTGAAGCTCCCGGAAGGGGCCGTACAGGGTTCCTGGTTGCTGCCGCTGCAGAGAGCCCGTGGGCAGCACCCCACGAGCGAACTTGAGCCTCGGGACCACAGGTAAGACCAAATTTTCTGCTGCAAGAAAGCTGCCTGGTGAACTCAAGACACAGGCCCACAGGAACAGCTGAAGACCTGTAGAGAGGAAAAACTACACGCCCGAAAGCAGAACACTCTGTCCCCATAACTGACTGAAAGAGAGGAAAACAGGTCTACAACACTCCTGACACACAGGCTTATAGGACAGTCTAGCCACTGTCAGAAATAGCAGAACAAAGTAACACTAGAGATAATCTGATGGCGAGAGGCAAGCGCAGGAACCCAAGCAACAGAAACCAAGACTACATGGCACCATCAGAGCCTAATTCTCCATCAAAACAAACATGGAATATCCAAACACACCAGAAAAGCAAGATCTAGTTTCAAAATCATTTTTGATCATGATGCTGGAGGACTTCAAGAAAGACGTGAAGAACTCCCTTAGAGAACAAGTAGAAGCTTACAGAGAGGAATCGCAAAAATGCCTGAAAAAATTCAAGGAAAACATAAATAAACAAGTAGAAGCCCATAGAGAGGAGACACAAAAATCTCTGAAAGAATTCCAGGAAAACATAAATAAACAAGTAGAAACCCATAGAGAGGAGACACAAAAATCCCTGAAAGAATTCCAGGAAAACACAATCAAACAGTTGAAGGAATTAAAAATGGAAGTAGAAGCAATCAAGAAAGAACACATGGAAACAACCCTGGATATAGAAAACCAAAAGAAGAGACAAGGAGCTGTAGATACAAGCTTCACCAACAGAATACAAGAGATGGAAGAGAGAATCTCAGGAGCAGAAGATTCCATAGAAATCATTGACTCAACTGTCAAAGATAATGTAAAGCGGAAAAAGCTACTGGTCCAAAACATACAGGAAATCCAGGACTCAATGAGAAGATCAAACCTAAGGATAATAGGTATAGAAGAGAGTGAAGACTCCCAGCTCAAAGGACCAGTAAATATCTTCAACAAAATCATAGAAGAAAACTTCCCTAACCTAAAAAAAGAGATACCCATAGACATACAAGAAGCCTACAGGACTCCAAATAGATTGGACCAGAAAAGAAACTCCTCCCGTCACATAATTGTCAAAACACCAAATGCACAAAATAAAGAAAGAATATTAAAAGCAGTAAGGGAAAAAGGTCAAGTAACATATAAAGTCAGAATCACACCAGACTTCTCGCCAGAAACTATGAAGGCTAGAAGATCCTGGACTGATGTCATACAGACCCTAAGAGAACACAAATGCCAGCCCAGGTTACTGTATCCAGCAAAACTCTCAATTAGCATTGATGGAGAAACCAAGATATTCCATGACAAAACCAAATTTACACAATATCTTTCTACAAATCCAGCACTACAAAGGATAATAAATGGTAGAGCCCGGGGTTGGGGATTTAGCTCAGTGGTAGAGCGCTTGCCTAGGAAGTGCAAGGCCCTGGGTTCGGTCCCCAGCTCCGAAAAATAGAACCAAAAAAAAAATGGTAGAGCCCAACATAAGGAGGCAAGCTATACCCTAGAAGAAGCAAGAAACTAATCGTCTTGGCAACAAAACAAAGAGAATGAAAGCACACAAACATAACCTCACATCCAAATATGAATATAACGGGAAGCAATAATCACTATTCCTTAATATCTCTCAATATCAATGGCCTCAACTCCCCAATAAAAAGACATAGATTAACAAACTGGATATGCAATGAGGACCCTGCATTCTGCTGCCTACAGGAAACACACCTCAGAGACAAAGACAGACACTACCTCAGAGTGAAAGGCTGGAAAACAACTTTCCAAGCAAATGGTCAGAAGAAGCAAGCTGGAGTAGCCATTCTAATATCAAATAAAATCAATTTCCAACTAAAAGTCATCAAAAAAGATAAGGAAGGACACTTCATATTCATCAAAGGAAAAATCCACCAAGATGAACTCTCAATCCTAAATATCTATGACCCAAATACAAGGGCACCTACATACGTAAAATAAACCTTACTAAAGCTCAAAACACACATTGCACCTCACACAATAATAGTGGGAGATTTCAACACCCCACTCTCGTCAATGGACAGATCATGGAAACAGAAATTAAACAGTGATGTCGACAGACTAAGAGAAGTCATGAGCCAAATGGACTTAATGGATATTTATAGAACATTCTATCCTAAAGAAAAAGGATATACCTTCTTCTCAGCTCCTCATGGTACTTTCTCCAAAATTGACCATATAATTGGTCAAAAAACGGGCCTCAACAGGTACAGAAAGATAGAAAAATCCCATGCGTGCTATCGGACCACCACGGCCTAAAACTGGTCTTCAATAACAATAAGGGAAGAATGCCCACATATACGTGGAAATTGAACAATGCTCTACTCAATGATAACCTGGTCAAGGAAGAAATAAAGAAAGAAATTAAAAACTTTTTAGAATTTAATGAAAATGAAGGTACAACATACCCAAACTTATGGGACACAATGAAAGCTGTGCTAAGAGGAAAAGTCATAGCGCTGAGTGCCTGCAGAAAGAAACAGGAAAGAGCATATGTCAGCAGCTTGACAGCACACCTAAAAGCTCTAGAACAAAAAGAAGCAAATACACCCAGGAGGAGTAGAAGGCAGGAAATAATCAAATTCAAAGCTGAAATCAACCAAGTAGAAAAAAAAGGACCATAGAAAGAATAAACAGAACCAAAAGTTGGTTCTTTGAGAAAATCAACAAGATAGATAAACCCTTAGCCAGACTAACGAGAGGACACGGAGAGTGCGTCCAAATTAACAAAATCAGAAATGAAAGGGAGACATAACTACAGATTCAGAGGAAATTCAAAAAATCATCAGATCTTACTATAAAAATGTATATTCAACAAAACTTGAAAATCTTCAGGAAATGGACAATTTCCTAGACAGATACCAGGTATCGAAGTTAAATCAGGAACAGATAAACCAGTTAAACAACCCCATAACTCCTAAGGAAATAGAAGCAGTCATTAAAGGTCTCCCAACCAAAAAGAGCCCAGGTCCAGACGGGTTTAGTGCAGAATTCTATCAAACCTTCATAAAAGACCTCATACCAATATTATCCAAACTATTCCACAAAATTGAAACAGATGGAGCCCTACCGAATTCCTTCTACGAAGCCACAATTACTCTTATACCTAATGCACACAAAGACCCAACAAAGAAAGAGAACTTCAGACCAATTTCCCTTATGAATATCGACGCAAAAATAGTCAATAAAATTCTGGCAAACTGAATTCAAGAGCAAATCAAAACAATCATCCACCATGATCAAGTAGGCTTCATCCCAGGCATGCAGGGATGATTTAATATATGGAAAACCATCAACGTGATCCATTACATAAACAAACTGAAAGAACAGAACCACATGATCATTTCATTAGATGCTGAGAAAGCATTTGACAAAATTCAACACCCCTTCATGATAAAAGTCCTGGAAAGAATAGGAATTCAAGGCCCATACCTAAACATAGTAAAAGCCATATACAGCAAACCAGTTGCTAACATTAAACTAAATGGAGCGAAACTGGAAGCAATCCCACTAAAATCAGGGACTAGACAAGGCTGCCCACTCTCTCCCTACTTATTCAATATAGTTCTTGAAGTTCTAGCCAGAGCAATCAGACAACAAAAGGAGATCAAGTGGATACAGATCGGAAAAGAAGAGATCAAAATATCACTATTTGCAGATGACATGATTGTATATTTAAGTGATCCCAAAAGTTCCACCAGAGAACTACTAAAGCTGATAAACAACTTCAGAAAAGTGGCTGGGTATTAAATTAACTCAAATAAATCAGTTGCCTTCCTCTATACAAAAGAGAAACAAGCCGAGACAGAAATTAGGGAAACGACACCCTTCATAATAGACCCAAATAATATAAAGTACCTCGGTGTGACTTTAACCAAGCAAGTAAAAGATCTGTACAATAAGAACTTCAAGACACTGAAGAAGGAAATTGAAGAAGACCTCAGAAGATGGAAAGATCTCCCATGCTCATGGATTGGCAGGATTAATATAGTAAAAATGTCCATTTTACCAAAAGCAATCTACAGATTCAATGCAATCCCCATCAAAATACCAATCCAATTCTTCAAAGAGTTAGACAGAACAATTTGCAAATTCATCTGGAATAACAAAAAACCCAGGATAGCTAAAGCTATCTTCAACAATAAAAGGACTTCAGGGGGAATCACTATCCCTGAACTCAAGCAGTATAACAGAGCAATAGTGATAAAAACTGCATGGTATTGGTACAGAGACAGACAGATAGACCAATGGAATAGAATTGAAGACCCAGAAATGAACCCACACACCTATGGTCACTTAATTTTTGACAAAGGAGCCAAAACCATCCAATAGAAAAAAGATAGCATTTTCAGCAAATGGTCCTGGTTCAACTGGAGGGCAACATGTAGAAGAATGCAGATCGATCCATGCTTATCACCCTGTACAAAGCTTAAGTCCAAGTGGATCAAGGACCTCCACATCAAACCAGACACACTCAAACTAATAGAAGAAAAACTAGGGAAGCATCTGGAACACATGAGCACTGGAAAAAATTTCCTGAACAAAACACCAATGGCTTATACTCTAAGATCAAGAATCGACAAATGGGATCTCATAAAACTGCAAAGCTTCTGTAAGGCAAAGGACACTGTGGTTAGGACAAAACGGCAACCAACAGATTGGGAAAAGATCTTTACCAATCCTACAACAGATAGAGGCCTTATATCCAAAATATACAAAGAACTCAAGAAGTTAGACCGCAGGGAGACAAATAACCCTATTAAAAAATGGGGTTCAGAGCTAAACAAAGAATTCACAGCTGAGGAATGCCGAATGGCTGAGAAACACCTAAAGAAATGTTCAACATCTTTAGTCATAAGGGAAATGCAAATCAAAACAACCCTGAGATTTCACCTCACACCAGTGAGAATGGCTAAGATCAAAAACTCAGGTGACAGCAGATGCTGGCGAGGATGTGGAGAAAGAGGAACACTCCTCCATTGTTGGTGGGATTGCAGACTGGTAAAACCATTCTGGAAATCAGTCTGGAGGTTCCTCAGAAAATTGGACATTGAACTGCCTGAGGATCCAGCTATACCTCTCTTGGGCATATACCCAAAAGATGCCTCAACATATAAAAGAGACACGTGCTCCACTATGTTCATCGCAGCCTTATTTATAATAGCCAGAAACTGGAAAGAACCCAGATGCCCTTCAACAGAGGAATAGATACAGAAAATGTGGTCCATCTACACAATGGAATATTACTCAGCTATCAAAAACAACGAGTTTATGAAATTCGTAGGCAAATGGTTGGAACTGGAAAATATCATCCTGAGTGAGCTAACCCAATCACAGAAAGACATACATGGTATGCACTCATTGATAAGTGGCTATTAGCCCAAATGCTTGAATTACCCTAGATCCCTAGAACAAAGGAAACTCAAGACGGATGATCAAAATGTGAATGCTTCACTCCTTCTTTAAATGAGGAAAAAGAATACCCTTGGCAGGGAAGGGAGAGGCAAAGATTAAAACAGAGACTGAAGGAACACCCATTCAGAGCCTGCCCCACATGTGGCCCATACATATACAGCCACCCAATTAGACAAGATGGATGAATCAAAGAAGTGCAGACCGACAGGGGCCGGATGTAGATCGCTCCTGAGAGACACAGCCAGAATACAGCAAATACAGAGGCGAATGCCAGCAGCAAACCACTGAACTGAGAATAGGTCCCCCGTTGAAGGAATCAGAGAAAGAACTGGAAGAGCTTGAAGGGGCTCGAGACCCCAAAAGTACAACAATGTCAAGCAACCAGAGCTTCCAGGGACTAAGCCACTACCTAAAGACTATACATGGACTGACCCTGGACTCTGACCCCATAGGTAGCAATGAATATCCTAGTAAGAGCACCAGTGGAAGGGGAAGCCCTGGGTCCTGCTAAGACTGAACCCCCAGTGAACTAGTCTATGGGGGGAGGGCGGCAATGGGGGGAGGGTTGGGAGGGGAACACCCATAAGGAAGGGGAGGGGGACAGGGGGATGTTTGCCCAGAAACCGGGAAAGGGAATAACACTTGAAATGTATATAAGAAATACTCAAGTTAATAAAAAAAAAAAGAAAAAGAAGCATCATGTCTTTCCTTCCTTTTAAATATTCATAAATGGAGAAAGTGTGTGTGTGTGTGTGTGTGTGTGTGTGTGTGTGTGTGTGTGTGTGTTTGTGTGTGTGTTTTCTGGATTTTTGGAGGAGAAACATAACTTTTCTTTAGATGAAACAGTTGTTTTATGCATAGAGGTATAATGTAAACTATTGTATGTATGTCATTAATCATTGTATTAAAAAGCAGGTGTTATTAAACTGAAAAGGAAATGTATTAATTATTTGTCTAAGAGATTTGAACTGGTTGTCATGAAGGAGCTACTGCTTGGGGAATTCTAGTATAGGAAAGCAGTAAAGCATAAAGGCTCAATGTAAAAAGAGAGGAAAGACAGGATGCATAAGGAGTTCCAAGTTGAGGTTTCTGATTACATCATAGACATTCCATTGAAAGGGATGCCTATGACTGCGAGACATATACCTTGCCATTTCTTGACATAATCTTGTCATAGCTCTGTGATTTTACTCAGTGTGCACAATGAAAACACAAACTACCTCTATTGCTAAAAGAGGCCAGGGAAATACTATCTAACAATATTATATCATTTTTTTCATTCATCGCACATGGTCTCTTAGTACATATGTACGAGTCTGTGTATTTTCTGAGTGTAATTTTTGTCTTATTGGATCTGAGAAAGGATCACCACATTTTATATTGCCTTGCCACTTAAAAGAGAAATCTGAAAAAAAAAAAAAAAAAGAGGATGGAGTTGCCATGTGAAAGATTGGAAACAATACAAAGTTAATGGTGGGTCATGAATATTTCCAGTGTCTTCATCTCCCTAACAAACATGAGTGTGGACCAGAATAGTAAGCTCTGAGGAGTGTAGCTGGGACAGTACCAGGCAATTTCCCTGTTTTAAAGAGATCAGACACTACACTCCCAAAGACCTCAGAGCAAAGTAAGGCACATAGAGCCGGAAAGCAATAAGGTATAACCAAGAAGACCTTCCTCCTGTTTGGCTAATCTGTGGTCCAAGGACATGGAAACAGAACTCCTTTGCTTTAGTCCCTTTCTGTCATTTTAACCCTTAGCCACAGATGCTAGTGAATTATTAAACATAAAATACAGATATGAAAAATCTAAGTTTTCTTTACAGAGAAACCAAAGGAAAATCCCAATGGATTAGTATGTCTCGGCACGATAATAAAGATATACGTTTGTGGAAAAGTGACTGATCATGACATCTGTTAACTCCTGGGTTCACTGTTGAAGTAAACTAACACACGTAAATGGAAGATGTGAAATAAAATTATGAAGGTCACATATTAAATTAAAATAAAAATCATGAAAAATCTACTCAACTAAGCAGAGAGGTCAATATAAATGGTGTTAAGTATACAGTTATTTTGATGTTACTGCAATAGACATTACCTGCTCTGGATACACAAACAGAAAAAAATAATATAGTAATATTAAACAAAAATATCAGATACCTATTGTCAGTTTTAAAAGGCTAAATTAATAGTTAATATTTTCAGGCAGAAAAAATGGGGGGAAAATACTTTTGTTTTTTATACAGCCCCGATGTCTATAAAATGGGTGTGTTTCTTCATACTCACTCCCTGGTCTTTCAAGTATCTGTGAAGCAACCTGAATAATTACTATTAACCCCAGGTTGACTGACTTGAGTTAAATATATTATATGCTTATCATAGAATATGCAGCAGGTCTTCTCTATATGCAATGTGCATCATGAAGTATAATCACATGCTGGAAAATTGAAAAGCCATGGGCTTTTCCACTGCCTTATTTTGCTATCACTGGCTTTCTAAGGAGAAATACCATGTAGGCATCTCCACCTATCTCTGACTAAAGTGGCAAGGTTATATGCATAAAGACCAGATCACGTCTTTAAGAATTGCTTTCTTGCACAATGTTAGGAACCTGGTTGTTGCACCGAACTCATTCTCTTTGTTTCTACTATACTTAACCCATACCATTACCGACACTGGGATGAGAAAATTCAGGCTGTCTGAGGATAACAGTGCTGAACACTTGCCACGCTGTCTCTGTACAAACATCTATTCAGGAAGTTCTGCTTGGCATTTGCTCACAATCCTTCAGGACCACAACAGATCACGTAATTGTTTAAAATTTGTATGATGGTACTTTATTCACATAGATAAAAGTGATTTTACCCATAATTTTCACACATATTTGTCAGTAGGAAAAAAACCAAACTTTTGTGCTGCCTTCTTTTGTTTGCAAAAGCCTCCTCCACATTTAAAATTACAATCAGTGGGTTAATAAAATAGATAAGGAAGAGAATGTTATCAAATATAAACCAAAGTAAAAATGAAATTCAAGTAACTATTGATTAAAATACAATATTTTAATTATTCTCTTTTAAAATATTTGTATAATTTAAAACATTAACTTTTCTAACAAAACGTTATTGCTGTGAAGTTTTCCTGTTTTTCTGGGTTACTGTGTATGTTAGCCATTATTTCTTGAGTAACGACCTGTAGCTGCTGATGCCTATGGTTTTCCTTGAAGTTTCTTCTTGTGTCTTCATACTGATGCTGTACTTTTCCATATATATTTCAGAATAAAGATCATGTTGCATTTAAAAAAAATAAAATGCTACTTCCCAAAGAACAAATTCTCCTAAGAGGCTAAAAAGAAGGCACAGAGGGGAATATTCATAAAGTTACAAGTCATTGAAATTATTGCCCAAAACCAAATCGACAAAATTCCTAAAATATTTTGTTCTTACACAAAATTGTTTCTTTAATTTGACTATATTATAAAACTTGCAAGACAAAACCTTTCATTTATTTTATGAGATATTCAGTGTCCAACATATTAAATAGAGAAAAGTTTAAAAGTGCATAAGTACTTTATAGATACAAGCAAATATTTATATTAACCTATAAATGTTCTCACTATAAATATATAATAGTAGACATTAAAGTAAATCAATGTGAGAGATCAAGTTTTTACAAAAAGTAATAAATGTGAATAATGATGCATATATTGAATGCATTGAAAAATAAGTGAACATACATTTATTTTAAAGGGAAATTTAAAGATACTCTCGTGATAGGAACGTTTTGTGGTGACAGTTTCTTACAATCTCTGCTTCAGCGCCACAGCAGTCATTTAGCATGGATGTGTAATTCCCAGAGAAACAAAACGGCAAATGAAAATTTGATTTTAATATTGCACAGGAGTAGCCAAAATTAGATTGCTAATTATAGACTCTCTAATTAGAAGTACGGCATCCCTATACATAAAACATGTTTTATAAAAATGTCAGTGCGTATTGTCATTTAGAGATGAGCATTAGGTAGAGTCTGATCCTCAGTACAAATTTCAAATTTCTCTAATGCCACATAGAAATGTTAGGGAAAATATTGGAAAGTGTAATTTGGCTTCAGCTCTTCTGCTATTTACTGCAAGAAGCATGATGCTCTCTGCATATTGAAAAGCTTTATCCCTGGGTGGAAATCATTTAAATCCCTGCAAAAAAGTACATTTCAATTTTGGGTTTCATAATTAGCTTTGCATTATATGCACATTTTCAGTAATCAAACCCTAACTTGTGGTACCAGACATCAATTTGTTTGGGAAGAATTGTTTATGGTGAATACATCCCTTGAGCCATACACAACTTGAACAACATACCCAAACAGGCAACAGTAGCCTGTAGGGAAATTTAAAACTTTATTGTTCTTATATCCACCACATTATAATACCACGTCTTGTGCAATACTGACTTATAATTTGTGTTACCTCTCTCTGCTTAAAGTTTTAATTGAGAGTGACTCTTGGGATAATGTCTAACTTATATCAGATTTATATTAAAATGGGAAGCTAAAACGTGAAGTCTTTTCATAATATTTTTTGCCTCAACTATATTAACAATTAGCCTAAATACATGTGCTTACTTTGAGAAATGCATATTCAGTATATATCCTATTTGTCTAAAATTGAAAGATGAATGAGTAAAAGGAATACACGTACCATCCAGAAGCCACACAGTCAATCTCAGGAGAAATGAGTATTTCAAGGCCATTTCTAAGGAAGCCACTATTTTAAATTTATTTAATTATTTTTATTTCTTTATTTTATCTATTTCATTTCAAATATTATTCCTCTTCCCAGTATACCCTCCACAAGCCCCCTATTCCCTCCTCCCTCCCCCTGACTCTATGAGGGTGCTCCCATACCAGCCCACCTCCTGCCTCAGCAGCCTAGCGTTCCCCTATCCTGGCTCATCAAGCCTCCAGAAGACCAAGGGGTTCCCCTCCCAGTGATGCCAGATAAGGATATCTTCTGCTACATATCTAGTTGGGGTTATGGTGTATTATCAGGGTTCTTTAGAGTCACAGAAATTATGGGTAGTCTTTATAGTAAGGGAATTTGTTGATGTCTTACTGTCTGTAGTCCAGCTCCCTAACAATGGTCAGCAGCAGCTATAGATGGAAGTCCAAGGATCTAGCAGTTGCTCAGTCCCACAAGGCAGGCAGGCAAAGGGAGAATCTTCCTTCTTCCAATGTCCTTATGTAATGTCTCCAGATTATGGTGTGTCCCAGATTAAAGGTGTGTACCACGCTGCCTGGATCTGGGACTTGCTCTGTTCCAGATGACCTCGAACTCAGAGACTTCTTTGCTTTAGTCTCCTGGGATTCATAGCCACTATGCCTCAAGGTCTCCATGCCAAGATCTAGGTCAGAACCCTGTATTTCCAAGCCTCAAGATCAGGATCACAGGTGAGCCTTCAAATCTGGAGTGTAGTTCATTCCAGATATAGTCAAGTTGACAACCAGGAATAGTCACTATACGTGGGTACCCCCTATGTACTCTTTGGTTGGTGCTTTAGTCCTTGGGAGCTCTGGGGTATCTGGTTGGTTGGCATTGTTGTTTTTCCTATGGGGTTGTAAATAACTTCAGTTCCTACAGTCCTTGCCCTGTGTTCTCCACTGGGGTTCCTGCACTCAGTCTAATGTTTGGCTGTGTATATCTGTAGCTGTATTGGTCAGGGTTTCGCAGAGCCTTTCAGGAGACAGCTATACCAGGCTCCTATCAGTAAGCAATTCTTGGCATCATCAATAGTATCTGGGTTTGGTGTCAGCAGATGGGAAGGATCCCTAGGTGGGGCAGTCTCTGAATGACCTTTCCTTCAGTTTCTGCTTCACTCTTTGTCCCTGTATTTCCTTTTGACAGGAGAAGACAATGAGAAAAGGGACTAGCAGCAAACCAAAATAAAATGCAGCTGCAGGAAGAGCTACATATCTACTTACCAGAGGAAAGGCACTTGTTTATATTTCATCCTTATTTAATAATGAAGAACACAAAAGAAATAAGTCTCCAAATAACCAAAGACAATTTGAATTATGCACGTTACTGTACCTACAAAAGTATTTAAATTACCTTTTATATGGGATGGAGAACCAGAAAATATAGCAATAATATTAACATATGTCTGTATAAAATGAAATTTTAGTAACATGCATTTCTTCTTACTGCAATTTGTATTCAAAATGCTACAGCATGTTTAGGTTTGTTTGATTTTGTTTCAGTTAAACAGGACCTTGAGGTTAATTGTTTAAGAGTCTAATTCTTCCTGGTTTAACTGTCATTGTTGTATTTACTATTTTCCTAAATAATACATGATATGTTATGAGATGAAATGTGTTCTGATATGGCTGCAAGTGATACAAATCAATGCATTAAAATATCATAGTAGTGTATCTACCATCACTTACAGTAAAATGATTAATAGTGAGTTCTCACATGCAGTGTTAAAATATTATGTATTTATTACCAAGATTTTTCTTTTAAAATGATGGGTATTTTATTAGAATATCTTATGATGAGCTTTATACTTTAAAAACAGTTTGGATAAGTAAGTGTTTCAATTACTTTAAATACTTAACAAAATATCTAATGTTATACAATATGGATAATACATTTACCTGTCTTATTTTATTTTTATTAAAACTAGTTTTCAAAATATTCTGATTACTGATTCCCCTTCCTCAATTCCTTCTGGACACTCTCCACTTCCCTCCCATCAAAATCCATACCCTTTCTTTTCCACTTTCATTAGAAAACAACCATGATGTTAAAAAAAGAAAAAGGAACAAACAAACAGATAAACAGAGGAGTAATAGCCAAAGAAAATATATACACAAAAGATCTGTAATGGAAAAAAATAAAGCCTGGAGAAACTGCTGTGATACAAAGTATCTTCAAAAAATATCATAGAGATGATGTTTTGGCCATCTAGTGCTGTACATGGGATGTGAAATTAAGAGTATTTTGTAAACCCTGAGAGATTCTATTAAGAAAACTAATTTTTCAGAGAGACCTCACCGCCTGGTCAGGTGGGCACTCCTGAGGCTGCAGAGCGGAAGAGACCACCAACACTCACCCCTGCCCACAACCCTGGCCCAAGAGGAAACTGTATAAGGCCTCTGGGTTCCCGTGGGGGAGGGCCCAGGAGCAGCAGGACCCCTGCGCCTGAGACACCACCGGAACCTAAAGGAACAGACCAGATAAACAGTTCTCTGCACCCAAATCCCGTGGGAGGGAGAGCTAAACCTTCAGAGAGGCAGACACGCCTGGGAAACCAGAAGAGACTGCACTCTGCACACATTACTGATTCCAGAGGAAAACACCAAACGCCACCTGGAACCCTGGTGCATGGAGGCTCCCGGAAACGGCGGCGCAGATCTTCCTGGTTGCTGCCACTGCAGAGAGCTCGTGGGCAGCACCCCGCGAGTGAACGTGAGCCTCGGGACCACAGGTAAGACCAACTTTTCTGCTGCATGTGACCTGCCTGGTGAACTCAAGACACAGGCCCACAGGAACAGCTGAAGACCTGTAGAGAGGAAAAACTACACGCCCGAAAGCAGAACACTCTGTCCCCATAACAGGCTGAAAGAAAACAGGAAAACAGGTCTACAGGACTCCTGACACACAGGCTTATAGGACAGTCTAGCCACTGTCAGAAATAGCAGAACAAAGTAACACTAGAGATAATCTGATGACGAGAGGCAAGCACAGGAACCCAAGCAACAGAAACCAAGACTACATGGCACCATCATAGCCCAATTCTCCCAGCAAAACAAACATGGAATATCCAAACACACCAGAAAAGCAAGATCTAGTTTCAAAATCATATTTGATCATGATGCTGGAGGACTTCAAGAAAGACGTGAAGAAGTCCCTTAGAGAAACACAGGAAAACATTAATAAACAAGTAGAAGACTACAGAGAGGAATCGCAAAAATGCCTGAAAGAATTCCAGGAAAACACAATCAAACAGTTGAAGGAATTAAAAATGGAAATAGAAGCAATCAAGAAAGAACACATGGAAACAAACCCTGTATATAGAAAACCAAAAGAAGAGACAAGGAGCTGTAGATACGAGCTTCACCAACAGAATACAAGAGATGGAAAAGAGAATCTCAGGAGCAGAAGATTCCATAGAAATCATCGACACAACTGTCAGAGATAATGTAAAGCAGAAAAAGCTACTGGTCCAAAACATACAGGAAATCCAGGACTCAATGAGAAGATCAAACCTAAGGATAATAGGTATAGAAGAGAGTGAAGACTCCCAGCTCAAAGGACCAGTAAATATCTTCAACAAAATCATAGAAGAAAACTTCCCTAACCTAAAGAAAGAGTTACCCATAAGCATACAAGAAGCCTACAGGACTCCAAATAGATTGGACCAGAAAAGAAACTCCTCCTGTCACATAATAGTCAAAACACCAAACGCACAAAATAAAGAAAGAATATTAAAAGCAGTAAGAGAAAAAGGTCAAGTAACATATAAAGGCTGACCTATCAAAATCACACCAGACTTTTCGCCAGAGAATATGAAAGCCAGAAGGTCCTGGACAGATGTCATACAGACCATAAGAGAACACAACTGCCAGCCCAGGTTACAGTATCCTGCAAAACTCTCAATTAACATAGATGGACAAACCAAGATATTCCATGACAAATCCAAATTTACACAATATCTTTCTACAAATCCAGCACTACAAAGGATAATAAATGGTAAAGCCCAACATAAGGAGGCACGCTACACCCTAGAAGAAGCAAGAAACTAATCATCTTGGCCTCAAAACAAAGAGAAGAAAAGCACACAAACATAACCTCATATCTAAATATGAATATAACAGGAAGCAATAATCACTATTCCTTAATATCTCTCAACATCAATGGCCTCAACTCCCCAATAAAAAGACATAGATTAACAAACTGGATACGCAACGAGGACCCTGCATTCTGCTGCCTACAGGAAACAAACCTCAGAGACAAAGACGGACACTACCTCAGAGTGCAAGCCTGGAAAACAACTTTCCAAGCAAATGGTCAGAAGAAGCAAACTGGAGCATTCTAATACCACATAAAATCAATTTTCAACTACAATTCATCAAAAAGATAACGAAGGACACTTCATATTCATCAAAGGAAAAATCCACCAAGATGAACTCTCAATCCTAAATATCTATGCCCCAAATGCAAGGGCACCTACATATGTAAAAGTAACCTTACTAAAGCTCAAAACACACATTGCCCCTCACACAATAATAGTAGGAGATTTCAACACCCCACTCTCATCAATGGACAGATAATGGAAACAGAAATTAAACAGAGACGTAGACAGACCAAGAGAAGTCATGAGTCAAATGGACTTAACAGATATTTATAGAACATTCTATCCTAAAGAAAAAGATATACCTTCTTCTCAGCTCCTCATGGTACTTTCTCCAAAATTGACCATATAATTGGTCAAAAAACGGGCCTCAACCGGTACAGAAAGATAGACATAGTCCCATGCCTACTATCAGACCACCACGGCCTAAAGCTGGTCTTCAATAACAATAAGGGAAGAATGCCCACATATACGTGGAAATTGAACAATGCTCTCCTCAATGATAACCTGGTCAAGGAAGAAATAAAGAAAGAAATTAAAGACTTTTTAGAATTTAATGAAAATGAAATTACAACATACCCAAACTTATGGGACACAATGAAAGCTGTGCTAAGAGGAAAATTCATAGCGCTGAGTGCCTGCAGAAAGAAACAGGAAAGAGCATATGTCAGCAGCTTGACAGCACACCTAAAAGCTCTAGAACAAAAAGAAGCAAATATACCCAGGAGGAGTAGAAGGCAGGAAATAATCAAACTCAAAGCTGAAATCAACCAAGTAGAAACAAAAAGGACCATAGAAAGAATCAACAGAACAGAAGTTGGTTCTTTGAGAAAATCAACAAGATAGATAAACCCTTAGCCAGACTAACAAGAGGACACAGAGAGTGTTTCCAAATTAACAAAATCAGAAATGAAAAGGGAGACATAACTACAGATTCAGAGGAAATTCAAAAAATCATCAGATCTTACTATAAAAGCCTATAATCAACAAAACTTGAAAATCTGCAGGAAATGGACAATTTCCTAGACAAATACCAGGTACTGAAGTTAAATCAGGAGCAGATAAACCAGTTAAACAACCCCATAACTTCTAAGGAAATAGAAGCAGTCATTAAGTCTCCCAACCAAAAAGAGCCCAGGTCCAGACAGGTTTAGTGCAGAATTCTATCAGACCTTCATTGAAGACCTCATACCAATATTATCCAAACTATTCCACAAAATTGAAACAGATGGAGCACTACCGAATTCCTTCTATGAAGCCACAATTACTCTTATACCTAAAACACACAAAGACCCAACAAAGAAAGAGAACTTCAGACCAATTTCCCTTATGAATATCGACGCAAAAATACTCAATAAAATTCTGGCAAACCGAATTCAAGAGCACATCAAAACAATCATCCACCATGATCAAGTAGGCTTCATCCCAGGCATGCAGGGATGGTTTAATATACAGAAAACCATCAACGTGATCCATTATATAAACAAACTGAAAGAACAGAACCACATGATCATTTCATTAGATGCTGAGAAAGCATTTGACAAAATTCAACACCCCTTCATGATAAAAGTCCTGGAAAGAATAGGAATTCAAGGCCTGTACCTAAACATAGTAAAAGCCATATACAGCAAACCAGTTGCTAACATTAAACTAAATGGAGAGAAACTTGAAGCAATCCCACTAAAATCAGGGACTAGACAAGGCTGCCCACTCTCTCCCTACTTATTCAATATAGTTCTTGAAGTTCTAGCCAGAGCAATCAGACAACAAAAGGAGGTCAAGGGGATACAGATTAGAAAAGAAGAAGTCAAAATATCACTATTAATAGATGATATGATAGTATATTTAAGTGATCCCAAAAGTTCCACCAGAGAACTACTAAAGCTGATAAACAACTTCAGCAAAGTGGCTGGGTATAAAATTAACTCAAATAAATCAGTAGCCTTCCTCTACACAAAAGAGAAACAAGCTGAGAAAGAAATTAGGGAAACGACACCTTTCACAATAGCCCCAAATAATATAAAGTACCTCGGTGTGACTTTAACCAGGCAAATCTTCTTCTTCAAGAAATTGAAGAAGACCTCAGAAGAAGGAAAGATCTCCCATGCTCATGGATTGGCAGGATTAATATAGTAAAAATGACCATTTTACCAAAAGCGATCTACAGATTCAATGCAATCCCAATCAAAATACCAATCCAATTCTTCAAAGAGTTAGACAGAACAATTTGCAAATTCATCTGGAATAACAAAAACCCAGGATAGCTAAAACTATCCTCAACAATAAAAGGACTTCAGGGGGAATCACTATCCCTGAACTCAAGCAGTATTACAGAGCAATAGTGATAAAAACTGCATGGTATTGGTACAGAGACAGTCAGATAGACCAATGGAATAGAATTGAAGACCCAGAAATGAACCCACACACCTATGGTCACTTGATTTTTGACAAAGGAGCCAAAACCATCCAATGGAAAAAAGATAGCCTTTTCAGCAAATGGTGCTGGTTCAACTGGAGGTCAACATGTAGAAGAATGCAGATCGATCCATGCTTATCACCCGTACAAAGCTTAAGTCCAAGTGGATCAAGGACCTCCACATCAAACCAGACACACTCAAACTAATAGAAGAAAAACTAGGGAAGCATCTGGAACACATGGGCACTGGAAAAAATTTCCTGAACAAAACACCAATGGCTTATGCTCTAAGATCAAGAATCGACAAATGGGATCTCATAAAACTGCAAAGCTTCTGTAAGGCAAAGGACACTGTGGCTAGGACAAAACGGCAACCAACAGATTGGGAAAAGATCTTCACCAATCCCACAACAGATAGAGGCCTTGTATCCAAAATATACAAAGAACTCAAGAAGTTAGACCGCAGGGAGACAAATAACCCTATTAAAAATGGGGTTCAGAGCTAAACAAAGAATTCACAGCTGAGGAATGTCGAATGGCTGAGAAACACCTAAAGAAATGTTCAACATTTTAGTCATAAGGGAAATGCAAATCAAAACAACCCTGAGATTTCACCTCACACCAGTGAGAATGGCTAAGATCAAAAACTCAGGTGACAGCAGATGCTGGCGAGGATGTGTAGAAAGAGGAACACTCCTACATTGTTGGTGGGGTTGCAGACTGGTACAACCATTCTGGAAATCAGTCTGGAGGTTCCTCAGAAAATTGGACATTGAACTGCCTGAGGATCCAGCTATACCTCTCTTGGGCATATACCCAAAAGATGCCCCAACAGATAAAAAAGACACGTGCTCCACTATATTCATCGCAGCCTTATTCATAATAGCCAGAAGCTGGAACGAACCCAGATGCCCTTCAACAGAGGAATGGATACAGAAAATGTGGTACATCTACACAATGGAATATTACTCAGCCATCAAAAACAATGACTTTATGAAATTCGTAGGCAAATGGTTGGAACTGGAAAATTTCATCCTGAGTGAGCTAACCCAATCACAGAAAGACATACATGGTATGCACTCATTGATAAGTGGCTATTAGCCCAAATGCTTGAATTACCCTAGATGCCTAGAACAAATGAAGCTCAAGATGGATGATCAAAATGTGAATGCTTCGCTCCTTCTTTAAAAGGGGAGCCAGAATACCCTTGGCAGGGAAGAGAGAGGTAAAGATTAAAACAGCGACTGAAGGAACACCCATTTAGAGCCTGCCCCACATGTGGCCCTTACATATACAGCCACCCAATTAGACAAGATGGATGAAGCAAAGAAGTGCAAGCCGACAGGAGCCGGATGTAGATCGCTCCTGAGAGACACAGCCAGAATACAGCAAATACAGAGGCGAATGCCAGCAGCAAACCACTGAACTGAGAATAGGACCCCCATTGAAGGAATCAGAGAAAGAACTGGAAGAGCTTGAAGGGTCTAGAGACTCCATATGTACAACAATGCCAAGCAACCAGAGCTTCCAGGGACTAAGCCACTACCTAAAGACTATATATGGACTGACCCTGGACTCTGACCTCATAGGTAGCAATGAATATCCTAGTAAGAGCACCAGTGGAAGTGGAAGCCCTGGGTACTGCTAAGACTGATCCCCCAGTGAACTAGACTGTTGGGGGGAGGGCGGCAATGGGGGGTGGATGGGGAGGGGAACACCCATAAGGAAGGGGAGGGGGGAGGGTGATGTTTGTCCGAATACCGGGAAAGGGAATAACACTCGAAATGTATATAAGAAATACTCAAGTTAATAAAAAAAAAAGAAAAGAAAATTAATTTTTCAGTTGTGAGTGGTTATCCCTTTCAGGTAGATTCTGAGTAAGGAATGGAGCTTGTGTCCATTTTCTCTCTCATGCCTGGAACCCCTCTGGCCCAGGCCCATATAGTTGTTGTGTATGGCACCTGGCTCTTTATTGATACATGCATTGGTTTGGAGGCTGTGTTTTGGAGGCTTACATTCCCTGTAGTCCTTACCCTCTTACTTCCTTCCTAATCAGGTAGCAATATCCTGAGGGTAGGGACTAAATAAACTAAGACTTCCCCACTAAAGACTGAGGGTCCCCAGTTCCCCCACCCTCTGCACTCCATCCACCTGTGTGTCACAGTATTTGTTCACATCTGCTACAGGAGTAATCTTTGATGATTACTGAGTGAGACATTGATCTATGAGTGTAGCAGAATGCCATTAGAAGTCATTTTATGGCAATGTCTGTGGAGCAGAACAAAAATATTTGTTTTTCCCCTAGGTTCCTGGAGTCTCTGTTCTCACATTCTTGATCATCCCAAGAGTATCTGGGATTATAGGTTTCAAATCATGGACTTAAATCTAGTTAGATATGTGTCAGTGACTCATGAAAGCTTTGTATCACTACTACACTAGTATATCTCTCAGGCAGTTTACTCTTGAAGGTGGAAGGTTTTATAGTTGGCTTGATTTTTACTGTTCTCCTTTGGTTGCATGAAGAGTTGATCCATGTCCATAAACACTATTCAATAGGGGTTAAGTCTTAGGCACCAGCTTGACTTCTGTAAGTTCAATGTGTTACATGGGTCCTGTTATCAGCAATAGGTTCTTCTCAGTTTCTGGACAGTACCCAGTATTGTTACCAATAGCTTGGGATTTGGGACGTCCCACATACCCCTTTGTCTATAAACTTGATTAGAAGTAATCCATTGTTATTCCTGTGAGCTTCAATTGGTAACACATGCCAAATTGGGGTTCCATTTCCATGGTTATTTTGCTTTATATCACCTTCATACATGTAGATATTTAGGAACTTTCAACTGTGTTACGTTTCCAAAAGACTCCTCAAATGTTATTAATTTTAGCTTTCCCTTCCTGTTCTCTCAACTTCACCGTGTCTTACCTTCCTGTCCTCATTTGATCCTCCAGGTCCATTACCTTCCTCCCCTTATTTACCCACAAACATCAATTCTATTTCCCCTTCCTAGGGTGATCACAACCCTATTTATCCTTTATTTTATGCCAAGCCTACATGGTTGTATGGTTGTTTACTGAAGATGTAACAGCTAATGTATTGACACAATTAAAATAAAACAATGGGTTCCAACATTATACAGAATTTTAAAATGTGCTGAATAGTTTCAGAGGCTTTAAAAAATCATTTTCCGAGAGTGTTTGATCTTACACCCTTTCTATTCCAACTTTTCACACTATTAGCTAATAGTTATAGAGTGATTTATCTGCCACTTTCTTCCATTTTCAAAGGATACCAAGATTTGAATTGCTAAGCTGGATGGATAGCAAATGACATTATCTAGGAAATTATAAAACATCCTATTGTTTATTTACCTGGCAATTACATAATAAGGAACAATGAAGTTTTAGTTATATTTGACTCACATTTAAATTATGTGCCTTTTAGTTAACGAAGCTATGAATATTAAATAATCAGTTTTATTTTTTTATTGAAAATGTCTGATATACCGTTAGAATAAGTGGAAAGAAAACTATGGTATTATGATATCTGGGGTACAGTCTGATATAAAACAGAAAATGTTATTTTTGCCTCATTTACTTTTCTATGAATAAATAGAATTTCTACAGTAACGATGTGACTGTATAAATAAACTAAAGGATGATCATACTTGAGAATTTACTTCTGTGTCAGATATTTTGAATATAAAATTATTACATTTTAAAAATATATTATACATTACAAATTTCTTCAGAGTTAATAAAGGAAAATTGAGTTAAAAAGAGAATCGTATGAGGATTTTAAAACTTAGAGAACCCCAGCCCCCACAACCATCATGGATGAGTATGAGAAATGACTGTAAAAGCCAGAAGTTTCAAAGGACTAGCCATAAGTGCCTTCTGCGTAGATATTAACAAATTCTGTGAATATCAAATAAATTCCAACCTTATCTGATTATGTTGGGAAACCCACATAAGGACTCACCTGCACATATGTGTGGGAAGCCTATGTCCAGACCTTGTATGGTCTTTAGTTGGTGGTTCAGTGTATGAAAGTCCACAAGGGTACATGTTAGTTGAATCTGATGGTCTTTTTCTGGTGTCTCTATCACCTCTGTGTTCCTCAATCCTTCCTCCAACTCTTCCATAAGACTTCTCCAGCCTGGTCTAATGTTTGGCTGTGAGTTTCTGATTCGGTTTCAATCAGCTGCTGGGTGGAATCTCTAAGAGGACAGTTATGCTAAGCTCCTCTCTGTGAATCCAAGCTGACCAATACAAACAGCCTGAAAAATGCACACTTGAATGTGGCTTTATTGATTCTGTGAGGTCAGCTCCCCACCACCACCACCACCACCACCAAATTGGCAGGGTTTGCTCTTTCATTTATGTCTGTCTTACATAGGCCACCTGTGTATCCAGGTCAGGAGTGACAAATGTAGCTGTCAACAATGTCTTCACACATTGTATCACTGTGACAAGGCCCTGCTCAACAATGAGGTATCAAAGTCTCACAGTGTGTCCCTGTAAACCCACTCCCTGTGCAGTCAAAGTAGTAGTTGTTTCCTCCATACGCACGCAGACCTCAAAGTAGAGTTCACAGTGGTCACTAAGGAATCCAGGTACATAGTCACAGAAGTAAGCTCCAAGAGCATCCTGACACATGCTACCATATAGATATGGCTGGGATCCACATTTCCAACTCACAGGTCACATCAGTATACTTTTTAGGACTGACACATGTGAATGTTCCTATCATACTGAGTCATACAATATCATTAATGTGGATATAAAAAATATTTTAATCTAATTCCAAGTTACAAAGCCTGCCTTAGTATCCAGGAACACAGAAGCATGAATAACCATTGATTCCATCTTGGCATATAAGCCCCATTGTGGTAAGGACTAGAAGCGCACTCATGATCTGTCTCCCAGAATCTTCCGGTACATTCAGCATGACAGATACAGACAGAGTGCTCAGGGTATTTATGGCATGTACCTCCATGTTGGCAGACATTTTCTCCACAGGAATAAGTCGCAGTCAGTTTCACAGTTCCGTCCTCTCTACCCAGGAGGGCTTCATCACAGGGAGTCCCTTTCTAAGACTTTCTTTTGTTGAACCTAGAGACACACTGTAGGCCTGCATTCACACAAGAGTGGCAAATCCTTGGAAGAGACTAGAGAAGCTAGGGTCTTTTAGATCTTCACCATCTTTGTCTCAATTGTTGGCTATGTCCAAACAACAATTATAAGGTTCTACCTTACACACATCATATTGGTTAAGATAAAAAAAACTCAAGGGGCAACACACATGAAGCAAAGGGAACACTCCTCTACTGGGAGTGTTCTACAACTACTCTGCAATTCAATTTGGCACTATCTTATAAAATTGGGAATAGTACTACCTCAAGACCCAGCAATTCCCACTCCTGGGTATATACCCAAAAGATGCTCCACAGACCACAAGGACATGTGCTCCACTATGTTCATAGCAGCTTTATTTGAAATAACCAGAAACTGGAAACAACCCAGATGTCCCTCAACTAAAGAATGGATAAAATAAATGAATGGAAACAACCCAGATGTCCCTCAACTAAAGAATGGATAAAATAAATGTGGTTCATTTACATAGGGGAATACTACTCAGCTATTAAAAAAAAGGACATCATAAGTTTTCCAGGCAGATGGATGGAAATAGAAAATATCATCTTGAGTAAGGAAACCTAAACACTAAAGGACATGGATGGTGTGTACATATTAATATTAGCTCTATCAATATTCATTAATAAATGAAAATTAGTTATAAATTACAGAGTAATCAGGATACAATCCACAGACCAAAAGAAGCTAAATAAAAAGGAAGGCACAAGGGAGGATGCTTGAACCTCACTCAGAAGGGGAAACAAAATTACTATCAGAAGGGGACAGAGGGAGGGAACTGAGTGCGAAGTGGAGGGGAAGGGAAATGGGCTAGGGGAGCATAAGATGTATGAAGAACCAAGCACAGAGAACTAGAAGAGTGAACAGAAAATGAGCAGTGAGGAGGGAGAGAATCTTTAGCATGCTTCAGAGACTTAGGATGAGGAAGAATCCCCAGAACAACATGAAGTTGACTCTGGCTGAGACTCCTAGCAGTAGAAGATATGGAGCCTGAAGTGGCTACTTCCTGAAGTTAGGTAGAACTCCCAGTGGAGGGTTAAGGATACCAACCCACCCACAAAATCTTCTACCCAAATTTGTTCTTTCTAGAAGAATTTCAGGGACGAAGATGTCATAGCAAATAGGCAATGAACAAGAAATAGCTCACCCAATGGAGACCTATCTCATGGGCCATCACCAGTCCCTGACACTATTAATGATACTCTGTTATGCTTTTAGACAGGAGTCTAGTATAACTAGAAGCTCCACTCAGCAGCTGACCAAAAATTATGCAGATACCCAGAGCCAGACATTCGACCAAGCTCACAATGTCTTGTGAATTGTTGGGCGTTGCAAAAATATAAAAAATAAAAACTGTCTTTTATCTCCCATTAGGTCTGGCACTGTGGTGCCCCCAAAATATCTGATCGCAGTCAGCAAAGCCTCTCACCTGCTTTGCTCCATCCCATATCACACTGCCGAAGGCCTCTCTCTGAGCCTGGCAGCAATCTCTCTACCTACCTAGTTCCCAAGGCAGGTTTCCATGCCAGAAACACACATCTAAATTCTGCAGCAGCCCAGACCAACCATTCCACATTCCCTTACACTTAAATCTACACATGAAAAACCACACAACACAATAACCTTTAATCCAATTGACAAGATGTAATTGTCCACCTAAACGTAAAAGGCTCAGTAGACATCCATCCCTTGAGGACATTTATAACAACTTGTAAGGATACAGCATGGAATCTTAACATCAGCTCCCACGTTGTCTCAACCGTGGCTTCTCTCCCTCCTCTCTTTTGTTCCGGTCTCTTCCTCTTCCTTCAAACTTTTCTCCCTCCCATCCTTCCTTCTCATCCAAGGACAGGCTTCATTCTATCTTGTGCCTGCCTCACCTGTGACATCATCCCACAATGGGAGAAGGATTGAGGAAACTAGGGATGCAAGGAGGTGGGGTAGAATAATGACTCTACAGGAAGACCAACAGAGTCAACTAACCTCAACCCTTCGGTGTTCCCAGAGACTGAAACAACAACCAAAAAGAATACAGAGGCTTGACCTAGGCACCCTGCATATATATAGCAGACATACAGAAAGGTCTTCATGTGGGTCCCCCAAGAAGTGGTCAGGGGCCTACCTTAACTTTGTCCTCTGCCTGTGAATCATGCTCCTCTAACCCAACTCTCTAGATTGGCCATGGTGGGACAGGATTTATCTGTGTCTTGACCATTTTAATACATAAGTTCCTAGAATAAGTACATTCCAAAACAGAATCTTCCTTACAGAAATATCTTAGGATTGTGCAGCTGATAAAAATACTGAAACAAAAGCTCTACTTTTTAAATGACAGAGGAGGCAGAAGAAACAAAAGGAAATTAAAACATACAGTTGCATACATTATAAGTCTGGAAAGATGGCTCAGGAATTTAGACCCCAGAACGCTTATTCAGAGGATGTCAGCTTTGTTCTAAACATCTACTTTGACTACTCACAGAACTGTTTTCTAACTAAGGATGTAAACTTCCAAGAATGTGTGTATGAGCATGTGTGTGTGCACATGCTTGCTTGCGTGCGTGCGTGCATGCATGCGTGCATGTGTGTGTGTGCAAACACAAAGCACAAAGCACTTAAAAATGAGGTAACAGTTTTAAAAATAGAATTCAATCCAAAACTGTCTTCACTTCCTTCTGATATTGAAGCACTGGCTGCAGGGTAATATTAAGTTAATAAATTGAAATAAGCCTAGAATATTAATTTTTCTCTGTCCTAAATCTTATATGTTTTGCTCACAGGTTATTTGGCAGAGTCTATTTCTTCATTGTGATTACTACATGGAAATGGAAAGGAAGAAAATGGAATTTCTGTGATTTAACATTCAGGACATCTATCAAGTAAGTAATTTGTCACTGAGGCACTTGTACTAAGTCTGGACATACGAAGAGAGCATTGATATCTGTCATTTTATTTTAAAACATCTTCCCATATTTTAGGAAACTTGTCTGGAAAAAATTACTCTAAATAAACCTAATTTATTTTTCTGATTTTTTTGGTGGTACTGGAGTACAAAGCTGGGGCTTTATGCATGAAAGAAAACCATTAAACCCCTGAGAAATGCCAAAGCACCGGGTTTCATTCTTTAGAAAACAAGACATCCAATACAAACCATGAGAGATAACATTTGAAATAATATTTTAGCTGCAGTGTCGTCAGACATAAGACCATAGCGTTAGAGGCTGATTTTTGTTTTGTGGTTATTAGGTGGACATGAGCAAACTTGGTGAATTTGTACTCTTTTAGGATATATTGATTTTGCAGATGCAATTATATTTCTTGTGGTAATCATCATGAGTTAAATTCTAATTGTCCCCTTCATTGATTTAAGAGCTAAGATTAACTAATGTTGTAAATTGAGCTTTCACCAGAACTATGCTATGCGATTTTATAAAACTAAGATGGGAACCTTGTTCTCCGGGAGCTCTCACACACCATTTCTGCTTAGAGTCCTTGTTTCCTGCTGGGGGTTGGAACTATGCCTGGAGAATGAAGTAAGTAAGCAACAGGAAGCAGTAATGAGAGTGGTGAGATATGAAATGACCGAGAGTTGAGGGCAAATACCCAAGTGGCGTGTGGTGCGGTGGCAGAGCTCTTGTCTTTCCTTTTCTCAGTGTACGTTAGTTTTGTCGTGCATGGTTTTGTTCCACAAATGCTTTGATTTGAGATTTCTTTCAGTTATCCTATTGAAGCAAAGACTAAGATAGGAATTAGATATGACGACTTCTGACGAATGGCTTTAACACTACTATACCTCACTATTGTGATATTCCAAAAGTAGATATAACTTACTATTCAGTGTGTAACAGCAAAGCTAACAAATGGGTCATTTTGTACTTGTTTTCTCATGTTAGTTACAATTTCATTCATTTTGCTTGGTAGAGGCCTCTTTTACATGAGGAAGTTTATCTAGCCTGTTTTCCTCATAGCCTCAAAATGTAGCCAAAATTAATTAATCAATGAATTTGGTTTTAATTCTAATATATTTTGCATTTGATTGAAATCTGTAAAGGAGGACACACGATTCAGTTGGGTTAGTTATGAAGTAGAAATTATTTATAGTGAAAGGTTTTTCTTGACCTTGACCTTACTGTGTAAGCTTTTGGATTGATTGTGCACATGAGCCTATTTTATTGATCATTTAAAATGTGCTGTCAGTTGAGAATTTATTATGTCTACATAAAATTATGTAAGATGGGCTCTAATTTTCATGAATTCCCTTATGACTCCAGAGGAAACTGTAAATTGATACCTTTGCTGTTGAGCTAAGTGGCTGACAAGTGAACTTCACCACAGAGGAAGGTGATGATTTCTTCCTCTCTGCATTGAACACAATAGCATATACTATGATAGGGGCTGTACACTTCATGCTTCAAAGGAAGGAGTGAATGTAGGACCTTCTTCCCCTGCAAGCAAAGCATTTCTACCATTAGGCCGGGTGGTACAGTTAGCCTCTTTCTTCATTCACAATTTTCAAGTGAGCAAAGGCTCTATTTTCAGCATGAAAATTTATTATTTATGACGTCTTATAATTTAAGTTCAACAGAATAGTCTCAGTACTGGTTTCTAAAAATACTAATAAGTTCAGGAGGAAAACTAAAACTATTTCTTACAGGATATGTGTTTAAAAATCACAGTGACATGAACATGAACATCTGTGTTCTAGAACAGCAGGAAAAAGCACGTCCTTAACTACTACATGTAGGAAAAGAAAAAAAAAAACAGTGTGTCAGAGAGAGATGGATGAAGTACTCCACACTAACTGTGCTGGTGTGGCTCCTATAGATAAGTCTAAGAGGATAAAACAGCCATTAGTGAGTAATACTTGTCAACAAGTGATATCAAACGACTTACAACATTGAGTATAGAAAGATTACTTACATGTTACATTGTAACATGTAATTGAAATGAATTTGAAAATGAATATGAAAATATTATATTTGAAATGAATATGAAAATATCAAGATACCTTAAACAATATATCTGTTAAAACAGAGAAAATGTGTGTGTGTGTGTGTGTGTGTTTGTGTGTGTGTGTATGTGCTATAGGAGTGTCTGTTTGCACATATTTACACTGTTGTTTGTTGGAAGGATTCATGACTAGACCAACACATGAAATTTTAACTTGCAAAATTGAAAGATATAAAACTTCAAATTCAACTTAATAAAGAATATTTTAAAAATGCCTAATTTTTCTATGTCTTAATCATTTTCCTTTTTTTATTTTAGAAAATATGAAACATGCCCATATTTTGAGGGCCCAGAAGGTGATAGGGACTCCATAGAAAGACCAACAGAACATGAACCCTTAAGGGCCCTTTGAAGACAAACCACCAACTGAGGAGCACACATACACAGGCTTGGCAAAGGCATCCCTCACAAATGTAGCAAGTGTGCCTGGTGTCAATTTCCATGTGGATACTGAACAACTGGAGTAAGGTCTGTCCCTAAATCTGTTGCCTGCCTGTGGATCCTGTTTCTCTAATTGGACTGTCTTTTCTGGCCTCTGACAGAAGATTTGCCAAGCCAGAAGTCTTGCTGTGCCTGAGGGTTGGAGATACCCATGAGAAATTCTATCCTCTCAAAGGAGAAGGGTCATAGGAGATGGGATGAGGAACTGTGTAAGGTAGAGCCAGTGATAGGTATGTAAAGTGAATAAATAAATATATTAGTGGATAAAAGGTTGTGATTTCCTTGACAATGAGGCAAACATAAGTAACAAAAACAAAACCAAAAAAAAAAGAGTTATAGATTGCATCATGAAAAAAACACATCAACATCTATGAGGAAATGGCCCATTCTGAGCAGTCATAGACCTCAGCTTGGATCTCTATCAGAGGACTTCCATTTTAACAGTGGGAAGGAGAGACATTCAAATGAAGGGTGTACAGGAAGCATGATTATATTAGATATTTTCTAATGCTAATAAAAAACTTTATGAACAAGGCAACTTATAGAAGAAAGTGTTTATTTAAACATACAGTCTAAAAAAGGTAGTGTCCATATTATATGAAGAAGCTGAGAGCTGAGATTTAATATCTCAAACAACTAACATTGGGAATGGCTACTGGTTTTGAAACCTCAAGGCTTACCCCAGGAAAATACTTCCTCCAGCAAGTGCAGACATTCCAAACCTATGCATTCTACCAAATGGAAATGATATTTTCATATCTCAAGATGATGGAGAGCCTTTCTTCCAAACATCTCTCTGGTGTATGGTCTTTTTTATGTATGCCAAACACATGACACAGGACACAGATAATAATAGGACTGTGCTTGTGAGTAATGAGACTTTTCTCAGAAAACAACAAATTCTCTGATTCAGGAACTAAATGGACAAGAAAATGTAGGAATGTCATTGGGTTAGTTAGGATTTTACTGCTGTAAACAGACACCATGACCAAGACAACTCTTATAAAGACAACATCTAATTGGGCCTGGCTTTCAGGTTCAGAGGTTCACTCCATTACCTTCAAGGAAAGTGTGTGGCAACATGGAGGCAGGCATGGTACAGAAGGAGCTGAGAATTCTACATCATCATCTGAAGGCTTCTGGTAGAATACTGACATCCAGGAAGCTAGGGTGAGGGCCTTAAACCCACATGCACAGTGACACATCCACTTCAACAAGCCCACATCTCCCAATAGTGCCACTCTGTGGGCCAAGCATATTCAAACCACCACATTCCACTCCCTGACCCTCATAGGCTTGTTCAAACAACACAGGAGTATATGGGGGCCATACCTATACATACCAGGATGCAAAATACACTTAGTCCAACTTCCAAAATCCCCATAGTCTATAGCAGTATCAACAATGTTAAAAATCCAAAGTTCAAGGTCTCTTCTAAGATTCATCACAATCATTTAACTATAATCCTCAACACAAGACAGGAAAACAGCTAGACAAAGTTCAAACTCTGCTTCTCCGTATCTGGTGTTAAAGTGGTCTTCAGACAACCAAGTCCTTTTTTACCTTTTTTGACTGCAACAAACTTCTTCCTCCTGAGTTGGTTCCATTTCCTATTAGCAGCTTTTCTCAGCAGATAGCCCATAGCTCTGGCATCTTGAACATATTGGGGTCTCCAAGGCAACTTCAATGTTACAGCTTCATGTTTCAATTTCTGGTATCCACACATGGTCTTCTGGGCTCTTCCAAAGGGCTGCTGTCACGTCTCCAGCTCTGCCCACTATAAACTCAGATTGATCCATTCTATTGGCACTGTTTTTGGTGATCATCCCATGGTACTGACAGTTCCAATATGCTGGAGTCTTCTGCTGCATTTAGACTTCATCAGTAGCCTCTCCAAGGTCCTTTGTAGGATGCTAACCCTCAATCCCTTTACATAAACCTTTCAGTCCTGGGTCATCAACTGCAAAAGAGGCTGCACCTTCACTGAAAAAATAAAGTTTCATAAATGTGAAAAGCAAAGTTGTAAAAGCAAGGTTTTGAAAAATACATCTAATGTCAGAATGCCTAATGTTATAACAAAATTGTAGTAGTCAGAATTACCAGGCTTACTGACCAAGGCCAAGCTAATTAAGACAAAACAAAAATAACTGTTCTCAGAAAAAAAAAACCCTACCCCTCCCTGTGGTAAATCCCAATAACAACTACAAGATGCCATCCTGACCCTGTCCAACCACTCAGTTCCTCCCCCCATTCTAAGGGACTTGTTAACTTAGCCCTTTCTCAGTGATTCCCCAAGGCCAGGTGCAGGGCTGGATGAGGAAGTTACTGACTAGACCAAGAAGAGCCCCTTGAGCAGGCGAGCCAATACCTGAAAAGATCCTTTGTCCTGTATTCTACCAATAAATATAGGCCAGCTAACCCTGTTGCTGAAGTCTGCCCTCTGTAGAGAATAAAAGATGTGTGCTTTTTGGGTTTGGGGTTGCCTCTCCCTGTGAGAATGAGCAACCCCACATACGTGGATCATTAAACCTCTTGCTGTTGCATCGGCCCCTTTGTCAAGTTGTGATCTGTGAGTTGCACTCCTGAGGTAAGACCACTATGGCGTCTTACAACATCACAAATGGCCTTCTATGACCTCTCACAGTGCCAAGCCTCAGCTGTTCTTCATGACCCCTTTATGCCTTCAAAACCAGTACTACCTGGGTGACTCTTACTTATTACCAACTACAGCTGCTGCAGGAGGTACATGCAACCTTGACTATCTCTGGAATATAGCTTCTTTGTGCTCCCAGAAAACATTTCCCTGAAGATTTCACCTCAGTGATGCTGGTCTCTTCTTTATCACAACTAATTTCTTAGCTCCAGCTAACCAGCACCAATTGTCCCAGTAATCTCCATCTCCTCTTGATTACCAAGTCAGAGACACATGGCTGAAGCTGATGAGTTCTGCTGCTTGTTGGAGCTGGAACATGAGCCCCCAGATCTATTACATTATCATTAGCTTCCTCTTTTCCAACTCCTTCACTTCCTAATCTTGGCTGTCCTGGATCTTGCTCTGTAGTGTCCTTGATCTCAGAGATCTACATGCCTATCTCCTGGGAATAAGCCTGTGTACCACCAAATGTGGATTCAAGCTTTTCATCACCTAGAACTTGTGGTGTCTCAGGATGGCCTTGAATTCAGATATCTGCTTGGCTTTATCTCCTGGGATTAAAAGTGTGCACCACCATGCCTGGATCTAAATTTAACTGGTTAAGATCTTGCCCCAAGGAACCCACTCACTTAATTCAATTTAATATCCTTGAGCACAGATTCAATTTCATTTCATTTCCTGGTACCCTGTTTAATACTCAGAACATACATTTTATATTTTTCCTTTCATAGCTTGTTATGCTTGTTCAAAATGCTCTTCTTGAGACTTAACCAAAGAATAAAGTTTCTATTGGGCTTTTTTCCGACTTCCTTTGCCAATACAATTATTATAAATCTCTTTATCTTAGCTTCAGGAAGACTCTTTTGACAAGGGCTAAAAGCAGCCAAAATCTTCACCAAAATGCCATAAAAACAGTCTCTATGTCACATACAGAAAGTTTCTTCTGAAACTTCTTGGGTCAAATCTCCACAGTTCAAATTACTCTCATCCACAAAGTCTTCCATAGTCCTACTAGTATGACTCATTAAACCCCATTTAAAACATTTCACTGCTTTCCAAAACCAAAGTCCCAAAATCCACATTCTTCCAAACAAAAGCATTGTTAGGCCTATCACAGCAATACCCAAGTCCCAGGTACTAATTTCTGTCTTAGGGTTTTCCTGCTGTGAACAGACACAATGATGAAGGCAACTCTTATAAAGACAACATTTAAGTGGGGCTGGTTTACAGGTCCAGAGAGTCAGTCCATTATCATCAAGGAAAGATCTTGGAAGCATTTAGGCAGGAATGGTACAGGAGTCGCTAGGAGCTCAACATCCTCATCTGAAGGCAGCTAGTAGAATACTGACTTCCAGGCAAGTAGGGTGAGGGTCTTAAGCCTATGGCCAAAGTGATGTACCTACTCCAACAAGGTTATACCTTCTAATAGTGCCACTCCCTGTGTCAAGCATATACAAACCATCACAGTCGTGTTTTAAATACCAAAAAATGCTTCTGTTTTAACTAAAAATACATGACATAACAATACAAAATGATGTTGTTTCTGTGCGTGTGTGTGTGTGTGTGTGTGTGTGTGTGTGTGTGTGTGTGTGTGTCTGTGTATAAACCGTGTATATGAAGACAAGGTTTCAATGGTAAATAAATATATATTGAAACTTGATACAGTCATAAGCAATATAGAGGTAGTCCATAGTCAGAAGTCATTACTTGTTTGCCATGATACTTCTTAGTTCTTTATATGTCTATTTTCCCTGAACATTTTTATACATGATGATAAAATATACACTCATCTTACTAAGTATAGAGTAAGTGCACCATTAAAATTGAAGCAATGGATGAGTGAATGAATATTCTGGTTAGTCAAAGCTTGATCTTGGCATTCCTTTTTTAAAAAAGAATGAAAGGCCATCCAGAGACTGCCACACAGGAAGATCCATCCCACAAGCAGTCACCAAACCCAAACACTATTGGGGATGCCAAGAGGTGCATGCTGAAATGAGCCTGATATAGCTGTCTCCTGAGAGGCTCTACCAGAGCCTGACAAATAGAGGTGCATGCTCACAGTCAACCATTGGGCTAAGGTGGGGGCCCCAATGGAGGAGTTAGAGAAAGGATTGAAGGAGCTGAAGGGGGTTTGCAACTTCATAGAAAGAACAACAATATCACCCGACCATATACCCCAGAGCTCCCAGGGACTAATCCATCAACCAAAGAATACATGTGGAAGGACCTGTGGCTATAGCTGCATGTGTAGCAGCGGATGACCTTAACTGGAATCAATGGGAGGGGAGGTCCTTGGTCTTGTGAAGACTTGATGCCCCAGTATATGGGAATGCCAGGATGTTGAGGTGGGAGTGGGTGGGTGGATAGGAAAGCAACCTCGTAGAAGCATGGAGATGGGGGTAAATTGGGGGTTTTCAGAGGGGAAACTGGGAAAGGGGATAACATTTGAGCTGATCAAGGTATTGGGCAAATCTATTTGTTTCTTCTCCCTATTGGAATTATAAGGATGTGCTGTTATTGCTTCCCCAGTAACCTTGCACTCACCATACAATCTGTCCCCAAAATCGCTAGTTCTTATCTATCACAACTTTTTGTAACCACTATTTTATTTACCATATCTATTAAATACACTTATATAAAAATTTCATATGTAAGTAATATACATACTTGTGCATATGCATATTTCAAAATATTTCAAGCCTGTACTGTATTTTAAATATATAAAAATGATATGCAAGTCACGAATAAAACATTCATATTCCCTGTGGAATAAAGAACTATCACTAAGTCAACTGACTAAGCATAAATATCAACAATGCAGTATGATCAACCCTGAAGAGAAAAAGGAGCATGTAAGAGTGATGAAGCTGAGGATTCTGTTGCCTCATAGATGAGTCATTCTTTGTTTAATACAGGAATCTACGTATAGGAATCTGTTCATATAAACTACTCATTAATTGAGGTCTTTCTTCTGTATCTCCTTTTACTTTCACCAAAGCATTTATGGAAGAGATGATATTAAACACGTTATAAACATTGTTGCATAGAAGACAGCTTTTGAACTCTCAGTGTATGTAAAACCTTATAAAATTGTGTTTTGCTATCAGTAAGCTTTAATTACAGCATAGAAATTTAAAATTCAATATCAAATGATCTTAAAATAATATATATTATTAAATCAAAGTACATAGAGCATTAAAGTGCATATATATTATTATTCATATAATAAATAATCTGTCTAATACTATGCCTCGAGAGAAACACAGGATTTACACACTCATCTTGACAAACACGCATAAATGGAATCAACTGAAAAGGTCTAACAGAAGTATTGCCTACAAAATTTCTTAGCTATGCTTTTCAGAAATGACAAGATCCTAAAATCTAGAACTAATTACAAACGAAAAAGAAGTATAAAAGCTAACGTAAACAGTTATTCTTAATTATACAGATGTCAAATGGGTTTTCCTACTCTGTTATAAACTCTCCTTGGTTTTGTTCTTTTATCTGCATACAGAGCAGTGGAGAAATAGCACTGACAATGCAACCAAGTGTGTTTAAATCATAAGCTCACGTCATAATCAAGCACTCCAAATGCATCTAGTCACTGTACAGTTCAACTATACAGTTGAACAAAAGGTTCATGTCCCTGATGGGTTTTCCAATGTCAAGAACAATATTTTTTATCTTTTTTGATTAAAAAAAAGATTTTCTCCTATGATAGTTCTAGGCAATGGTTCTCTTCCTGTAGTATGGATATCAGAGCACCAAGACAGACTGACTTCAACCTGGTAGTTCAGAAGACTAGGCCTAAATTTCTTTCCCATAATTGGGCAAGTTCAAGCAAGTCAGTTACCGGAAAAACCACAGGCCTCAGGCAACCAATCAAAATCTGCCCTAATACATGGCCAGAGGCAAGAACAATGAGTCATTAACAGGTTCCAGCCCCTCCCTCCACCCTTAAAGGTTCTGGAATGTCCCCATCCTTTCCTAAAGACCCTCATACCCCTAGAGAGCAATCAAGATCAAGGTCATATACCCCTCCCAGGAACTGCCTTAATCTGCTTTAAACTGGGCCTGCCCATTCACCTGGGCATTTCCATCTTGGTAAATAGTAGACACCCCTGCCCCTGTAATACTGGACTTCTGCAGAATAAAACACTATTTGGTTTTGCATATGATTTGAGGGTGGGGTATCATTCTTCAGGGAATCATGGACCCTTACAGATTCAACAGGAATAAAATCTGCTAGGACTTCATGGTACTAGTTTCACTGTGATAATTCCGAGAAATCATAATGGATATGATTTTAATAATAAAAAATCAAGCACTAGAGTGCTTACTGATAATTCACCTGCAAGTGAAAGACCTAATCATGTCAGTATTCCCATGGCAGAATTTGTGTATCATGGAGAAGATAGGGAAAAAATAGTCATCAAGTGAGCTAAAATGTGGCAAGAAAATTTTCTTTATGGGAAGTTCTGACATGGAGAAGACCATTTCAATGGTGTGACTTAAACATCCTCTCAAACTCTTACTGTTCCTTATTCTAAGTTCAGGTATGGAAAAGCAGTAATTCATAGAAATATCAGAAAATTAAATTAAATTTTAATATAGAGTACATGAATTGATAATTTTGCCTATGGGTGAATATATAGTGAATAAGTAAAAAAATTAATTAATTAATAGAAAAAATAAAATAATGTAAAAATTTCTCATATCCTAAGAAAATATAACACTAAATAAAAATTTTGCTTAAAATATTTATTAATTTTAATGTAATAGTAATATTATTTTGTGGTTAAATAAATTAGAACAAATATCACAAGAAACAAATGTTCAAAAATCTGAGTAATTTGTCTCTATATGCGATAAATTAGTATATATAAAAAACAAAAACACATATATACATGCACAAACATGTGTATGCATATTTGTGTGTCAGTGTTCATATTTATCTATAGGGATATATAAAAATATTATATTTTCATTAACAAAGTATATGATGGGCCTGGAGAAATGTTTCAGTGGTTAAAATCACATAGTGCTCTTCCAGAAGAACCGAGTTTGGCTCCAAAATGCATTAGTTACCTCACAATATCATACTATCTACCACAGGATCTGAAAGTGTATATACCCATACACAGACACCCATGAAGATACATGATTAAAAATAATTTTAAAAAAGAAATATGTGGTAATCCAGATGAATAAGTTACTTCTTGAATATAGTCACACATTTCTTTTCAAAAGTTGACATAATAGCGTGTAGATGACATATGGTGACACAAATACTTTAACTCTTATTTACATAAGGATAAAGAAAGTATCCACTCTTATCCAGTAGCAGCCTAAATGCTACAGTGTTCTCTGTGGGGGATGGAAGAGCTTTTGTTTAATGTACCCCTAAAAGTATGCACTGTCATTCTGATCAAAGACTCCAAGCAGCATCCAGCATCCCAGGGATTTTTATGTTTCGGTGGGCAATTACATCTTATCAATTGGATCAGAGGTTATTGTGTTGTGTGTTCTTTCTTGTGGAGAATTGAATGTGGGCGAGTGTGCGGTGGCAGAGACACTGGGCTGCCATGGAGTTGGGATTTGTCTTTCTGGTACGACATCTGGCAGATATCTTGGGGCACTGCAGTACCGGACCTAGAGCGAGATAAAAGGAAGCCATAACATAATTTTACAACAACATAGGACTGTCTTATCTTCTATGTCAAATTAAAACATATCAGCTTATTGAGCTATTCAGTAAATGATGCAGAAATTATCAGGTTCAATTTCCCTGCAAATCCAAAGAAGCCCCCTGATATCCGTGTCTTAGTATACATGGTCAGATGCAAACCTTACCCGTCTGTTCATGTGGGATAGATCCACAGGTGTAAACCACTAGTTTTCTAGAAATTTTAGTGAAGAGTAGTGCCCTAAGATTTATTTCCTATTGCCTGGTTGAAGCTATCTTTGCAATTGGTATAGAATAGACTGCCTCCAACTGGTTCAGTGTCATGAAATGCACCAGGGTGATACATTATAGGCAGGGATTACAATCAGGGTCTCTACGACATAAGTGATGACTTACAGTACGGGGACCGTTACCAGTCTGAGGTTTGTCAGTGAAGGTATATCGCGTCCTTGCTTCATGAGATTAAATACGAGATAGGATCTATTAATTGCAGAATTTCGTACAATGTATCTTGATTATTGCCACCCTTCCTACCAATTCTTAGATAATCTACTCCTTCCTCCCTAACAACATAACGCTGTGATTTCTTTTTTCTTTTTTTTTTAAGGTTTTAGGAATTTTATACCTGTTTACCCCACTCAACCCCTTCCCTTACCTCCATCTCTTATCTCTGATACCTTTCCACCCATCTTTGAGAATATTTCGTATAACTATTTATTCTTCTTTCCCCATTGTGTCCAATTTGTCTTGCCTAGCTTGTCTTGGGACGGGGACTTCCTCTAGGACATGATCAGCATATCTGAATTGGTGTAATGACAGGAAAATCTGACTTTCCCTCTCTTGAAGCAATTAAATCCTAATAGAGTCTTAGCTAGGTAGGAGTGGGATTACAGATCCATGTAGACCCTCTGCGATGGGATTTTGTTTGCAGGAAGCTTAAAACATCTTGTATGTGCTGTCACAACCACTTTGGGTTCATATGTGCCTTTGCACTGCTGCATTTGCAAAACTCTCTTGCCTTTACATGTTACTCCATCTCTGGCTATAAATTATTTCTGCTTCCTCTTCTGCAAAAACTCGTGAGCTTGGTGTGAGTTATGAATGTCCAATCCAGGGCTGAAATACCCCTCAGGGTTCACAGCTGGACCAGCCTGATGATGATTTCTCTCCTGGATCAGCATGTGTTCCCACTCCAAAATGCTGGAATGAAGGCCCACACTGTCACACCCAGCTAGAGCTTTATAACTGAAAATAAATAAGATATGTACTAAACGTTTCTCACCTAAGTACTTTCATTTGTCTACTTTTAAAAGAGAAACGAGCACTACAATTTAACCTTTACTCTGTTGAAACTATTTCTCCAAAGCTTGTCTACTTTGGATTTTTTTTTTCATTAGCTACCTATGGCTCTGTCCACTGCAATTTTCAGTGCATGGTTGTCTGTTCACTTTATTTGCTTAGCAACAATTCCTCTTTTAGTGAATGGGTTTTCCCCAGATTGAAGACATTACTGTAGACTGTGAAATAAACAGGCATCTAAGAATCAATTGCTTGGTACTAATAATTATACTTCATAGAATCTAGGAATTACAAGTGGATGATGAATGTTTTCACCGGAAATAGATGATACCTGATTGAGGATATAGATTTAATTTAATTACAATAACAAATTATGCATATATGCAGGGAAATAATGTATTTTTTATTAATTCATGAACTGTAGTTTTGGATTGGTTTTCATATGTATGAATGTGTGGTGTATGCTTGTATAATTTTTTCTGTTTGTGGGGCCACACACATGTATGTTTTATGCATGTGAGTATGTGAAACTCATGATATGATTCCAGAAATCTTCCTTATCACTTTTCTGCCTCAGTTTTTGAGATAAGTTCTCTCAAACATGCCCAGAGCTTACCGGAGCAGCTAGGCTCCCAAGGCAGTTTCCTGTGTGGAAGCTGTCTCTGCATTCTAAGGCTGAGATTACAGGCAGTGACCTTCTCTACCTAGCCTTATGTAGGGTTAACGTACCCACAGTGTAATCTTCTTGCTTGAAGCACAAATGTTTCAACCTGGGAGTTAGATCTCCATGTCCGTTTCTGTAGTTTTTGTATGTCATTTAGTACATTTTATTTAAAAACTGTATTTTAATTTGGAAACCTAAATCACCAATCACCTCTAACAGTTCAGGAAAAAATTCTTCATAAGAGATTGATCATCATTACAATGCATTTCCCTCTGAGGTATGACATCATTGAGTTTCCAAATTAACTGAAGAGGAAGGGCATGGCCTTTTAAGTTTTCAGTCATTTACCAGTAAAACAGAGTAAAACATTAACATTCACGAGGCTATTTGAAACTAGCTCACAGTCTCATAATTTAGTGCTCTATTTTACTATCCTAAATTTGTACTAAAGTATGTCTTCTTTTGTGAACAGACATCATTATACTCATAATTTATATTACCATTAAAATGCTTTCTTTAAAGGAAGTTGAAACTACCAGCATTGTTATACACACATACATATACATTTACACACATACATATTATGTACAAATATGACACGACCTATGGACACTTTAATTCTTCTCTGCCTACATTTCATTAGGACATGTAATTTTGTGCACACATGTATGCAGACATAGGCACAAACACATTACACATATGCATAACTCAAATATGAAAAGTATCATAATACTATGATGTATTTGCATATGAAGAGTTTCAGGCAAGCTGTCTACTCTTTTTCAAAAGAGAATAATATATTATTAGAATAGTACATACTCTTAGTCACCTAAGCAAATGTAATGCTATCTTCCAGGAAATACTGATATCATGGTTCCAAAGAAACTTAATATATTTTAGCTTATAATAAAAATAACAGCAATCTCAAAGCCAAATAACAGTACAGTGGTCTCTCTGCTTATTCTTTTAATATATTTTATTAATGAATTCAATGAAACTTTACTATCACTATATGCATTTAACAAATGGGACAGTAATGAATGAAAATTTAAGCAACGACTAGAATCAGTGTAACCTATGGTGTATTTTGGTTTAAGGATGCATTTTTTTAGTATGTATAATGGCATAATTCTGGCAATTTACTTTTAAATTCATATGATAGGAAATTTAAAGTCAACTTCAAATAACAGCTAAATCGAGATTTTATTTCAATAATTACTAACCTAGAAGCACAACTTTGTGAATACGTCCCATAATTTTATTAGAGTTTTTCACTATCCTAGTTTTGTGCAAGCCTTGATTATGCTTCAGACCTACTGCCAGTTTATATTTGCTAAGGTGGCTTGAAGAAAGACTCCGTTTCCACATGAGAGCTTACATAGGGCTCAGATCCTTTGCTTATGTGCATACAAGAAAACAATGCTAAATGGACTCGATGAGTTAAGAAAAACAAGAAAAGCAAATCAATGCAAAAAAATCCAAAAAATTTGGAAGAAATAATGGTAAGGTAAAAATTAAATAATTTGATGGAAGAGAATTAGGGACTAAGCTTGATCAGAATGTGTACAGAACATCCTACTGTTTTCAAAAGATGAAAGTGTTATTTCACTGGAAATGAAAATAAGCATGGGCTGGAGAAATGGCTCAGCGGTTAAGAGTTCCGACTGTTCTTCCAGAGGTCCTGAGTTCAATTCCCAGCAACCACATGGTGGCTCATAACCATCTGTAATGAGGTCTGAAGACAGCTACAGTGTACTTGTATACATTAAATAAATAAATAAATCTTTAAAAAAAAAGGGGGGATGTTGGGGATTCAGCTCAGTGGTAGGGCGCTTGCGTAGGAAGCGCAAGGCCCTGGGTTCGGTCCCCAGCTCCGAAAAAAAGAAAAAAAAAAGAAAATAAGCATAATTTGAGCACTATTTAGTGTATGAAGAAGCATTTTATATGTTCACATTATTAAATTAATGAACTTTAGTTCTAAAAAATCAAAAGGGCATGTAGGACAAAATAAATAGCTAATAAACTCATTTTATTAAATATTACTAAATGAAATTCAGCTTGTTCTCATTAACAGATTCATACTAGTTAACAATTTACTATCTTCTGCCAGATTTAAGTAGTTTAAAATAGTTAAGACCAAATACATTGTAGACTCATATTTATGCATTTATTTCAGTAATAATACAACTGGCTTTGAGGTAGGAAAATAATAAAAGTACTGTTTTCTTCTTACAATACCTAAAGTAAAGACCACTACTGCCAAATAAAGAATGACAATGACATTTTGTCATAAATCCAAAAATCCCTTTCAGTGAATCTAATCATATGCCTTAATTAATTAATACCTAGAATGTGGAAATATTTTTTTCTAAAGTACATTTTTCTTGAAACACTTAGTCACAAGAGTAAATGCAACAAAACTTTCCCTGTAACCAAAGTAAACTCCATTAGGCATGTAGTTCACTACAAGGAAGAGACCTTGAAAATGAGGGTAAGTAGAAAAGAAATGTGAATGCAAGAGGAAGACTTTGCAGGATTTGCCTAATAAAGAGGCGACTTCATCCTGCAAGGCAGGTATTGAATCAATGCAAGTGCTTCTTTTCATGAAATAAAAACACCATAGCACGCCATCCACAGGCAGTGTCACTTATGCATCAATATGCAAATGAGTAGACAGAGGCTGGCTGCTTTTGGTATGGAACACCATGTTCTCAAGTTCACAGGGTTATCATATATATATTACCTCAGTATTTTACAATAGAAGAATGTGCCTTCTATTTCTCTATTTTTTGAATCTTTTATTGCCTTCCCTCTTTCCTCTTTGGCCTCTTCATCTATAATGGTTATTGATCTGTCTGTCTGTCTGTCTGACTGACTGACTATCTTCAGCATTCTTTTTTTTAAAAAAAATATTTATTTGTTTATTTTATGTGAGTACACCTCTACTGTCTTCAGACACATCAGAAGAGGGCATCAGATCCTATTACACATGGTTGTGAGGCACCATATTGTTTTCTGGGAATTGAACTCAGGACCTCTGAAAGAGCAGTCATTGTTCTTAACTGCTTAACCATCTCTCCAGTTCCTATCCTTTTTACAAAAAATACAATTTACTTATTTTTGATTTTTTAATTGGATATTTTTTATTTACATTTCAAATGTTATCTCCTTGCCTGATTTCCTATTCATAAACCCCCTATCCCATCCCCATCCCCCTTCTTGGATGAGGGTGTTCCCCTCCCCAACCACCCACTCTCTCCCACCTCCCCGAGCTGACATTCCCCTACACTGGGGATGGGGGTCCAGACTTGGCGGAGCCAAGGGCTTCTCCTCCCATTGATGCCCCACAAGGCCATCCTCTGCTACATATGCAGCTGGAGCCACGGGTCTGCTCATGTGTAGTCTTTGGATGGTGGTTTCATCCCTGTAAGCTCTGGTTGGTTGGTATTGTGGTTCTTATGGGGATGCAAGCCCCTTCATCTTATTTATATTTCAAATGTTATTCCCTTTCCCAGTTTTCAGCTCCTTCAAATGTTTCTCTAACTCCTCCAATGGGGACACTGTTCTCAGTTCAATGGTTTGCTGCTAGCATTCTTCTCTGTATTTGTCATGCTCTGGCAGAGCCTCTCAGGAGACAGCTATATCCGGATCCTGTCAGCATGCACTTCTTGGCATCAGCAATAGTGGCTGGGTTTGGTGACTCTATGTATATGGACTGGATCCCCAGTTAGCCGTTCCTTCAGTCTCTGCTCCACACTTTGTCTCCATATGCCCTCCTATGAGTATTTTCGCTCCCCCTTTTAAGAAGGACTGAAGCATCCATACTTTAGTTGTCCTGTTTCTTGAGCTTCAAGTGGTCTGTGGATTGAATCTTGGATAATTCTGGTTTTTGAGTTAATATCCACTTACCAGTGAGTACATAACATGTGTGTTTTATCACTCAGCATGATAATTTCTAGTTCCAACCATTTGCCTAAGAATTTCATGAGTCATTGTTCTTGATAGCTGAGTAGTACTTCATTGTGTAGATGTACCACATTCTCTGTATCCATTCCTCTGTTGAAGGGCATCTGGGTTCTTTCCAGCTTCTGGCTATTATAAATAAGGCTGCGATGAACATAGTGGAGCACGTGTCCTTGTTATATGTTGAGGAATCTTTTGGGTATATGCCCAAGAGAGGTATAGCTGGATCCTCAGGCAGTTCAATGTCCAATTTTCTGAGGAAACTCCAGACTGATTTCCAAAGTAGTTGAGACACTATCCTGCAGCAGCTGTTCTTGTCTTCTGGTTCTGACAGCATTTCCAGCACCCCATTTCTCTAACGTTCCTTATATTTTAAATGTAAACATTCAACAAATTGCTAATGTCAACAGAAACCTCAATATATATTGTTTTTGTGATTTTTATTATTTTTGTCATTCCTCAATGTTTGTCTCTTTCCCACATTATATTCTATTAAACAGTATTCTCACATTATTATTACCTTAAAATATTTGCATAATCCAACATACATATTCCTACATCATCTCTTTGGTCTTGAAATATCTATAATGAAGAGTCATTATAATATTTCATAACAGGTAATTCTATGTTTTCCAAGTGTGTTATATTTCATATTTCATACAGAGAAAAGACTTCCTCTTCTTAAAAAATATTTTCTTTTACTGTGTTTTAGCTATTTCTCTACTCAGACATGTTTTTGACATGTTTGGAATTGGTACTCCCAGGAATTTCAGATGTAATTCTAAACGACTCATTAAAAAAATAGTTATCAAAACTTCAGGTACAAGGTACCTTTTCTTTGTCCATTCTTGGTCTCATGTTTTATGTCTGTATTGTGCAAGTCAATCTTGTTTGAGGCACAATTTTTTGCTCACCGCTAGTGCTCCATAATAAATGCCTTCCAGGTTTCCAGAGATTCTCCTGTCCTTGCCCTCCATCAAAATCTAGAACTTCTGAATTAGAGTTACCAGCTACATGGTCTATCTAACGTTAGCTTTGTCCTTTGAATGTAAACTCTGGTCCTCAATTATACGTGATAAGCATTTGCTAATAGCTATGTCCAGTTCCGCTTACAATTCTGACTTAAATAGTCTACCTATAGACTAAGCAGTATTTTTTAGTATTAGCAATATGGAGCAAGTATGAGACATGATTTTACTATTTTGCTTAGGTATGTAACAATTTTTAATCTTATTGCACCAGCCTGTGACCGTAGAGATTTCATATGTGTCACAGTTTCCCAAGCAAGTGATTATTTTCCATGATGATTGTGACATTTTATGGTTCTAGAGTTGGAAATGTATTCAAGATTTACATTTTATTCCCCATATATTATTGTTTTGGGGATTACTTATTCATGAGCATGAATGCCATAGTGCGTATGAGGAGATCAGAAAATGAGTGAGTTCTAATGCTCAAGCTGTGGTCATCAGACTTGACGTCAGGTATTATTCCTACTGAGTCACCTTTCTGAGCCTCATCATCAATTCTGAGTTCACTATACTTTAGGCCAGAGCTTCAGCAAAACGTTTTGCTTTTCTGTAAGTCACTGAGCTCCTGAATGAAGTAACAACATCTGTTAAAGGGCTAAGTCCATTGAATGACCCATATATATTAGTCAGAAATCAATTGCGGTTGTTTCTATGGATGTACACCTAAAGTCTCTTCTTTGTTCTATTGATGTCTGAGTCTAATCTTCAGCTAATATCAGCATTAAGTATTTCACGTAAGCTATTTTATAAATTTTGAATTTGTGTACTTATTTATGTTATGTTCTTTTATATTTTTTTAACTTTTCTATATACTCTTTAATTTTAATAAATCCTTTAACAATACGTTTGTTTAAATCTACAATTTTAAGGATACATGCACATCAATTAACACCTTTGATTTTTTTAAACTTTCAGATTCAGGAATGCATGAATTTCCCCATTTATTTAACATTTGAATTTGACTTATTAACAATGAGAATTTTCAGTTAATTAGACCTTTTTTTTCCATATTTGCACATAACTGTTTTCTATTTTTGAGTTTTTGCTCTAAAGGGCCTCTCTTTTAAGGATTTGAATAAATCCATTACAAACATGTAGAAAATGGCATTAATAATATGCTGTCTTGTATTATATCACCTCATTCAAATTTTAATTCTAAGAATTTAGACTTCTTATATTTTATTTCATTTTTGAAAATTCCATGATATATTTCATAGGCCATATTTCCCCTCATTCAACTTCTTCCAGACTCTCTCACCTCCCTCTATATACACCCTCATATAATTTCTCCTTCAGATAAAGTGAGCAACACATTTTTTAAAAGTAGATCAAGACAAAAACAAACGTATCAAAATAGAAAAATCAGTAGACCGGAGAGTCCCAAACCAAACCAAAATGACACACACACTCAAACATAACGCAAACCAAAACAAAAATCTAAGGAGCAAGCTTTGTGCATACCAAGCACGTTTGTATATGGTACCTGCTCTAAACTGAGGCTGATATTAATTTTGTTTATTTTATTATTCCATATTGTGAATCTCCATAGACAGTTTCATGTGCACTTATTACATGTGAATAGAGAGTACTATATTGTCAGTACTAATATGAATATTTTTATTCTTTTTGCTACCTTCTGTTAGTAATTCTAGAAATATGTATTAAAACAAACAAACAAACAACAACAGACAAAGAAAAGTAATGGAAACAAGTGACTCCATCCCTTTCCTAATTCTTTTTTAAAATTTGTTTTGTTTTTGTGTTTTTTCTTTTATTGGATATTCTATGTATTTACATTTCAAATGTTATCCCCTTTCCCTCCTCTCCCATCCTGTCTTCCACTGCATCTATGAAGATGCTCCCACTGTCATCCACCCACTCCCAGTTCAATGTCCTGTCATTACCCTACACTGGAGCAATGAACCTTCATAGGGCCAAGGGCTTCTCTTCCTATTGATGCTAGACAAGGCCATCCTCTGCTACATATGTAGCTGGAGCCATGGATCTGTCCATGTGTACTCTTTGGTTGGCAGTTTAGTCCCTGGGAGCTCTGGTTGGTTGGTATTGTTGTTCTTATGGAGTTGCAAACTCCTCCAGCTCTTTCAATCCTTTCTCTAACTTCTCCATTAACCCTCCTAGTATCTTCAGGACATATTTCTTGTTGCCCTTTCTATACACATGTGGTAGTCTTTTAAAACTCATTTTGAATGTAAGATGAATATTTTGTAAGGGAATTTTCATTTAAGCATTCTGATTCTATTATATGCTAAAATTTATTAACTTGATCATTTGTTTTAATAAAACAATTATATTCCCCACATATAATTTCACTAGGTAAAAGGCAACTTGTGTTGTCTAGCATTTATTTCATAAGAGATTACTTTCAGAGACCATAGTTGTTCCATTTATTTATCCCATTGCATTTACTAATGGAAACAAAATGTTTGTAGTTGTTTGTGTTGTTGTTATTGTTGTCCTGGGAAGTCACAAGTTTTACATGCAATGTTGCCAGGAAAAACAATGAATCAAGATAAAAGATTCAAGTATTAACAACAGGAAAATGTGCTTCCTCTTCTGCGGTTCTGGAATCCTCCTTCAAAGCTCCTCACATTGGAGCTTCACATATTAAAGATGAAATTCAATGTAGGAAATGTGGGAAAAATTGGGAAGCTCTTGTTCTTTGGAGCTCTGCACTATTTCCATATTTTGTTTCCCTTCTGCTCTTGTGGAATTGCAATGTTCTTCCTTTTAACTACAATCTGGGAAGCTCATTCAAATGCGTACTCCTTATCCATATAAATATTTTTAATACCAAACAAAGAGTGAGCAAGAGAGAGTCAGTCATTGCTTCTGAGCAACAACAACAACAAAAAAAGCAGAGTTCAAAGATCCTCTCTGTTCAATTACAAATTTCCATATCATTATTCTTTTATAAAGCTCTGAGGGATTTTTGAAGAACACAGTGCATATTTCAGGTTTCTCAGATTTTCGTGGTGTAGAATTCTACTCATAACATGTATGAAATAATTCCCTCTCCTTTTGGATAAAATGTTTTATTTGTTATTAAGATCCTGTAACCAAGGATGAGATGGGTGGTTTAGATGTCGAATGTGTTCCTGGACACACAGAGAAACAGAGTTCATTTCCGTGCACCCACATCAGTCAAGTGAGAAAAGGGAATCCTATATTCTCTTTTTGCCTTTGTGAGTATGAACACATACATGCAAATATGCACAGACACATTTACATACATGTAAGTAAAAATAAATTAAAACTTAGGAAAAGTTCCATATCATAATATAAACTTGCTAAGTATATATATATATATATATATATATATATATATATATATAAAGAGAGAGAGAGATATGATTGATAGATAGATAGATAGATAGATAGATAGATAGATATCAGTAAAGACAATAGTAATAAATATACAAACACACAATATAGTCTTTCGACAAATAGCCATTATTTGCAGTTTCTACATCTCTGGATATCATTACAAGTTTTAATTTGGGGAAATGAAAAAAATCACTGAATAATCTACGTTTTGAACCAATGTGTATTTTTAACATGGACACAACGATTTCAAAGACCATAACCTTAGAAGTAAGGAAAATAATAAAACTAGTTTAATGTACAATGGTGAGTCTCATAAGAAGAACAAGCTTTCCTCTCATCCTTGTGTAGATATCAAGAGTGTGTGCAGAAAATAACCCACTATCTTTCTTTCCCCAGATACTTTGGACATTAAGACTGGTCTCCTTCAGGGACTACTTCTACCAAGAGTAGCTAAAGAAGTTTTCTTGATCCAGACATAATAAATAAATCTGCCTTCTTGTTTTTTCTGTATGTAGCAACCCAGTCTGCCCAACACCAGCTGTTTCTCTGAGAGTGTCTCATAGGTCTTCACTCTCTGGAATGCCGCTAGTCAGTTTACTCCCTGGAGCCTTGCACAAACTTAGCATGTGATAAGTAGATGTATGAGCCACAGGTAACTTGATCATACATCATTCCACTGCTAGAATTTAGAGTTTGAACCTAAATAGCAATAGTCTATTTTATTACTTGTAAACCAAACTGGGTTTGTTCATTTAAATGTCTTATTTCAGGATGATACAAATATTCACCCAATCCTACTTTTACTACCTAAATAAAACCTGGCCATGTTCAATATGTTTTTCAACTTAAGGATTTGAATATGGGTAACATACAGAAGTTATACAAAAAATATTAATCTAATTGTTTTTCTAGTTTTTATGTTGTCGGGGAATTTTTGTTTTGGTGGTAGAGTAGTACTTAAACTTATTTGATACTAGATGTAAAATTGAATACAAATTTCCATAGCTTCTCTCTTGAGGGATGAAATATACAGAATGTGGGTCTGGTTAATTTTGTTATGCGATGTTTTAATTTACTTACAAGTTTTTTAATGATAAACTTCATAAAATTTAAAATAAATAAAATTTTAAATCAATTCATTTAAGGTTGTTTGAGGAACGTCAAACTCAAACTGTATGTTTTGATCACTGTTTGTATAATTTTTGGTCAACTAAATTTTCTCTCTTTTTAGTTGTGGCATAATGAAAAGGTTTAGTTAAAAACCATCAAACAAAGAGTACACATGGAATGACCCATGGCTCCAGTTGCATGTGTAGCAGAGGATGGCCTTGTTTAGCACCAATGGGAGAGGAGCCTCTTGGTCCAGTTGAGGTTTGATGTTCCAGCATAAAGAAATGCTAGGGCCCTGAGGAGGAGGGATGGATAGGTGGGTAGGTGAGCACTCTCATAGAAGCAGGAGGACTGAGAAGGGGATGGGGGCTTGTGGAGGCAAAACTTGGAAGTGGGATAACATTTAAAATGTAAATAAATAAAATAACCAATAAAAATAAAAAAACAAAAAATTTACTCAAAAGACCGATAATACATACCTCCTCTCTATTTGGGAATACAAGGGGAACTGAAACAATACCAGCTATAAAACTTCACGTGAAGTTCTTCATATTTAAATTATCATAACACTGTATTTTCTTTTTTTATTAATCTCCTATTTATTTACATGTCAAATATTGCCCCCATAATTGTCCTCCTACCAGAGTTATTTTCCCAACCCCTTTTCCTCTAAGAAGGTGACCCTACCCCGGGGCATCCCCATTCCCTGGGGCATCAAGTCGATACAGAAATAGGTGCGCCCTCTTGGACAGAGGCCAGACAAGGCAGTCCTCTGCTACATGTGTATCAGGGATCTCTGACCAGCTTTGCTATACTCTTTTGTTGGGGGCTACATCTCTGGGAGCACCAGGATGTTCCAGGATAGTAGACACTGTTGGCCTTCTTTCGGGGGTGCCATCCCCTTCAGCTCCTTCAGTCCTTCACCTAACTCTTCCATTTGGGTCCCTGACCTCAGTCCAGTGCTTGGCTGACTCAGTCAGCTGCTGATCCAGCCCCTCAGAGGACAGCCCTACTGGGCTGCTGTCCTAAAGTACAATACAGCATCAGTAATAGTGAAGAGTTTGGTGCCAACTCATGGGATGGATCCCAAGTTGGGCCAGTCACTGCTCTGCCATTGAATGGCCAAACACTGTATTTTCTTAACCACAACTTATCATCTATTAAATGATTTAATTTAATTAAAGATTTTTATGCCAATGATTACTAATTTGGCTTAGAAGACAAAAAATACATGCCAACATATAACATCATTTAAATGTGAATAAAATCTATCCAATTACAATAAACACTGCAAAACATTGAACTATGTGTATGGTAAACCCAATTTGTTATGTATTATATAATATTTCCAAATCACTAAATTAGATAATATTGAACATTTGTCAGCAGATCATATATATATATATAATCACTGTGAGTCTATGATAATATTTCAATTGTTGAACAATGCATAATTGAGTTTTATGAGTGTTTGTGTTTATTATTATTTTATTTAATCATTCTTGCTATAGTAATATAAACTCTTGACAAATGGCATTCGAATTCATGTTTTCATATTTCACCTTTTTTATTCTTTTCTTCCCCCCTATGTGTGTGTGTGTGTATACATACATACATACATATATATATATATATATATATATATATATATATATCTCACAGCTTTTTTTGAGATTAAGGGCACTTATAAAATTCCTATAATAGCTATGCTATTCATTTTATGCAGTTAAACCATTGAGCACCAAATTCAAACATCACCATCTTAAATATATTATGAAAAAGACAGAGCACGAGCGCTCATTCAGGAAGACAAAGCACTCCTTAGTTTGACACAAGCTGTGAACACATTTCAGGTGATTATAATGTCTTAGTGTTCCACATGTAGGAATGAGTATGTGTGGAAGTGAGAATGGAAGAAAAATTGCAAATATGTATTATTAAATATTATTTCAATGTGTAAGCATTGCTTTGTATATTGGGAATTTAGTATTAAACAATATGTTGATGCTGCTGTTACATCATGGATTAATAATGTCTTTTGATTATTTTGTATATACAAACAAAAGTTTTACATCAATGCATGGATGACATTAGATTTATAGTAACACATAAAATAAATTAGTTAAAGTTATAGTTTTTAACTTATATGTTAATATATGTCTTTTAATTTTAATTTAAAAATGTATTCTTTTCTCATATATTGTATCCCAATATACTGCAGCTTGCCCTTCCCCTTCTTTCCCTAGTTTCTTCTCCTACATTCCCTCTTTCACAGATCCACTCCTCCTCTGTCTTCTTTCAGAACAAAGGCAGTCCTCCTAGGGATACCAACCAAACGTAGTCTATAAAGTTCTAATAACAGCAGGCACATCCCTACATCTCAAGGCTGGATAGACAGTAGCCTGGTAGTTGAGTAGACAAACTAATTCGTTTAAGAATGATGAGTGAGTTTCATGTGCTCAAGATAGCTAAAATTGAATGGGAGCTAATAAAACTTTCCTTGTATTCAAATTCTATCAGTTACTTGAGTCAGAAAGGACGCTGAAAGTTTGACCCTCTTTCTTTCAAAGGCACTTGTCTAATTCTGATTTTGTAGCATAGAATGAACAAGATGCTAGTTTGAAATGTCTGAGTCCCAGGGAAAGTAGAGTATTTATAAAGAAGGAAGGAAGTTTAGATAACATGACCTCACTAGCATATTTTTTTCCTCTCTCTTTTTTTAAATGGGTATTTCTTATTTACATTTCAAATGTTATTCCCTTTCCTGGATTCCTGTCCTTAAGCCCCCTAGCCCCCCTCCCTCCCCTTCTAAAAGGGTGCTCCTCCCTTATTCCTTCCCCTTACTGCCCTCTCCCGACAATCACCTACATTGGGCATCCAAACTTGGGAGGACCAAGGGCTTCTCCTCCCATTGGCGCCAAACAAGGCCATCCTTTGCTGCATATGCAGCTGGAACCATGGGTCTTTGGGTAGTGGCTATTTACATTTTTTCTCCGAAAAAAAATTTCATTTCATTTTTTTCTTTAGTGTCTTCACATAAGTTGCACCCACACACTGAGAATTCTAAAACTGATTCCAACTTGTGCAGGGTTGAAGGTTCACATAAATTAACAGAACCAATGCCCCAACATATAAAAAAGACATGTGCTCCACTATGTTCATCGTAGCCTTATTTATAATAGCCAGAAGCTGGAAAGAACCCAGATGCCCTTCAACAGAGGAATGGATACAGAAAATGTGGTACATCTACACAATGGAATATTACTCAGATTACTCAGTTATCAAAAACAATGACTTTATGAAATTCGTAGGCAAATGGTTGGAACTGGAAAATATCATCCTGAGTGAGCTAACCCAATCACAGAAAAACACACATGGTATGCACTCATTGATAAGTGGCTATTAGCCCAAATGCTTGAATTACCCTAGATGCCTAGAACAAATGAAACTCAAGACGGATGATCAAAATGTGAATGGTTCACTCCTTCTTTAAAAGGGGAACAAGAATACCCCTGGCAGGGAATAGAGACGTAACGATTAAAACAGACACAGAAGGAACACCCATTCAGAGCCTGCCCCACATGTGGCCCATGCATATACAGCCATCCAATTAGACAAGATGGATGAAGCAAAGAAGTGCAGGCCGACATGAGCCGGATGTAGATCGCTCCTGAGAGACACAGCCAGAATACAGCAAACACAGAGGCGAATGCCAGCAGCAAACCACTGAATTGAGAATAGGACCCCCGTTGAAGGAATCAGAGAAAGAACTGGAAGAGCTTGAAGGGGCTCGAGACCCCATATGTACAACAATGCCAGCAACCAGAGCTTCCAGGGACTAAGCCACTACCTAAAGACTGACCCTGGACTCTGACCTCATAGGTAGCAATGAATATCCTAGTAAGAGCACCAGTGGAAGGGGAAGCCCTGGATCCTGCTAAGACTGAACCCCCAGTGAACTAGATTGTTGGGGGGAGGGCGGCAAGGGGGGATGGGGAGGGGAACACCCATAACGAAGGGGAGGGTGGAGGGTGATGTTGCTCGGAAACTGGGAAAGGGAATAACACTCGAAATGTATATAAGAAATACTCAAGTTAAAAAAAAAAAGAAGGAGGGGAAGAAAAAGAACTAAGGATAGCTGTCTACGAAGGAGCATGATAAATCTTTATCCTTTATCTTGTTCAGAGTTTTAGCTGATGTCAACCTTTATTGGCACTCCTGCTTGGATCTGTTTCTCTTGGGCTCACCAGCTGACTGAGACAGAGGCAAATAAACCCAGCCATTGAACTGAAGTCAGGGACCCCTGTGGTTGAATTAGGGCATGGATGGACGAAGCAGGGAAGGGCAGGTGTCCTGTAGGAAGACCAGCGGTCTCAACTAATCCAGCCCCAGAGACTGGGCCACCAACCAGGAACATACAGGAGCTGGTCCGAGGCCCCTGGTACACATGTAACAGAGAACAGCCTGGTCTAGCCTCAGTGAGAGAAGATGCGCTTAACGTTGGAGAGACTTGAGGCATTAGCAAAGGGAGAGGCTGGTGGCGGGGGGGGGGGGGGGGAGCATCCTCTCAGAGACTGTGGGGGTGGAGGAAAGAAGAATGGGATGAGGAAACTTGGGAGATGAAACAGGGAAGTGGGCAATGACTGGATTGTTAATTTAAAACACACACACACACACACACACACACACACACACACAAACAGAAACAACAAAACAAAAAACAAAACCAACGAAAAAACTTTCATAATATATGTTCTCTAAATTTAAATAATTCTGTTTCTCTTTCATATAAAAATTTGTTGTGTCTGTCACATTCAATTTTATCCTTAGATATTTTTTAATCAGTGTCTTGAATACTTCTGAACACATGTATATATATATATATATATATATATATGCAGTATATATTAGCTGTAACTTACTTTTGCAGACCAACTGTATATTACATAATAATAATAATAGTAATAGTAATACACTCTACACTTTAAAATATATTCATGACAGCAAAGTATGTTTAATATTTCATGATTCTTACTATTTGTTTCTTTTAGGTAAAGTAAAAAAATAGACCTTTTATGTCATCATTCAGGTATTGATTACATTTTTCTATAATCATAAAAGAGAATATTAGCATGTCTGAAGACAGAATCAATTTTTGCTGCTGTGTCAGATGTGAAGTCTGTGCTGTAGTTTGCTCCTTAGTACTGTTTCAGTCCTAACATGGGTGTATAGTTTATATGATTTGAAGTTAACTTTTTCAATTGATTAATTTCATTTCACATCTCTCTAAAGTATAATATTTCTCATTTATATATGTTTTCTGATGGGTACACTTCTTGCTTAATGAATATTTAGAAAATATTATTGATTTAATGACTGCTAGATTCACGTTTATAGACATACCCCAAAGCATTAAACATTCTAAAATCAAAAATGTTTATTTCAAATCAAAAGCAGAAGCGTGACTGTGTCTCAGTTTTGATTCAGTATTAACACAGATTTAGTGACAATCTTCTATTAGGCTAGTTTATTATTATATGTTTATTTTATAGGTCTATCAAGATTAATCAATGTAACAAGTAATGACACAAAATTATGCATATAAGGACATAAAGTATTATGTAATTGAAATTTAGAGAAAGTACACTCCCTATCTATTCATATTCTAATACTATAAAATGTGAATTCACTACAAAAATATGGTGTACTATGTTACCTGCTAAGAAGGCTCCTTCCTACACATGATGATGAAAATTTTGTAGGACTGATTATTGAACAGGAGGCATTCAACATGATTTTAAATGTTTTTTTGAATCTTTGTTTTACTTCATCGGGAAGAAATTATGAAAATAGACACAGCCAGCATTATTTATACTGTGGAATTTTATTTCTATGGTAGTAGCCTTTTATTTCTATGCTAGCTGACACAATTCATATGCTTTGACCTACACAAATAAAAAAAAATCACATTAATAATTGAAAGTCACTAGAGAGTATTATGTTCTTAGTCCCTCTACTTTTGGATACTGATTTTTAATATACTTTCTCATGCATGTATTATTTTAAGCAACGTTCTGTAAGAAACCGTAGAAGCACAAAAGCAAAAAGTATCAGATGAGAATATGTTTCAGAAGAAGTAATTAAATAAGAGGAAGGGAGAGAAAATTTGGGACAAACAGGGAGGATTTGTGCTATCTCTGTGATATCGCCTCTGGCAAATTAAAAAGAAAGAATTTCAACTTTGCAATGCCATTTCCTGGCAGAAGAGAACAGATAGAAACTGAATATGTGTTACGTTTGCCAGGATTCTAAATTGACGCTGTCACAGACTGATCCAAACCACTTTCATCAGAGCAGGGCGCCGAGAGCTACGCACCTCAGGGGTACATCATTCCACCAAGAGCACTAGGAACAGTACAACAGATTTTATGTCATCAAGTAACATTATTTATTTAAATATCTTAAAAAATTTAATATAGTTGAAAATCTTGTCTCCACTGTGCAACAGTTCCCTTTGTAATATTATTTTACTCCAGTGTCTGGGGTTCTGAAGCTTTCAAATGCTGAAATGTATTGAATTTAATAATATTATTCAAAATCCACCAGAAAAGCACTGGAAATTGCAGAAGAAATAAATAAATAGCAACCCTAAATATCACATATAGCCAAAGTAACTAGCATAATACTTCCCTGATGATTATAGATGATTATGTAATAGCTATCTCCATATTTTTCTATATCTATGTTTCATCTATCTCTGTATCATCTATTGTCTATCATCAATTTATCAATCTATTTCTATATTTATCATATATTATCAACTGTCTGTGCAAAAATAGATCCTTCATTTTGATGCGATTTTGTTTAGTATGTTGATTTTGATCATTTTAACACAGTACCAATAATGTTTCTTTGTATAAATATGCACCAGGGATAACTAATTTTTTTTGCACTTCTCATAAATTTCAAAACCTCAATGGCAAGGGAAGGTAATATGTTCATGCATCATCACTTCCTGTTCCCCAAGGGATAACTGATGGCTTTACTCCATGCGAATCACACATTAATGCTGCCTGTGACAGTTCCCCACCGTGGTTCCTCTCATTTCATCAGTCGCGTGTGTTGTGATATGAAACACTGCCTCAGCGAACACTTGCTGGATGTTTTCTGCATACTGTGTGTTGATATTTTCTCTCCTCGCCTTACAACCATGCAGCCATGCCTGTCAGGCTGTTCTCATCTGTCTTGTGGGGACATCTTCCTCAATACTGCAGTTACAATGAGCGTTGCATCATTGCTCAGCGATTGGCTGTGATCCAAGAACTTGAGTGTTGATGAATGAAAGCCTTTGCCAACGCTCTGACTCGTCTGAAGCATATTGAAATTTTACATAGAATAGATAGAGCTCAGCTGATTTAGGCGTTGCCACAGACTTGAATACAAAGAACTTTACTGAATTTACTGAACATTTACATGTAGATTTAGAAGCGGGTAGGGAACAGCAGTAAAGACTCTGTTAGGGTTATTGAAAGAAAACATTAAGAGGATTAGAATATTTTTAGAAAGAATATTACTAAAAGGAACTGCTTCATGGTGTTATAGAGGCTGGCAAAACAAGGTACAATGTAGAACCAGAAGTTTACAAAAAAACAATATGTCTGAAAGCCAGGAAGCTAGCCCTGGGGCGATGCAATATATTCTAAAGTTAGTCAATGATGGAGTTTAGTTGTTTGTTGTTTCTTTCCTTTTTTCCTTCTTTCGCCTTTTGCTTGGGTTTTAAAACATAAAGCTCAGTAATATTGTGAAGAATATTTATATCTGCACAAACTTACCAATTGCACTTTTCCTGTTGAACTAAAATAAACCATTATGCGTGAGCACTGTAGTATTTGGAATACATTTGAATAAACTCATATTAAATTAATTTTTCGGTACTATTGACCAAATGTAATTAACTGTGTTTAGGTTGCAAACCTATCCTAGACCTAAGTTCAAATTTCATTGACTTCTATTGTACTGTATAATATGTATAAATGACCTAGTTATGGGTGCATTTGGTCATCCAGATTTTTTTAGGAATAATTTATTTTTTAGGAATAATTTATTTTTTCATTTGGATTTATACTAAAAAGGGAATAAATCACTTTTAATAAGCATACTATATTTAGTGCAAAATTTGAGGCCATAGTTATTATTTAAGTGTTGTGATCAAATCAAAATTTATTCATAAGATTTCAACCAGTTGAGGTTCATATAGAAAAAGGACTTTTTGTTCAGGGGCAGAATATGTCTGTTTCAATGTGGGACCATTTTCAACGTATTGTATTATATATATAAGTTATCACCTGCATGTTTTCTTGAATCTTTTGAACACATTTTACATTTTTAAAAGTAACTTGAAATTTAGAAATATTTTCTTTCTTGAAAGCAATGCCATGATTTGCATTTAAATACTATGAGGGATGATGAAAATGTTATAATTTGCTAATATCAATACTAACTCAGTCATCTTAGTTATCATCTTTTTGAAATTTTCCTTCTACCATGAAGTAAAGCTCTTTCTCTCAGCCCAATGCTCCCAGACATAAGACTCAGACTCAAAATATGCTTAAAAATACCTTGTTCACATATCTAGGCTCCTCTCTGACCAGATCATAATAATTTACAATAACCCATTTATTTTATCTTAAATTCTGCCACTTGGCTGGTTATGTGCACTCAGGTACCATGCATCCATCCAGTCACATCTTCCGAGGCCAAGCTCTCACACCAGGCTCTTTCCCAGAATTCTTTCTGCCTCATGGACATCCTACCTTCTATTCTACCCTTTCCTATAGGCCATAGGTGTTTTCCTAGACAGTTGATATAACTATAGAATACACTAGATGTTCTCTCTAAACATCTAAGACTATTAATTTGAGGTTACATTTACATTTATCTTTTGCAAATAAATGAAGATATCTGTAGCTGTATTTGAATTAATTATTTGTCACTACAGGCTTAGTTCAATATTTGACAAACTCAAAATATTTTAAAATAATTGAATGCATTCTGTTGAATTCCTGGTAGATTTCTGAAAAATAAAAAAAATGTAAATCAAAGTATAAGATATTTCTAACTTTTAGTCTTTTGGCTACATGTCTTTTAAATTTTTTAATTTAATCACTTTGATTTGTAATGGCTAATATGCATTGTGCCTATTTTTCTAGTATTTAATAAGGACAAAGCGAGACAGAATAATGGCCATTTATATTCGCTATGGAGAAAATAGGATAAAGCCAAAAAAATCTGGGAAATATAAGATGAATAAAATACAGTGCCAAACCCATCATCAGGCCGAAGAACATTTCAAAAGCATTTAGTTGCTACTGAATTTACACCTTGGTTCAGGTGCAGCATGGGCGCCCCCTGCTCTCCACATTAGAACACTAAATGAGCAGTCAACTACTGAATGAACTGCTGTTTCCATACACAGGATGCCAGCATACAAAGTCCGTGTTGCTAAGTGCCTGATTGTCCTTAGACAATGGGCTGCCGAGCCATTCCTTTATTTCATCTTTAACACTCCAGCCAAGAGACATTCTGTATTCAAAGCTGAAACAAGCTAACAGGAGCAATTGAAGATTTAAATTGCCTTGTTTCCACTTAATCTCCTTTCCAACACACACAAATTCTTCAGTGGCTTAACTAAAAGGCCTCTAGGACTCATATACGTTTATAAGAAAAAATTAAAAGATTCAGTAAAAGTAGTCCAACGTGTATGTCTTTAGTCATCAAACTTCAAAGTAGAATTAAATCTTAGCACATACAATTTCAGTTAACCCGAATGCTGATATTCCTTCCAGGCGTCCTTCATTGCAGTTAAAAACCTTGCAATCATTTGATAATATTTGTATTAGGTACTCATAAAATGATTTTATTCCAGTATACATATGGATAACATATTCTAAATTATTTTTTATTTTGTTGTTATAATACAATTAAATCATTTCCTTCCTCCCTTTCATCCCTCTAAATCCTCTCACAGACTCCATTTTGATCTCCTTCAAGTCCCTGACCTCTTTTCCTTAAACTGTTGTGTGTATATACATATATATATACACTGACAAATACAGGCCGAATTCCAGACACAAAAGGTACAAAAGTGATTTCAGGGAATGCTGTACACAAGTGGTTGTGAGATAATTTAATGAGTACAGAGACTAGGAGTGTAAGACAAGTTCTGAGACTTGTCAAAACGACAGTTCATAGTCACATACAAATATGAATCGTGCACGATTAAGGAGACACATAATATGTTATCTATGCCTTTATATACTTATTTTATTTTTTCATTAGTTTATTCTCTTCACATTCTGACTGCTCCCTCATCACAGCCAGTCCCCCCTCACACAATTCCACCCACCGCCATTCCCCATCCCCCATCTCCCATCCTCTTCTCTGAGACGGTGAAAGCCAAACACACCTCCAGGCCCCAGGGTAACCCTGACCTTAGTGCATCACATCTTTGCCAGATTAGGGGCCTCCTCTACCACTGAGGCCAGACAAGGCAGCCCAGCCAGTTAAGGAAATGGATTCCATATACAGGCAACAACTTTAGGGACAGCCCCCGCTCCAGTTGTTGGGGAACCCATATGAAGATTGAGCTGCACATCTGCTACATACATGTGGGGAGGCCTAGGTCAAGCCTATGTATGTTCTTTCGTTGGTGGTTCAATCTTTAAGAGCCCCAAAGGTCCAGATTAGTTGACTGTTCATCTTCCTCTGGAGTTCCTGTCCCCTTCAGGGTCTGCAATCCTCCCCACAATTCTTCCATCAGAGTCCCTGGTCTCTCTCATGCATTGCAACCTGACTACAGTTTATCCTCCCTCCTGCCCTCTTATGTCCTTTTACCACCTCCCCTCTTCCCAGATCTACTGTTCCTCTGTTTCCCTTCAGAAAAGGACAGGCTTCCTACAGATATCAACATAATACAGCTTAGCACATCGCAATAATAGCGGGCACAAGGCTGGACAAGGCAACCCAGTAGGAGGATAAAGATCCTTAGCAAATGAGCCAGAGATAACTTCTGTTCCCACTGTTTAGAATCCCATTAGAAAGCAAGATACATAACCATAGCACGTATGCAGAGAACCTAGTGTTCACATACAGGGTTCACATACAGCGTCTGTGTTTGCTGCTTCAGATTCTGTGAGTCCCTATGAGCCCAGCTTATTTGATCCCATAGGCTGTTTCCTCACTGTGTCCGTCATTTCTCTGGCTCCTTCAATACACAGTATTCCTCAAGCATCACCGTATGTGTGTGCATCTCTGCATCTGCTCCCATCACCTTCTTGATGAAACCTCTTATCACATTGGGTCAAGGACATTTCTATGAGTGTACCAGAATAATAGTAGATATCATTTCTTTGACATTTTTTCCTCTTTCACCAGTTGTGTTTGCTTTTTTTTACGTAAATCTAATATTTAATGTAACATGACTAAATTATAAATGCATGTGTGAGCTACCTTCTTCTAACATTATAGAAGGAAAAGTCTTACATTTAATAAACTATACATAATGTATAAAAGCTCTAATCACATGTAGACTACCAAGTGTAAATGACGTAATGTGAGGTTTCCATATGAAGACACCCTGTTCAGAAAGAAACCAATCTGAAGTAAACCCATCAACACCCATATTGCAAAGGTACACAAAGTGTTATTATCATTTACCATTGTACATAGATAATAAACTGTAAAAATTAACATTAGAGTCTTATAAGGGACAATACAGCGACCAATCTAAGTACATTTTACTTACGGAGCATAAATAGCAGAGGTCAAAGAAATTAAATAATGTATGAGTGAGATGACATACAATGTACCATAACAAGGAGTTAGAAAACTGAATATTGTGGAAAAAATTTATTAATCTGTACAGGTTGGTTTTTAACAAACTACTGGCTACTTGTTACAGTAACTTATCAACGATCTCACTGCAATAACATCTCCCCACCAGTCAGAATTTGGAACAATAGACCTTTCTCAAATTGTCATTTATAGTGTTTCCCTTCCCCATCTTCAAATCACAAAAATGTGTTTCTGAATAGCAACTAGCCATTTATGGAAGCCATAAGAAACAGACAGTAGGCCCTAGAGCCCTAGAATTCTTTTAGTCTGGGTCATCAAGCCTCCACAGACCCAAGGGGCTCCCCTCCCGGTGATGCCGGATAAGGCATTCCTCTGTTATATATACAACTGGAGCTAAGGGTTCCCATCTGTGTATGCTTTGGTCGGAGGTTTTGTCCCTGACACCTTTTGGAGTCTGGTTGGATGATATTGTTGTTCTTCCTATGGGGTTACAAACCCCTTCAGATCCTACACTCCTTACCCTAACTTTTCCATCGGGGTCCCTGTGCTCAGTCCAACGTTTGGCTGTGTACATCTGTATTTGCATTGTTCAGGCTCTGGCAGAGTCTCTCATGGGACAGCTATATAGGGCTCCTATCTGTAAGCACTTCTTGGCATCAACAATATTGTCTTGGTTTGGTGTCAGCAGATGGGATGGATCTCTAGGTGGGATATGAACGGACTTTCTTTCAGTTTCTGCTCCACTCTTTGTCCCTGCATTTTCTTTTGACATGAGAAATTCTGGATTAATATTTTTCAGGTGGGCGGATGGCCCCATCCCTCAACCAGAGGCCTATCCACTGGCTATGGTCTCTACAGGTTCTGCCTCTCCTTTGTTGGTTATGTTGGATAATGTCCTCCCTGTTAAGTCCTGGGAACCTCTTGGGTCCCTGGCATCTGGGACTTTCTAGTGGCTACCCACAGTTTCCCTCTCCCACTGCTACATACCTACTTTCAAATTCCTGAACCTCTGTAGTTCTTTCCCATCTCCTCTCATATCTGAACTATCCCCCCTTCCCTCCCTCTCCACTCTGTCTCCCAGATCCCTTTTTCCATGTCCCAGAGTTTATTTTGTTCCCCTTTCTGAGTAAGACTGTAGCATCCACACTTTGGTTTAATCTTCTTTCTTCTTGAAATTTATATCATCTGTGAGTTGTATTGGGGGTATTCTGAGCTTCCTTTTGGCTAATAGCAACTTATCAGTGAGTAAATGCCATGTGTGTTCTTTTGTGACTGGGTTACCTCACTCAGGATGGTATTTTCAAGTTCCACCCATTTGCCTACGAATTAAGTCACTGTTTTTAATAGCTGAGTAGTACTCCATTGTGTAGATGTACCACATTTTCTGTACTCATTCCTCTGTTGAGGGACATCTGAGTTGTTTCCAGCTTCTGGCTATTATAAATAAGGCTGCTATGAACATAGTGGAGCATGTGTCCTTGTTGTATGCTGAAGCATCTTTTGGGTATATGTCTAGTAGTAGTATAGCTGGGTCCTCAAGTAGAAAAATTTCCAATTTTCTGAGGATCCACCAGATTGATTTCCAGAGTGGTTGTACCAGTTTGCAATCCCACTAGCAATGGCGAAATGTTCTTTTTTCTTTCCATCCTTGGCAGTATCTCCTGTCAACTGAGTTTCTGATCTTAGCCATTCTGACTGATGTAAGGTAGAATCTCAGGGTTGTTTTGATTTGCATTTCCCTGTAATTAAGGATGTTGAACATTTCTACTTTTTTTTACTGGATATTGTATGTATTTCCCATTCAGATGGTATCCTCTTTCCTGGTTCTCACCTCTCCCATCCTTCCTTTCCTGCCACTATAAGGATACTCCCCTCCCACTCACCCACTCTCACTTCACCACACTGGCATTCCCAGACAGTAAGGAAATGAGCCTTCATATGACCAAGAGCTTCTTCTCTTATTGTTGCCAGACAATGCCATCCTCTGCTACATACATGACTGGAACCATGGGTCCCTCCATGTGTACTCTTTGTTTGGTGAACGTTTCTTTAAGATGACTTCTTTGAACAGAACATGCTTTATTCATAAACTTCATGTAATACAACTTTGCAAGTTACCTACAAATTTATAATTTGTAGGACTTTACAGAGTATTTAAAAATTAAACTGTTTATAAACATAAGTTTATTACAATTATCTATTTGTTTAAATGTCTTGATGTCATTTACAAATGAAGAAAAAACTTGTTATAGATGCCAAAATATTTTAATTTTTCTCACAAACATAGAAGCTTTGGCAACCAATTAATGAGCCTTATTCACATTTACCTTTGTGTAAATGCATACCCTTCCTGAAAATAAATTGTTTCAGAACAAAAGTGGAAACTCTTCTTTTGTCCCTGATTTTAGTGGAAATGCTTTAAGTTTCTCTCTGCAAAAATTGATGCTGACTATTGGCTTGCTATATATTGCCTTTATTGTGTTTAGGTATGCCACTTGCATTTGTGATCTCTCCTTGACTTTTATCATGAATGGTGTTGGACATTGTTGAATGCTTTTTCAACATGAGATGGTCATATGGTTTTTTTTGGGGGGGGGAGTTGATTTTATGGTGGCTTACATTGATGGATTTTCTTATATTGAACCACCCCAGCATCCCTAGAATGAACTGTGCATGATCATGATGGATGATGTCTATGTAGTGTTTTTGGATTCAGTTTGCTAGTACTCTATTGAGTATTCTTGCACCAGTGTTCATAAGGGAGGTTGTACTGAAAATCTCTTTCTTTGTTGACTGTTTATGTGGTTTAGATATCAGGGTAACTGTGGCCTCATAGAATGAATTGAGCAGTGTTCCTTTGGTTGCTATTTTGTGGAATAGAGTGAAGAGTATTGATTGGCATTAGGTCTTCTGGTAGAATTCTGCACTTAAACTATCTGGTCCGGACTTCTTTTTGGTTGGGAGATGTTTAATGATTGTTTATATCTCCTTAGGGGTTATAGGCCTATTCAGATAGTTTACCTGCCCTTGATTTAGCTTTGGTAATCCGTCTCTGTGTAGAAAATCATCCATTTCATTTACATTTTCCAATTCTGTTGAGTACAGGCTTTTAAAACAAGACCTAAAAATTCTTTGGTACTCTAGCTAAAACTGGACTAAAATTACGGCACATAAAAATAAAAATTGTGTTTGTCAATGAAAAATCCTGCACCATTGTCTTCATTTCAAGAATTGTCAGCAACTTTCCAACACTGACATGGAGCATGAGACAGAACAGGTCCAGGCTTGTGGATAAAGTGCATCAGGGAATTTGGAAAATGAAGTAGACATCAATTCTGGATTTTCTACTTGTATATTAAGCTCCTACTATTTATTAAATATGTTTTCAATATTTTTAAGATTGTTACATTTATGATAATTTTGGAGATATCTAAATTATACAAATGGGAGAAAAGGCCTTTGTCATTTTGGATCACTGAGAAACTGAATGTTCTTACGCTAGCATTTCCCATATTTTCAATAGCTGAAAATTTTGAAATCATGAAAAGTAATGTTCAGCACTTTGTATGGCACTTACTAATTGTGTGATGATGCCCAAAGATTTTACTTTTGCACTATTCAGTTTTCTCACTTGGAAAAAAGCTGCAATAGTAACAACCTTTTTAAAACTTCAAAGAAATGAACAAAATGACCCAGATTTAGAAGTGACCATGTACCCACTATATCTCCATTATGTTGTTCTATATTATATTTAAAACCCCAGACACTTGCTTATAGTATATTTACATTTTAGTACTGTATAGATATCTGCGTACAGATAAATACAGGCTTCAACCCTTACAAAGGATATTTCCCTTTGTAATAGATGACGATCAGAAAACAAAAGTCAACCAGTATGCATTGTTGTGGATCCCAATACAATGGATAGATCTAAAAAAAACCAATCAACTAACCAAACAAACAAACAAAACAGAAAGCAATCCTGCACCTAAATCTCAAGAAATATTGCATAAGAGGAGAATAGGCACCAGAAATATTGTAAGAACCAGAGGTTCAGGGAGTTTTTCATGGGATTACTTCACCTAATAATATCAGACACTCTGTCCGTATAGTCTCAGCAGCACCAGGATTCAAACTAGAGCAGGTCACATATGATGCCACTTAATATGGAAAGTGGTCGTCAGAAAGCTCAAAGGTGGTTACAGATAGAAGTGCAGGCATTCAGAAATGATGGAAGTTGGAGTAATAATCTTTGTTGTGCCAATTTGTTGTGTTGGTGGTTTAGTCCCTGGGAGCTCTGGGGTGTCTGGTTGGTTGATATTGCTGTTTTTTCCTATCAGGTTGAAAACCCCCTCAGCTATTTCAATCCTTTATCTAACTCCTCCACTGGGGATCCTATTCTTAGTCCAATGGTTGGCTACAAGCATCAGCCTCTGTATTTGTCAGTCTCTGGCAGAGCCTCAGTAGATACAGCTATATCAGGCTCCTGTCTGCATGTACCTCTTGGCATCCACTATAGTTACTGCATGTGGGATGCATCCCCATGTGTGGCAGTCTCTGGTTGGCCTTTCCTTCAATCTCTTCAAAATCATGTATCTAGTGTTCTTTCCCATAAGTTGTCCTGAAGAATCCAGCATTTACCATTTTATAGAGCTGTAGCAACCCCCTAAAATCTTGGACTCCTGCTATCTCTAATTCTCATGGAAGAATTAGTGTTAACAGGTAAGACATTGCTTAGAGGGAAGTGAAAATATGTACATTTTTATCCAAACAAGCTTATGCCCACAGTAGCCGTTGACACTCAGGGAGTCTCTCACCAGGTCTCTGTCCCAGGACCATGTCCACATGAGGGCAATACCGGGCTTGGCAGAGGATAATTGTGATCAGAATGTAGAGGTCATGGTGGGTGGAAGAGTACTGTGATCAGAATGCAAAGCCATGATATATAGAAGACAACTGTCTTGATGAAGTCATAATAAAGTGAGAGTCAGAAGAGTTTATATGTATATTTGATTTGACTAAGAAGAGACAACAGACATGCTTACAAAGTGACAAACACATTCTAAAAAACTGGAAGAGAATAAGATATATTAATATACAGATTCCAGGACTGATAAATTCTAATCAATAATTAGTGTATAACTTAATATGCTAATGTTTCTTCAATAAAAGTAAATAAAGAAGCTCACTGATCCTGGCCCACAGCTCCCTGCTCCCAAACCCCGAGGGAGAGAGAGCTGATTGCCCAGAAGTGTGGGCAATCCTGAGACTGCAGGGTGGAAGAGACCACCACTTCTGTCCACCTTTGCCCACATCCCTGGCCCAAGAGGAAATTGTATAGTGCAGATGAGAACAGGAAGGAAGGGGCAGTCAAGCTGCAGGAGCCCTGCTGTCCAGACTGCACCCAGACCTGAAAGGACCCAGTCTAACAGCTCCCTGCACTCAAATCCGGCGGGAGGGAGAGTTAGACCTTCAGAAGGGCAGACATGCCTGGGAAACCAGAGGAGACTTCTCTCTGCCCACATTTCTGACTCTGTAGGAAAACGCCTAGCACCATCTGGGTCCCATGCACACAGGGACCCAGGAGAAGGAGGGGCAGGCCTTTCTGGTTCCCACCCACAGGGACAGCTGAAAGTCAGTGGACAGAATGCCTGAGAGCAGAACACTCTGTACCCATATCTGGCTGAAAGAAAACAGGAAAACAGGGCTATAGCACTCCTGACACACAGGCATATAGGATGGTCAAGCCTCTGTCAGAAATAGCAAAACAAGGTAACAACAGAGACAACATGATGGCAAGATGCAAGAACAGGCACCCAAGCAACAAAATCCAAGAATGCATGGCATCATCAGAGCCTAATTCTCCCACCAAAGCAAACAATGAATATCCAAACACACCAGAAAAGCAAGACCTAGATTCAAATCACATTTTATCATGAGATGCAGGACTTTAAGAAGGTCATAAATAACTCCCTTAAGGAAATACAGGACAACACAATTAAACAACTAGAAGCCCTTAAAGATGAAGCACAAAACCCTTAAAGAACTACTGAAAAAAATAACAAAACAGGAGAAGGAAATGAACAAAATCATCCAGGAGTGAAAAATGGAAATAGAAACAATAAAGAAAGCACAAAGGGAGACAACCCTGGAGATAGAAAAACTAGGGAAGAGATCAGGAGTCATAGATGCGAGCATCACCAACAGAATGAAAGAGGTAGAAGAGAGAATCTCAGGAGCAGAAGGTTCCATAGAAATTGTTGACACAACTGTCAAAGATAATGGAAAATGGAAAAAGCTATTACCCCAAAACATACAGGAAATCCAGGACACAATGAGAAGATCAAACCTAAGGTTAATAGGTATAGAAGAGAGTGAAGACTCCCAACTCAAAGGACCAGTAAATATCTTGGACAAAATCAGAGAGCAAAACTTCCCTAACCTAAAGAAAGTGATGCCCATAAACATATAAGAAGCCTACAGAACTCCAAAGAGATTGAACCAGAAAAGAAACTCCTCCCGTCACATAATAGTCAAAACACCAAATGCACAAAACAAAGAAAGAATATTAAAAGCAGTAAGGGAAAAAGGTCAAGTAACATATAAAGGCAGACCTATCAGAATTACACCAGACTTCTCACCAGAGTCTATGAAAGCCAGAAAATCCTGGACAGATGCCATAAAGACCCTAAGATAGACGAAATGCCAGCCGAGGTTATTGTAACCAGCAAAACTCTAAATTAACATAGATGGAGAAACCAGGATATTCCATGACAAAACCAAATTTGCACAATATCTTTCTACAAATCCAGTGCTACAAAGGATAATAAATGGTAAAGCCCAACACAAGGAAGCATGCTACACCCTAGAAAAAGCAAGAAACTAATTGTTTTGCAACAAAACAAACAAGAAAGCACACAAACATAATCTCACCTCCAAATATAAAAATAACAGGAAGCAGCAATCAATATTCCTTAATATATCTCAACATCAATGGAATAAATTCCCCAATAAAAAGACACAGATTAACAATCTGGATAAGTAGTGAGGAACCAGCATTTTGCTGCCTACAGGAAACATACCTCAGAGACAAAGACAGATATTACATCAGAGGGAAAGGCTGTAAAACAACTTTCCAAGCAAATGGTCTAAAGAAGCAAGCTGGAGTAGCCATTCTAATATCAAATAAAATCATTTTTCAACCAAAAGTCATCAAAAAAGATAAAGAATGACACTTCATATTCATTAAAGTAAAAATCTACCAAGATGTACTCTCAATTCTAAATATCTATGCTCCAAATACAAGGGCACCTACATACATAAAAGAAACCTTACTAAAGCTCAAAAGCACACATTGCATCTCACACAATAATAGTGGAAGATTTCAATACCCCAGTCTCATCAATGGACAGATCATGGAAGCAGAAATTAAACAGAGACATAGAGAGACTAATAGAAGTTATGAACCAAATGGACTTAAAGGATATTTATAGAGCATTCTATTCTAAAACAAAAGGATATACCTTCTTCTCACCACCTCATGGTGCTTTCTCCAAATCTGACCATGTAATTGGGCACAAAACAGACATTAACAGATACAGAAAGATAGAAATAATCCCATGCTTCCTATCAGACCACCATGGGCTAAAGCTGGTCTTCAATAACAATAAGGAAAGAATGCCCACATATACATGGAAGTTGAACAATGCTCTACTCGATGATAACCTGGTCAAGGAAGAAATAAAGAAAGAAATTAAAGACTTCTTAGAATTTAGTGAAAATGAAAGTACGACATATCCAAACTTATGGGACACAATGAAAGCTGGGCTAAGAGGAAAACTCATATCTCTGAGTGCCTACAGAAAGATACAGGAGAGAGCATATATCAGCAGCTTGACAGCATACCTTAAAAGCTCTAGAACAAAAAGAAGCAAATACAACTAGAAGGAGTAGAAGGCAGGAAATAATCAAACTCAGAGCTGAAATCAACCAAGTAGAAACAAAAAGGACTATACAAAGAATCAACAAAACTGGGAGCTGGTTCTTTGAGAAAACAAACAAGAAAGATAAACCCTTAGCCAGACTAATGAGAGGACACAGAGAGTGTGTCCAAATTAACCATATCAGAAATGAAAACGGAGACATAACTACAGAATCAGAGGAAATTAAAAAAAAAACATCAAATGCTTCTACAAAACTTATATTCAACAAAACTTGAAAATCTGGAGAAAATGGACAATTTCCTACACATACCAGTTTCTGAAGTTAAATCAGAAACAAATTAAACCTTTTAAACAACCCCATAACTCCTAAAGAAATAGAAGAAGTCATTATAATTCTCCAAACAAAAAGAGCCCAGGTCCACATGGGTTCAGTGCAGAATTCTATCAGACCTTCATAGAAGACCTCATACCAATACTATCCAAACTATTACACAAAATTGAAACAGAAGGAGTGCTACTGAATTCCTTCTCTGAAGCCACAATTACTCTTATACCTAAACCACACAAAGTATCAACAAAGAATGAGTACTTCATACCAATTTCCCTTTTGAATATTGACGCAAAAATACTCCATAAAATTCCTGCAAACTGAATCCAAGAACACATCAAAAGAATCATCTATCATGATCAAGTAGACTTCATCCCAGGTATGCAGGGTTGGTTTAATAGACAGAAAACCATTAACATAATCCACTATATAAACAAACTGAAAGATAAAAACCACATGATCATTTCATTAGATGCTGAGAATGCATTTGACAAAATTCAACACCCCTACATGATAAACATCCTGGAAAGATCAGGAATTCAAGGCCCATGCCTAAACCAAGCAAAAGTCATATATAGCAAACCATTAGCTAACATTAAACTAAATGGAGAGAAACTTAAAGCAACCCCACAAAAATCAGGGACTAGACAAGCCTGCCCACTCTCTTCCTACTTATTCAAAATTTAACCAGAGCAATCCGACAACAAAAGGAGATCAAAGGGACACAGATTTTAAAGGAATAAGTCAAAATATCACTATTTGCAGATGATATGATGGTATATTTAAGTGATCCCAAAAGTTCCACCAGAGAACTACTAAACCTGATAAACAACTTCAGCAAAGTGCCTGGGTAAAAAATTAACTCAAATAAATCAGTTACCTTCCTCTACACAAAAGAGAAACAAGCGGAGAAAGAAATTAGGGAAACAACACTCATCATAATAGACCCAAATAATATAAAATACCTCAGTATGCCTTTAACCAAGCATGCGAAAGATCTGTATGATAAGAACTTCAAGCCTATGAAGAAAGAAATTGAAGAAGATCTCCGAGTATGGAAAGATCTTTCTTGCTGATGGATTGGCAGGATTAATATAGTAAAAATGGCCATTTTTACCAAAAGCAATCTACAAATTCAATGCAATCCCCATCAAAATACCAATCCAACTCTTCAGAGAATTAGACCGAACAATTTGCAAATTCATCTGGAATAACAAAAAACCCAGGATAGCTAAAACTATCCTAAAAAATAAAAGGACTTCCAGGGGAATCACTATCCCTGAACTCAAGCAATATTACAGAGCAATAGTGAAAAAACTGTGTGGTATTGGTACAGAGACAGGCAGATAGACCAGTGGAATAGAATTGAAGACCCAGAAATGAACCCACACACCTATGGTCACTTGATTTTTGACAAAGGAGCCAAAACCATCCAATGGAAAAAGATAGCATTTTCAGCAAATGGTGCTGGTTCAATTGGAGGTCAACATGTAGAAGAATGCAGATCGATCCATTCTTATTACCTTGCACAAAGCTTAAGTTCAAGTGGATCAAGGACCTCCTCATCAAACCAGATATGTTCAAACTAATAGAAGAAAAGTGGAGAAGAATCTTGAACACATGGACACTGGAGAAAATTTCCTGACCAAACACCAATGACTTATGCTCAATGATTAAGAATCAACAAATGGGATCTCACAAAACTACAAACTTTTGTAAGGCAAAGGATACTGTCCTTAGGACAATGTGGCAACCAACAGATTCAGAAAAGATCTTTACCAATCCTACAACTGATAGAGTGTTTATATCCAAAATATAGAAAGAACTCACGAAATTCAGCTGCAGAGAACGAAATAACCTTATTGAAATGGGGTTCAGAGCTAAACAAAGAATTCACAGCTAAGGAATATCGAAGACTGAGAAGCACCTAAAGAAATGTTCAACATCTTTAGTCATAAGGGAAATGCAAATCAAAACAACCCTGAGATTCCACCTCACACCAGTGAGAATGGCTAAGATCAAAAACTCCAGCAACAGCAGATGCTAGCGAGCATGTGGAGAAAGCGGAACACTCCTCCATTGTTGGTGGGATTGCAGACTAGTACAACCGTTCTAGAAATCAGTCTTGAGGTTCCTCAGAAAATTGGACATTGCACTACCTGAGGACCAAGCTATACCTCTCTTAGGCATGTACCCAAAAGATGCCCCAACATATAAAAAAGACACGTGTTCCACCTTGTTTTCGTAGCAGCCCTATTTATAATAGCCAGAATCTGGAAAGAATGCAGATACCTGTCAACAGAGGAATAGGTACAGAAAATATGGTACATCTACACAATGGAATACTCTTCACCTATCAAAAACAATGACTTTATGAAATTCATAGGCAAATGGATGAAAATGGAAAATATCATCCTGAGTGAGCTAACCCAAACACAGAAAACACACATGGTATGCACTCATTGATAAGTGGCTATTAGCCCAAATGCTTGAATTACCCTAGATGCACAGAACACATGAAACTCAAGAAGGATGACCAAAATGCAGATGATTCACTCCTTCTTTAAAAGGAGAACAAGAATACCCTTAGGAGGGGATAGAGAGGCAAAGTTTAGTACAGAGACTGAAGGAACACCCATTCAGAGCCTGCTCCACATGTGACCCATACATATACAGCCACCAAACAAGATAAGATGGATGAAGCAAAATAGTGCAGGCTGATAGGAACTGGATTTAGATTTCTCCTGAGAGACACAGCCAGAATATGGCAAATACATAGGCAAATGCCAGCAGCAAACCACTGAGCTGAGAACAGGACCCCTGTTGAAGGAATCAGAGAAATGACTGAAAGAGCTGAAGGGGCTTGAGACCCCGTGTGAACAACAATGCCAACCAACCAGAGCTTCCAGGGAGTAAGCCACTACCCAAAGACTATACATGGACTGACACTGGGCTCCAATTGCATAGGTAGCAATGACTAGCCTAGTAAGGGCACCAGTGGAAGGGGAAGCCGTTGTTCCTGCCACACTGGATCCCCAGTGAACAGGATTCTCATGGGGAGTGCATTAATGGGGGGAGGGTGGGGAGAGGAACACCCATATTGAAGGGAAGGGGCGTTAGGGCGATGTTGGTATGGAAACTGGGAAAGGGAATAACATTTGAAATGTAAATAAGAAATATCCAATTTAATAAAGATGGGGGAAAAGTAAATAAAATTAAAAAAAAAGAAAATTGGCTCTCTATGGACATTATAACTTAGGAATCATTTTTTCACATGATTTCCTTCTCTTAAGCCATTTTATCTCTAATATTTATGACAGAAAAACCCTGTGAAGCTATTAAAAACACAAAAAAGTTTAATAATTTTCTAGTTTATAGCAAGTCACTCCATAATATTTCTATCAATCTACAGAGAAATTCCAGTAAATGGCAAACTTATAATCTTATTAGTTATCTAATTCACATAGCAATACTCTGTTTCAATAAGCATTGTCCCCAAAGTGTAATTATTATATAACTAAATCATGACATTGAGTTTTAGGATATTATTATAGTTTCCTGTTGGAATGGAGAGGCTTATAGTATTGTTAACAAAAGTTTGAATTTACTCTGCTGGCCTTGGTACTAGCAATTTTCCTTAATCGTAAGAAGTCCTTATGTTTAGAGCACAATGCACACACAGATAAGGGGAAATGTTAGCAATTAATTTGGAAGTGGAGAGCCATGTGAGCACAATGAAGCAGGACGTGTTCTATATCAATGTAAGTCCCACAAAGGGGCACTGTCACCAAGAGGTTCAAAATCACTGGCTTCAAACATATACTTAGAATTAATACAAAGAGTTTTGTCCTTGGCACCCAGTATGAGCTACAAAAGCCATTTCAAACATATGCTTAGTCTAATCTCACAGCAACTATAAATCATGAACTTTTCTCATTTCAATGCTATTAAATTCTTGCTTGATTTTCTGTTGAGTATTTATTTGAATCATATAATTAAAATGCTGAAGAAAGGCCCTAATGCTTTGAAGAAGCCTAAAATATTTCTTGAGTTTATCGATGGTCCGTTTATAATACTAATCTCTTTAGTGGTACACTTAACATTTTAAATTCTAGATTTCATCGACTCTTTCTTTCTTAAGAACAGAACCTGTCATAATTTATTAGAACTATTATTCATATTTATTGTCATAATGTTAAAACTCAATATTCTATGCACACATTATGGATAGTATTTTTCAATTCATTAACTAGTTATATTATATGTAAAAATACTTTTTCAAGGATGGTTGAGAAAGGGTCACAGGTCTTCCAGGACTGGCTTCCAATATCTAAATATCCATGGGCAGCCTTAAATCCCTGACCTTCTCTTTGTCACCCATGTAGGATTTAATATATATATATGGCTATTAGCTATTAAATATACATATATATATATGGCTATTAGCTATTAAATATACATACATATATATATGGCTATTAGCTATTAAATATACATATATATTCTCTTTATCTAAGCACATTTGGGTGTACCTGTAGGATAGACTAGTCCTAATATGCTCCAGGAACACATAGTCTGTGCCTGAGGTAACAGTGCTTTTTCGTGATATAGCTGAGTTCCATCTGAAGAAATGAGCAGGCAGGATTCCATAGATTTTCCCACAGGGAAAACGACTTAGCTCATTATGAAAATGACCAAGTTACCTTGAGCAATAACATGTATGCCAGGTACAAATCAATCTCTAGATTATGATACAGCAAAAACTGGAGGCAAGTCGAGAACAGTCCACATCTAAGGAAGGATTATGGGTTCTTTTGTGGTTATCTCTATCCTGAGTTAAAAATAGTACAGTGTGATGTTAAAATTTGACACAGCATTTCAGGGTATCTAAGTGGCATCTAAGTGGACATGACAAAGTACCACAGCTCTGTTTTTATACTTGATAATGTGAGATAAGTCTATTTCTACTCTGTATATGACCTTGGTTTCCACCTCATAGAACAGATTTGGATGGAAACTAGGACTTAGTAAAATATTGTTGATTATTGTTTTGTCTATCACTTGAGGATATTTCTGTTTGTTCACACAATAAAACGTTTCCCATGACATATACATGCATATTTCATTTTGTTGAAGTCCCTAATGTCTTCAGAAATGTCTTTGTCTTCTGTTTCTCTGCATGGAAGTGTTGAATCTCTAAGAGTTACCTATCTATTCTTGCTAATTTCATTTTTCTGTAATTACGATCTTCCCACCTCCTTCACTTATCACTGCTTTCTTTCCTGTTTCTTTTTTTTTCAAAAAAATTTATTTAATCTTTTTTTAATACACTAGATTTGATTGTCCTCCCAATCTACCCTCTGACTGTTCCCCATTCCATACTTCCTCCTCAACCACCTGTCTCCACAAGGATGTCCCCATCCCCAACAATACCACCCCATCAGACCTCCCCACTCCCCGGGGGCCCTCAGTCTCCTGAGGGTCAGGTGCATCTTCTCTGACTGAGCTCAGACCAGAGAGTCCTCCACTGTATATGTGTTGGGAGCCTCATATCTGCTGGTGTACTCTGCCTTGCCTATGGTCCAATGTCTGAGAGATCTCAGGGATCCAGGCTAGCTAACATTGATAGTCCTTCTACAGAGCCACCTTCCCACCACCTCAGCTTCTTCCAGCCTCTCCCCAACTCAGTCCCAGAGGAAAGCAACCTCTGTCCATTGGCTGTGTTAAAACATTTGCATCTAACTCCTTCAGTGGCCCACTGGGTCTTTCAGAGGGCAGTCCTGATAGGTCTCCCCCTGTGAATACACCATAGCCTCAGCAACAGTGTCAGGCCTCAGGACCTCCCCTTGGGCTGGATGCCACTTTTGGCACGTCACTGGTCCTCCATTACCTCAGGCTTCTCTCCATTTCCATGCAGTTCTTTCAGACAAGAAGAATTATGATTCAGACTTTTAACTGAGGAATGAAAACCCCATCCCTCAGTTGATGCCTTGTCTTTCTCCTGGAACTGGGCTCTACAACTTCCCTCTCTGCACTTGTAGGGCACTTCATCTAAGGTCCTTCCCTTTAAGTCCTGAGAGTCTCTCAACTTCCAGGTCTCTGGTACATTCTAGAGCCAAACCCCCATCTCCCATCTCCCAAGGCTACCTGTTTCCATTTTTTCTGCTGACCCTCAGGGCTTCAGTCCTTTTCCACCACCCAATAACAGATTATGTTTCCATCTTCCCCGGCTTCCTGTACCATTTCCACCTGGGTCCCTCCCTCCCTCAACCTTGGGATTGTTTTCTTCTCCCTCACAAGTAGAATTGAGTAGTCCTCTCTGGGGCCATTCAGTTTGTTGACCTTTTATAGATTTTTTTTAAATTTATTTTTTGCTATCATCCACTTATTAGTGAAGACAGACCATGCATGTGATTTTGGGCCCGAGTTTTCTAACTCAGGATATTATTTTCTAGTTCTAACCATTTGCCTGCAAAACTCATGGGTTGTTTCCAGCTTCTGGCTATCACAGACAAGGTTGCTATGAACATAGTGAAACATGTGTCCCTGTGGCTTAGTGGGGCATCTTTTGGGTATATTCCCAAGAGTGGTATTGATAGGTCTTCTGGTACATCTATTTCCAA